>NC_067420.1:2572503-2877503 GCF_009764475.1 Pristis pectinata | reverse complement strand
GATAAGTGAGAAGTGATACACTTCGGGAGATCGAATTTGAAGGCAGAATACAAGGTTAACAGCAGTGCGGAGGAACAGAGGGATCTCGGCGTCCACGTCCATAGATCCCTCAGGGTTGCTGTGCAGGTCGATAGGGTTGTTAAGAAGGCGTATGGAGGGTTGGCCTTCATTAGTCGGGGTATTGAGTTCAAGAGCCGCGAGGTGATGTTGCAGCTCTGTAGAACTCTGGTTAGACCACACTTGGAGGATTGTGTTCAGTTCTGGTCACCTCATTATAGGAAGGATGTGGAAGCTTTAGAGAGGGTGCAGAGGAGATTTACCAGGATGCTGCGTGGATTGGAGAGCATGTCTTATGAGGATAGGTTGAGCGAGCTAGGGCTTTTCTCTTTGGAGAGAAGGAGGATGAGAGGTGACTTGATAGAGGTGCACAAGATGATAAGAGGCGTAGATCAAGTGGACAGTCAGAGACTTTTTCCCAGGGCGACAATGGCTAACATGAGGGGGCATAAATTTAAGGTGACTGGAGGAAGGTATAAGGGGGATGTCAGAGGTAAGCTTTTACACAGAGAGTGGTGGGTGCATGGAACGCACTGCCGGCAGAGGTTGTTTGGGTAGATACATTAGGGACATTTAAGAGACTCTTAGATAGACACATGAATGACAGAGAAATGGAGGGCTATGTGGGAGGGAAGGGTTAGATTGATATTAGAGCAGGATAAAATGTTGGCACAACATTGTGGGCCAAAGGGCCTGCACTGTGCTGTCGTGTTCTTTGTTGTATGTCTATGAAAATGGCAGGTAGATAACTGATCAGTGAGAATGGAAAGAAAATGGCTGTAAGGCTGCTTCTTGTGCCTTTATGTTTCATGGTCTCACACAAGATACCATAGTGAGAAGTATTGAGTAACATGCTTCAGATATTAATGTCTGATCTTCTGTTTTCTAAACTTGGGAGATTTCTAATCAGTATTGGAATTGGAATCATACATACAAAATTTATATACAAGCTTTAAATTCAAATGCTACAATTATACAACACTTTTGATTTAATGACATCTGGATACCAAAGCTCTTAGCAACTCAGTATTATGAAGTATAGCTATCGTTGAAAATTAGGAAATAAGAAGAGACATCTGAATCAGAGGAGAACTTATTATGAGCACCCAGTAAGAAAAAGAGGACCGTGGTTGCCCCTATGAGCATTAAACTGTTGTCTAATCCTAGTTATCAAAGAAATTGTTCCATTTCTCCACAGTGCTTGTTCAAGCTTTGTAAGGTCCATTCAAACTTATACTCTTTCTTTTTAAGCTGCTCTTTTCAACATTTCATAATGTAACTTACAAATATACACTTACAGCTATAAGATTCCAAAATAATTCAATAGCTATAACAATATGACCTAAAGTGAATGCTTCAACACACAGTCCTTGAGTACTATATTCTGATCTCAGTATTACTTATCACACACCCATAAACCCATTTCTGTTTCGTTACGTTACTTTTCAACAAAACTTCCCTTCAAACCTTTCTGATATTCAACCAGAGTAGTAGAATTTCAGGTGAGTGTAGAGTCAGTGTGTATACATTGGACTGAGATTTTTCATGGGTCATCAAGCAAGGATCAAAATCATTGGTTACCTGTTTGCTGGGTTCTTAGAGGGAGAGAAACATAGAAATTATGGTTTTATTGCAGTAACAAATAAATATTCCATTTGCTTTTATCACATTTCTCCATTGACTATTTTAAAGAAATGAATTAATTATTAGAAGAAAGAAGGGGCATATGCAGGATTGTAAATCAGACTGCTTTGGAAGGGGTGCATTAAACATACATTTTGTATACTTACAAGTGCATTATTAACATGCTGAATAATTAGTGGGGGAGGAGACATTTTGCATTATCAACCAAGAGCAATTTCTGTCCTGAAATGGGAGGATGTCTGCCCCTAACAGAGCCTTTCCTTCCATTGAAATAAATGCAAGGTTGTCGGGACTGATCAGTGCCTGAGATTTCCTCTCCTTTCTTTTTGTAGGCAAATGAATCTGTAGGATATTTATTAAAGTTCAGCAACTTCATGACCGTTTTTTTAATGAAAGCAGCTTCTTATCTCCAGATGTTGGTAACCAAACTCGAATTTTCAAACTGCTCTATTGACAGTTGAACTCACAAACTCTGGATTCTCATTCGGGACCTAGAGATTACTAGTTCAGTTACATAATCGCTGCACAAATTCATTTTTGCAAGTGACCTTATCAAAGTCTGCATGGATGAGCAAATGGTTAAAAAAATATTAACAATGACAAGGGTAGCTGCTGGGGTCCTTGAGCATGAATTGTCCTCTTGGCAACGATACATATTTTGGCATGGTTTGCTTTGCAAGTCATCGGTTCAAATGTTTGTGGTCTGGGAGACTGATATTAGCTAGGAAAATGAGTAGTAAATATTTCCCATGGAGGGGGGAAAGGAGACCAAAGCCAACAATTGTAGAAGGCCCTTTCTCATACAGATATAAGTGGCTTGGTTACAAAGGGGCAAAGACAAAGTCTTTACAAAGTTCTGACGAAGGATCCTCAACCTCATCCTTAACTCCCTTTCCCTCTCCGCAGATGTTGCCTGACCTGCTGAGTGTTTCCAGCATTTTCTGTTCTTATCATGGATAAAGTCTTGGAAGGAGTTTGATACTTTGAAAGGAACAGTTTAATACTAATTTTGTTCTCCATTGCTACAATAAATGCATTGATTTGTAAATGCTTAGAAGTTTGCAGTTTGTCATCCCAACGTTCTGTAACACTCATAGAAGCCTAACTTAATTGACACTTCATAATTCTATGTTGCCTTCTGTTTACACTGAAGTTCACGATGGTGACTTAACTGTAATAAACACTGCTGAAGGTGGGAAATGTGTGGCGATCATGGCTGCATCACAGTGTAAATACTAATCCAATGAGTTTTGCACAGACTTGTGAAGATTGAAATTACTTGAATGCATCTGGCATAAGACTGAGATCCAATTGTTTTCAATGGCATTTATAGGGCTTCAGAACAAAAGGTAAGTACTATTTTTAGAATTATTTTGTTTATCTTTTTAATCATTTGTTTTAGATGCTTTTAGCTTTCTTTATTTTTGATTTGACTTATAAGTATTTTTACTTTTTTTTAAATTACTTATTTCAATATTAGTACTTTTGAATGGCTCTGCATCTCAGAATATGAAATCATGGATAGTTTTGTCAGTTGGCAAAGCTGGGACTGTGTTTTACCAGCTGACAAAGCTTTCAAGACAGTTTTGTGTGCAGGGGTCCCACACTGCACAGCTGAAGTCCAAGGTGTTTTTGCCAGTGAACTTGGCTGTCTGCATCTAGACTGTGAGGAAAACACAGACAGTGAGTCTAGGTGCGTAGGAGACGGCCAACAAGGTCTGCCTATTGTGATGTTTTGCACTGGTTTTGATTTTTGAAGTATGGGTTAGGGATTTCCAAGCAGAGTTTTTTTTGCTTGTTTTTTTTTACCTGGAGATTACAAAACTGCTCAAGGAAAGGAACAGTAAATGTACGGGCACCACAGTGGAGCGGGTAATGGCGACCCGGATTCTATCCTGACCTCGGGTGCTGTCTGCATAGAATTTTCATGTTCTCCCTGTGACCACGTGGGTTTTCTACAGGTTTCTGGTTTCTTCCCACCTCCCAAAGACATGCAGGTTGGTGGGTTAATTGGCTGCTGTAAAACGCCTGTGTGGTGTACGTGAGTAGTAGGATTTGAGGGGAATTCCGAGAGAATAAAATGGGATTAGCGTAGGATTAACGTAAATAGGTTCTTAATGGTTAGGGCAGACCTGATGGGCTGAAGGGCTTATTTCTGTGCTGCATGACTTTATTTAGTTGTGATGCACCAGGTGGGTCAGATCTGGTCTCCTCTTGTTCTTCATTTTCACGCATTCATACGGTGCATCTTGTACACAGGAAACACAAACTAAAGACAAACTCATTCTTTCCATCTCTCCTCCCTCCTGCTTCTCTGCAATTTAAAACCCAGTTTGTATCATCCTTTCCCAGTTCTGATAAAGAGTCTTCAAAATGCTTCTCTCTCCACAGAAGCTGCCTGACCTGCCGGGTGTTTCCAACTGTTTCTGTTTTTATTCAGATTTCCAACATCTGAAGGTTTTTTTTTGATTTTTCACTCATTCTTTCTGCTTGTGGTTAAAGGCACGATACATGTATTTGCATTGAGTTCCAGTTCTGAAATTCACTAGCGTTGACTTAATAGAAGTGAATTTCTGGAATAGAGCACACGACACATACTTTTTACTATAACTTGTGCTTAACACGTGTAACCGAGGATGAATTTAATTTCTCCAGAAGGTAATTGAAACATCATTTCTTGCCCTTTGCTTAGCAAAATTGAGGATGGTTCAATCAGACTTAAATCACCTGACATATTAGCATTCTGTTCAAATGAAGCCCTCTGTCAGAAGTGTAACTAATCCTCCTTTCTGCAGCCGTAGGCCTGACCCACGTCAAATTATTGTTTCCATATTTATGTACAGCTTTACTGACATCAATCTGCCCTTTTCATCAAAAGTTCACATTGCAAAGTGTGAAAAACACTTTTCATGCCATGATTCAAGCACCTTGTGCCCTCATAAACTGTCTATAAGGAGTATAAGGAAGGAGGAAACTGTTCCAGCGGTTAGTTAGATCCTGGCTGATTGTTATCAAAATCCATTTACTCCCATCATTGGAACAAAAGTCTCTCGACATTGAATTTGGGATGTTCAACTAACCTGGGCTCAACGCCTTTTCTTTGGTCGGGGGGGATAACGGGGAGGGTGTTCCAGATTTCCAGTACTGTTCATGTGAAAAATGTTTCCTGAAGCACTCTGAATGGCCACTAATTTTAAGATATGGCACCATTGTTACAGTTTCTTCCAATGAAGGAACTTGTCTCCTTTTATCTGTTCTGTCTCTTTATCTACCCTGTTAACTCATAATTATCTTAATTAGAGCACCCAATAATCCCTCATATGCAAGAAATACATACCCAGCCTGTGGAACTATTGTAATTTAACCCCTTTTGTCTCTATGTAATGTGCCAAGCTGAATCACATCAGGGGTTCCATATAGAAACATGTGTTTGTGTCAGTACGTTCTGGGCTATGTAAAGGATGCGCTGGAGATTTCTTGCTTTTTATTGGTATTGGTTTATTATTGTCACTTGTACCGAGGTACAGTGAAAAACTTGTCTTGTATACTGTTCGTACAGGTCAATTCATTACGCAGGGCAGTTACATTGAGGAGTACAGAGTGCATTGAAGAGTACAGAGTGCATTGTCCCTTGTCTGAGAAGTTGAGTGTGTTCTTTAGCTTCCTGAGCTGAAGGGTTGATACACTTTCTGTAAATCCAATGTGTCCTTCCTGAGATTTGGTGCTCCCTAGAGTCCAACTAGGCATCTCTCCAGTTATCCCATGAATTCCACCTCTTCAGTTTCTGGAGCTCAGAAGAGAAAGTCCAACACTCTATTCAATATTTTGAATTTTTTTTTGCACCACAAATCTCTTTGCTCACCCATTCATAGACAGTCATAGAGCCAAACCTCATGGAAATTGGTCTTTTAACCCAAGGAATCCATGTCGACCAATGAACATCCAATGTGGCATGTACTGGCAAATGCACGTGTGTGAATCAGTCACTCTGCTGCTGGAACTTCACATGGAGTCCAGTCTCACTTGCCATCTGGCTGGGATTTCCAAGCACATTGCTGGAACTGCCTTACAGACTCTGCACCCAGTTAGAGCTGGTGCACGATCTGTAGTTCCATTCATTTCAATGGGGATTGTCGGGAAAGGAGTCACTTATATAAAATACGGTTTTGCTTCAGGTTAATTTTTAAGTTTTTCATAAATGGCTTGATGCATCTTTTTTATATTTTTTAAATTATTTTCTTCAATTGTTTTCAGCTGTCTCTGGCTCTCAGAGCCACAGTGAGGTTTCTCCTCTGTACCTGGCCCAGGGAAGAGATTCACAATGACCTGGCTCACTGTGGAACTACACACCAGGGAATATGCTGGCTGCTCGGTCTCCAACACCTTGACAGTACACTGGTAAATATTCTGGCAACGTTTGAGAACAATACTCTCATCTATTGATGAGTAATTGTGTGTGAGGTATAGACACTGATATGTACATTGAGGTCACGTTGAAGGAATTTGATGTACTGGGTACACATAATGACCTTATGAAGAGCACACTCAGTAAACACTGGAGCACATGATTCACTGAGATGCATGGATTGAAAGGGGGTCAACAGATAGGGTGACAAGAAGGATATATTCTTTCTAGAAGTTACTCAGTTGATAAAATAGGAGCTTATGCATTCCCTGTTGTGTTTTAGGTATTAAAATCTATTAACAACCAAGAAAATTCCGAAACAATAGTCCTGATATGTCCATAGAACGTAGAACTTTACAGCACAGTACAGGCCCTTCAGCCCGCAATGTTGTGCCAACATTTTATCCTGCTCTAAGATCTATCTAACCCTTCCCTCCCACATAGCCCCCCATTTTTCTATCATTCATGTGTCTATCTAAGAGTCTCTTAAATGTCCCTAATGTATCTGCCTCCACTACCTCTGCCGGCAGTGTGTTCCATGTACCCACCACTCTGTGTAAAAAAACTTGCCTCTGACATCCTCCAGTCACCTTAAATTATGCCCTCTTGTGTCAGCCATGTTTGCCTTGGGAAAAAGTCTCTGACTGTCCACTCGATCAATGCCTCTTATCATCTCATACACCTCTATCAAGTCACCTCTCATCCTCCTTTGCTTCATGGAGAAAAGCACTAGCTTGCTCAACCTATCCCCATAAGACATGGTCTCCAATCCAGGCAGCATCCTGGTAAATCTCCTCTGCACCCTTTCGAAAGCTTCCACATCCTTCCTATAATGAGGCGACCAGAACTGAACACAATACTCCGTGTGGTCTAACCAGAGTTCTATAGAGCTGCAACATTACCTTGTGGCTCTTGAACTCAATACCCCGACAAATGATGGCTATATGCCTTCTTAACAACCTATCAACCTGCGCGGCAACCTTGAGGGGTCTATGGACTTGGACCCCAAGATCCCTCTGTTCCTCCACACTGCAAAGAGTCCTGCCATGTAGTAGGATGGGTTCTGTGATCAGTGAGTTTTGTGGAGGAAAAGCTCCCTACAAGCTTTGGAATATTGACCCCATATAAGAACATAAGAAATAGGAGCAGGAGTCAGCCATCTGGCCCGTTGAGCCCGGTCCACCATTCAATAAGATCATGGCTGATCTGGCCGTGGACTCAGATCCACCTACCAAGTTTGCTTATTTGCTTATTGCTTGCTAGCAAGTCTCTCCTTTTTGAACCCAGCCTGACAGTCAGATGAGGAACGCTGGAGAAGATACAGCCCCAGGGAGCCTGCAGCCACATTAGACATCGTGGGGAAAGAGCTCTGGATCTTCTGAGGGTGGTGCTGGATCCAGTTCCACTGGTTCCACTGATCCCGGCTGGGTCAGGTCTGATTCCCAATCATGGGATGGGGGTATGGAAGTCAGATCCAGGGATGCAATCTCATCTCTGATCTCATGGATGGATGGCAGTGGAGGTCTAATGACAGACAGGGAAGTGGGTTAGCTTGAGAAACAAAGGACTGCAGATGCTGGAATCTGGATGAAAAACACGACGACGCTGGAGGAACTCAGCAGGCCAGGCAGCATCCGTGGAGAAAAGCAGGCGGTCAACGTTTCCGGTCAGGACCCTTCTTCAGGACTGAAGATAGGAAAAGGGGAAGCCCAGTATATAGGAGGGAAAAGCAGAGCAGTGATAGGAACCAGTGATAGGGTCAGCTTGGCAGACAAAGAGCCAGCACTGAATCCAACTGAGCACAAGCCATTCATGGGCACCTCATTCTTTTATCCAGATGTTGACCTCAGCAACAATCAACAGCAGCACTTTTTACTCTGCTATAGATCTAATGTGAGAGAGATTTGCACCAAATTAATGGGCCTGAATTATCATTTGGATTTACAATTGCTGGGCGAACCATGAAGCAATTCTCACCAATGATGGACGCGCTGTGTTCCTACACCACAAGCACTGATCAGTTACACACCTTAAATTGATCCGTCCTGAGCAGAGCGTGCACCGGGTCCTTCGCTGTCAGCAGTTAGCAAGCCCCAGAGGGCACATCCGCAGTGCGTAAACAAGCTTGGTGGGTTCCTCCAGAAATTGGACTCCATTAATTTATAAAGTGCACAAGGAGGTCCAAGAGTTGGGATAATATCATTTGGGTGTTTTGTCATTTGGAAACAAGTCTGCTGATCTCACAGCAGGTCACGGTGATTTATTTGTGTCACCACTATAAGTAACAGGAGTCTGTTTTAGAGTCACAGAGTAATACAGCACAGAAACAGGCCCTTCAGCCCAACTGGTCCATGCCGACCACAGCATCCTCCCTGCCCCACGTTCGGCCCATAACCCTCCAAGCCCCTCCCCCCCATGTACCTCTCCAAATGCCTGATAAATGCTGTAATTGTACCTGCCTCGACCACTTCCTCTGGCAGCTCATTCCAGGTACCCACCACCCTTTGTGTATAGTAACCTCTCAGGTCTCTTTTAAATCTCTCCCCTCTTGTGTTGTATCTGTGCCCTCTAGTTTTGGACTTCCCAACCCTGGGGAAAAGACTATGACCGTCCACCTTATCCATACCCCTCATGATTTTATAAACTTCGATGAGGTCACCCCTCATTCTTCTCCACTCTAAGGAATAAAGATGCAGCATGGACAACCTCTTCCCTATAGCTTAGGTCCTCTAGTCTAAGCAGCATCCTTGTAAATCTCTTCTGCACCCTCTCCAGCTTGACAATGTCCTTCCTATAATAGGGCGACCAAAACTGTACACAGTACTCCAAGTGCAGCCTCACCAACGACTTATATAACTGCAACATAATGTCCCTACTCCTGAACTCGATGCCCTGACTGATGAAGGCCAGTGTGCTAAATGCCTCCTTCACCACCCCGTCTACCTGCGCGGCCACTTTCGGCGAACTGTGCACTTGTACTCCCAGGTCCCTCTGTCCCACAACACTTGTCAGTTTCCTGCCATTCGCTGTGTAAGTCCTACCCCGGTTGGAATGTCCAAAATGCATCACCTCACACTATGTAACTTTTACATAGAACGTTTTTATATAGAACAAAGAACAGTGCAGCACAGGAGCAGGCCCTTCAGCCTATGATGTTGGGCCAGACTAATTAAACTAATAATTAAATGCCTAAATAAACTAATCCCTTCTGCCTACACAATGTCCGTATTCTTCCATTCTCTGCACATTCATGTGTCTATCTAAAAGCCTTTTATATGCCTCTATCGTTTTTGTTTTGGTAGTGCAATTCAATGACCTTTTGTGGAGATCGTTGTTTTAACATATATAAAAATATTAGCTCAGAGATGACCCTGAAATGGGATCTATGCACACACAGGCATGCTCCACCTCAGCAATACATTCTTCAAGTAGGCAGTCTTCTATTTAACATAGTTTTCCTTCCAAATGTGAAAATGAATCTACCAGTACTGCAACTGCATACCAGGACAAACTCTCGTCTCGATTGTGGTAAGGTTCCAGTGTAGCTTGATCTAACAGAGAAGGAACTTAAAGGATGTTTAATAAAACCACTAGTTGTGAAATTCACCTTTGTAGAACTTCCAGGCCAATGCGTGCAGAAATCTAGAACGGTCATCCCACTGAAATATTGAAATCCTGAATACTTACAGGACTATCCTAGCAGCGTAATTAATCTCAACTTGTAGCATCCAGTGTCCAAAGACTAATATGGAATATCACATTGTCAATAGAAAATTTATTAGATCTGCACAATACTGTGTTTTTCTTGGCCTGTATAAATACAAGTTTTCCAAAAAAGGTAAAGAGATAAGGTGTGACAGAGACTGCGTTTACAAGTACTGCACCTGCCACTTATTTTGGAATCATGTAGCAGAAAAGGAGTCACACCAGATTTCAGAGAAGGTCTCACACACACACTGCTGTAGAACAAGGAGAGTTGATGTATTGACAACAATATTCTCCCCTTGCAGGGTGAGTCAATCAGGCAACTGACAGGCTGGCCAGACAATATCATTTTCTGATCTCTCATTAGATCGCAGTCTAATTCTATCAGAACCAAGGGTTGTTCGTCAGCGAGCAGCAGCTGCAGGCTCAGTCATCTGTAAGGTCATTCATACTTAACTTTCATGGATATAACCAGATGAGTGTCTGCGTGCCAGTCCATCATTTTCACAGAATTATGGAGACAGAAATCTCCTCAGTGTAGCATGCCCAGAGTTACCAGGGTGAATTCCTGGAGTGTCACCAGATGACCCAAAAATGGTCTTTATCACAGTTCACTTCCAAAACAAAAAATAATCTTTCTTTATATAATATTGCAAAAATTACATTGAATTTCTAGGCCCAGGTGCACAACATGAGCAGCCCTTCACATTCCAAAGTAGATGGGTCAATGAGGCAGCCACGTGGCTGGGTAACTGGTTCCTGCTCCTTCTCTGATGCCATCGTTTGCTCCTCCTCAGTGACCTTCAACCCACACCGTGCTTTCTCTCCAAGCCCGCTTACTTTTTGGAGAAGGCTTACCACTTCCATTCTTTTGTGTGTCTGAAGATCCAGGATAACCCTCACCAGAGCAAAGTCAGGGTTTGAATTCCCGAACTTTTGCTTTGAGACTTCTTGTCATGCAAGAATAGAAATAGTCTTGAAATCTGTGAGCAGAAAGGTTCATGGCTCACTCCACAGATATCTGTGAGCCAGTCAGTGATAATGTATCGTGCAGCTAAGTTATGTGATCATGGATCAAAGCTGAGGAAAATGTCAAGTGCTGAGGCTTCCAACTTTAAGCAACGGTGTAAAAGATTGGTAGCGAAAGAAATCTAGTGATATGTGCACACTTGAAAATGGGCTAACAGTAAACGAGTAACCAGATGATGGACAACATGCCGTCCTTGCGACCACTTGGTAAATGGTCCTGTTAGACGACATCACCACATCAACTTCCTGAGAGCGTGGAACCTTCCAAGTGTTTCTGAATTGTTCAGGTCGGGTGCTATCTTTTCCATCTGTAATGTGTTGTGTTGGGGGAGGGCTGTTTTAAGGGGACACTGGAGAGGAGATGCTACTGTGTGCTACTCACTTCCTCCAGTGGCATTCTATTCATCAACCATCCAAGCAAACGAAGGTGGGCTTGCATTTAGATTGTGCTTTCGTGAACATCCTGACATATGTTACAGTGCAGTAGTTGCTGCAACACAGGAAACATATCAGCTAATGTGGGGGGTAGCTAGCTGCCATAAACAGCGAGATAGTGATCTGATAATCTGTGCTTCAGTGGTCTTTGTTGAGCATCAGCCAGGACATCTGGCAGAATTTGCCTGCCGTTCTTCAAATAATATCATTGGATATTTTACAGCCTCCCGAGAAGGCACGTGGGGCCTGAGTTTAACCCCTAGGTCTCATCTGAGAATGCCAGGCTCTGTGGATCATTCTTTCAGCAGTGCACTTGAGATTATGTGCTCAAGTCTACGGTAGATTGGGGCTGATCCTCTCATTAACTGTATATTTAATATATTTATTCCACATTATTGCATGTGCCGTTGCTTTTTTCATTTAAAAAATCAGACAACCTCTGGAAATGCTGAAGAATTAAAAAAATGTTTCTAATTTGTATGAAGGCTGCTAGGATTTTTGGGCATTTAAGTACAAGCTCCTACTTTAAGGATCTTGTAAAATATCAACAGGACAAGCAATTTCCCAATCTCTTACCTTGGTGAGCAAAGTTAATTCAGTTCAATTTAGACCTGAAATCAAGATAATTGCAGCAGACCCCAGAAAATCACTTTAACAATCATTAATCCTGCTCTGGTCTCACTGCTTTCATGTCGGAGGTCTCAGAAAACTAATCCTGTTCCCTTTTTCCACTAATATACAAATCTGGCACTTTACTCTTCTGTTTGAAATGAGATAGACTAGCCGAGCTGGAGTGAATTGGACTTCACTCTGCGTGGAACTCCCAAGGATGAATTTGTTTAGACCCGTGTCTGAAAAAGTAAAGCTGGGGCCAATTAATTTAGGTTTTATGTAATATATACACATGAACAGCAAAACTATACACTTAAATGAATGTTTTTGACAGCTGGTTCTGATTTAGAACCATTTGACCTTGGAAAACAGAAAAAAAATTTGGGATCGGAAAAGTGAGTAGGGTATGAAATTAGCTCTCAGAAATGTGTTTCACTGGACCATGGCTTGGTCACCAATTCGGTGATAAATAGTAGATAAAAATTGTTTTCCAGTCAGCCGTGCCTGTGGCAAGTGCTAAGGATGGGAAGTGGGGAGAGAATCCTGTAGTATTCCTGCTTTATATTGTACGGAGGTTTCCCCGGTGGATTGGATTTGGCTCAATGCTTGCTGTAGGAGCTAACAACCTCCCAGAAAGGGGAGAGAGGCCAAGAAAATGGCCCCAAACAATTAAAATCATAGGAGCTTGCAGCACGAGTGGATTGAGCTCATGGTGTCCATGCTGGGTAACAAAATGCAACTGAAGCTATTCTTATCCCTGGCTCTCAATCCAAACCATCACTGATACAGCAATACGTGTGCTTGACTAGCTATCTTTTTATGTGCAAAGGCTTGCACCACCCTCATGTTTATGGGAAAATAAGAACAGAAATAGGCCTGGACTGTCATTCAATTTGGTCTTGGCTGATTCCTGTCTCTCAACCCCATTTATCTGCCTTAGCTCCACGTCTTTTGATAACCTTGTAAATATTTATTCAATCTCAGTCTTAAGATCTTGAATAAACCCAGCATCCACTGGCTGTTGGGGCAGCACCAGATTTCTATTACTTATTCCCTGAAGAACTGTGTCCTGATTTTGCTCCTGAATGGTCTGGCTCTAGTTTAAAGAAAATGTCCCATCATTGATACTCAGAGAAATCAATGCCAATTCTATCTAGTTATTTTAACATCAAACACTTTGATCATTTAACCTCTTGACCTTCCACAATTTAAGCAAAGTTTCAAGTCTGATTTTCATTTAGAGCAAGGAGGTGTAAGGGCAGGAGATTGCCCAGATCTCCTGCTGACTGGTGGGCCATACTATCTCCCTTGTTACCTGCCCTTGAATTTCCTCCGGGTGCTCCAGCTTCCTCCCACATTCCAAAGACGTATGGGTTAGGAAGTCGTGGGCATGCTACGTTGGCGCCGGAAGCGTGGCGACACTTGCGGGCTGCCCCCAGAACACTCCACGCAAAAGATGCAGTTCACTGTGTGTTTCGATGTACATGTGACTAATAAAGAAATCTTTACTAGAAACTTGGAGTCAGTTCTTCCTCCAGCTCCCAACTAATTCAGGAGTATTAAACAGTTTGATTTTACCAAGATTGGTTCTTGACTTTATATTGACTTTCACTAGCAGTCCATTTGGTACAGAAATTAAGTGATGAGTTAGTTCAGGATAGTTAATCACAATTCAGTTGGTCCAGAATTATTCCTAGGTCTATTTTGCTCAATTATTACCTTCAGTGTGTTTGGTTCAGTGATATTTCCAACCATCTGATTGTTCACAGTCCACGCTTGTACCTAAACATCACAACTAATACTCATGACCCTTCGGATCCGATGGCATTACTCTGAATATATTTGGTCAATGATTATTCATAAACCACTTGGCCTGCAGTCACTGAAGTATTTGGGATGTACTTGTGCAGGCCATGGGAGTTATTAAACAACTATATGGCATATTTATCATAATTTCCAATGACACAGAAGGAGGTCGGTTCGGCCCATTGCATCTATTCAGCTTCACAGAGCAATCCCAATCCCCACTAATTTTTCCTGCAACCTATTTTCCTCACATTCTAATCAACTCCCACCACATTCCACTACTCACGTAGAATTAGGAAACTCATTTCAAAATTCCATCAAAGTCACAATTGGATACTCAAGTTGCAGTTTGTTAAAGTTCTTTACTTATGGACACACACACACACACACACGCACACACACACAAAGGCTGGATGGTATGCAAGCAATGGTTTACATTGGCCTGTCAGACTTGTTCCATTTATATGATCAAAAATAATTAAAGTAGCAGCATTCGTTGAAGCATAATTCTGTGCCGGAGGTGAAACTTGAATTCTAATAGAGCCGATTCTACTACTTATTTGTGAAAAAAATGTGCAGCATTGAAGTGAAATTACACATATGCATTACCATTATTAATAATCTGACCTGCTACTCCTCTATAGAACATGGTCCATATCAGTGGTAGTCTGCTGCCTTGTGAAGAAAACTCTCAGAATGAGGACAAAGTCTATGTTGCACATGTATGCACATGCATAAAATTCCACTGCAGGCCATTAGATTTGAGACAGAATTGGCAATTCAGGCATAAACTGTACCCCAAATTGTGTCATGTTCATAATCTTTTTTAAGTTTCAGCTTAAATGCATCACATGCTATGAATTGGCTCAACTAGGCAGAAGTTTATAATGTTTTTTTTTAAAAGTTTTTGTTTCAGATATTATATTCCTTATCACCTGATACAGTTTGATTTATACAGCTGAAGATAAGTCTATTGGAAAACAATAAGCATTTTTAATCAACTGCCTGGAAATCTAGAGAAAAACAGTGCCACTGGTGGACACCATGGGCTGAGATGTGTTGAGGGAAGGGGAGGAGTTTTTACACACCCGTTTTGTTTAAAACAACCCCAGGTATGTGGGTCAGGACCCTAAGGGATCAAAGGAACTTTGTAGGTTTTTTTTATATCATTTTGTTGCACATTGGAATCATACTCCCTTTGATTGGCCTCGCACAGTTTCTCTTCGGTGTTAGGTTGGGATCTGACTCTAGAATGCAAAAGCAAGTAACAATTGCAGTATAACCACACTGTAGCTCCTTCCCCCAGTGTTTTTTTGTACCTTGACTTGCTTCTTCCTCGCCCCCTCATTATTTTCAGCCTCTTCGTGCTCCTTGACCCCTTGGGGAAGGTTGGTGTAGTTGGCTAGTCCGCTGAGAAGAGATGATACCATGGGGCTGGTGTCCATTTCTTCCTGTAAAACATTACAGGCAGAACACAAAACAGTGAAAAATCAATGTGTTTCATACTGCCAGGCAACAATTTGAGCTTTGTGTTTCTGCAATTGATTAGAGCCGCACTGACTAATCAATAAGTGCATTATAAAACTATTAGAATTTAAAGGCCATGCTTACATATGTGTGGACTAACTATGTGAATGTGACAAATACAATTACCCAAAATCTAATGCTGTGAATAGCTAATCTAGAAAAAAGTCCTTTGATTTGCATAGGCCCTCTTTGACACTATTAGAATTTCCCATCAACACATGAATTTACTCTGAAGTAAAATACGATATATTGAAGACAGCATAATTTCAGCAAAATCCCACAATTTGGGTCCAAATTCTAACTAAGGTATAAGATTCCTCAAAATGTGTACAGGAATATTGTAAGTTGTCACGATGATGGCTTATATTCCTGAGAGAAATCCACGCTGCACTAAGATAACCTGATTATGTCAGTAATGTGTTAAATTTCAACCTGGTTACAGTTTTAAGTTGTGTGTTTTTATAATCCAACCTCTAAATGCAATGAGCAAAGAAAGTTTTCTTCTGCATATATTTGAAAAAGTTTGTGTATTAATTCATCCTCAAAATGTAGCAGTGGTGTCAATGTGTTGTGCTCCATCTTCAAATCCTATCCATTGTCATGGAGTTGTAGAGAGATACAGCATAGAAACAGGCCCTTCGGCCCTTAGAGTCTGTGTTGACCAATAAGCGTCCACTTCTACACTAATTTTACCCTAACCCATTTTATTCTCCCACCTTCACTGTAACATTCTCAGGGGCAATTTATAGCAGCTAATTAACTTACCAACCCACAATTTTTGCAATGTGGGAGGAATCTGGAGCACCGAGAGGAAACCAAGAGGGAGAAGGTGCAAACTCCACACAGGCAGAACTTGAGATGTTTTTCTAGTTTGCATTGGGTCTCAGCACGGCAGGGTGGACAGATTGGTGAGGGAATGGGAAGGGGAGATGAAATATCATGCAGCCGGGAGCTCAGGATGGCCATTATGGACAAAGTGCAGGTGCTCTGCAAACTGCTTGCCTGGTCTGCCGATGTAGAGGAAGCCACATTGGGAGCAATAAAAGCAGGAGGTGAGGTTGGAGAAGGTGCTCATGAAGCTTTGCTTGGAAGAGCTTTTAGGTCCCTGGATGTTGGTGATGCAGGAGGTGTAGGAACAAGTGCCGCACTTTCTACGATTGCAGAGGAATGTGCGGGAGGGTCAGGGGGGAGTGGGTGGGGAGGGATGAGTGGACCAGGAAGGTGGTCCTTTGGGAAGGTGGAAAGGGGTGGGGAGGGGAAGATGTGGCTAGTAGTGGGATCCCATCGCAGCTGGCAGAAATGGCGAAGGATGATATGCTGGATGCAGAGTCTAGTCGGGTGAAAGGTGAGGACTAGGGGAACTCTACATCTGTTCTGTTTTTGGGGGGGGGGGGGGTTGGGGTGTGTTGAGAGCAGAAGTCAGGGAAATGCGAGAGAGGGCTCCATCAATAGAAAAAGACACACCTTTGACCAGGCCTTGCTCCAGTTTAGCAGCTGGTCTTGGAACCCTGCCCAGCCAGCATTATGCTGGAACAATGTAAAACATGCAGTTTTGTTGAACTACCTGAACCATCTTTTCAACATGAACTCTTTCTTGTTATCCTTCATTCTACCTTTTTTCCGCACTATTTGCCCTGTTAAATCACCCAGCCATTACCTTTTGTGAGGTATTCTCGTCTCTACTCAGTCGACATCTGTGTCGAGGATGAGTGCCATCATCTGCACACTATGTGATACCCTCAACCTATCCAAAGAAATGAGTAAAGCACACTCTGCACTTTATTGGTCCTTTTGAATTATCCCTGATTTACTCTTACCTATCTCGGAGTTCACTAATTCCATCATCCCAAGTTATAGATTAGAAATTTCAGTATGAACCCATAGGGCCAAAGGGCCTGATTCGTGCTGTAAAACACTATGACTAAGTATCCACCATTTGCAGATGTGTTTTTGAATTTCTGCCGTACTGTGTACTTTTCTCTTGTCATTAAGCATATACATAACAGTTAATTCTGATCATTCATTCAGCACAATTCCTGTTCTTGAGGATTTTTTAAAACAATGATTAACTTTTCCCCTATTTGCTGCATATTGCCTGGGCGTGATCTCCTTCTCGACAGATTTCATCATCTGTGACATTGAAACAAATACCTAAACTTGACTTCATTGGTGAAGAAAGCTGGACACCTAAGTGATGCCAAGCTTTTGAGCAGCGGCAGGTTTGGAACTCTTGGAGAGCAGAGGAACTTAATGGTTAATCGGAATAACACGCTCATATTATTTGGTTGATCAACTTCTCCAGACCCCGAGAGACTATTTCTGCTGCAAACCTAGTGCCCACAACTCAGCACAGAGGAACACTTATCAATTTCAGTCGGAAATATTTGCAAAATTCACAATGGATTCGTAAGTGTTCAGAAAATACATTTTTGTTCACAAGTTTAAATGATTAAGCTTCTCTCTTGCCAATAGTGAAACTTCAAACATTTACAAGATAGATATAAAATTCACTATTATGGGGTTTGACAAATAACAAGAACAAAATGAATTTGACAAATCAAAAAGAATTTAGAATATTATTTAATTGAACAACAATACAATAAATCCAAACATACATAACTCAAGATATTTTTTTTCTCTTTATCTAGAGGAATATAATTTCAGTGTCTCATCAACTATTTAGGAAAAAATGCTGAGAGATAACTAATTCAGCACTTACGTTAGGAAATGTATTTAAGTCAAATCAAGCTTATTGTCATCTGCACAAGTCCATGTGTGCACAGGTGCAGTGAAAAACTTACTTGCAGCAGCTTCACAGGCACATAGCATCAAATAAGCAGCATTCACAAGAAAAACATTCATAAAACAACATTCATAGTTTACATCTAGAGATAGAAAGGAAATCTCATCTGTACCCTTGTAAAATGTAAGCAAGATAATATTGAGCCAGCAATGTAACTAATTGCCTGATGTCCATTCCTCTTTAC
Source organism: Pristis pectinata (assembly GCF_009764475.1). Taxonomy (NCBI): domain Eukaryota; kingdom Metazoa; phylum Chordata; class Chondrichthyes; order Rhinopristiformes; family Pristidae; genus Pristis; species Pristis pectinata. The sequence continues at coordinate 2,859,296 of NC_067420.1, read as the reverse complement.
CTTATTTACATGTGAGTGACCTTGGTTCTGAAGCAGAGGTGACACAGGTTGAACAATTTTACCATCCATTCTCTGAGTTAGCTCCACATCAGCAGGAACCTTATTGGTGAGGTGCATTATTGTACTGAGAAAGGTGGAGACAAGTATTGGAGTGATTACACAGCCTTGCTTGATTGCAGTGCATACTGAGATTGAGTCTGTGGTGAACCCCTTGGTCAGAATCACAAGGTGCATGCCATCATGCAACAAGTGTAGATGGGCCTGAATGTTTTAGTGCAGAGGATCCTCCACGGTCGCTCTTGATAGACAGAATCAAAGGCATTTGTAAAGATCCATAAGGGCCATGTAATGTGGCTGATGCTGCCCCCTTATCCTTTTTTGGAGGCGTCATTGTGCCTGTTCATGGACAGAATCCGCACTGCAGTTGGAGGGTTATCGAACCTCAATAGACATTGCTTATGTGCATGTATGGAAGCCAGCCTCCAAATCCTCATCAGCTCATTCACTGAAGCATATGAGAGTGTGGACCTCGCATTAAGCATTCATGCAACAATCTCTACCAATCTCTCCCTACTGTGTAACATCACCCCTGATGTTCTCCATATTTCAGGAGCCACATCTCCGTAATGAAAGTCACCACCACTTCCAATGCGGCACTGCAGGCTATGGCCATTCAAGGGAAAGGGCGGTTGAGGGCCAAGACCTCAAACTTAGCACAAAGTTCATTGCCTACTTGGCAGTGGTGATCAATATCCTCCTGTATGCTTCAGGATCATGGGGTTTCTACGGCAGGCACCTCAAAGAGATGCCACCAATGCTGTCTTTGCAACATCCTCCAAATCGCCTGGCAGGATAGGTCAACCAATGTCAGTGTCCTCTCCCAGGCCAACATCCCCAGGATTGAGGCTCTAATTAGCTCTGGTGGGCAGGTCACATCGTTTGCATGCCCAACTCCAGACTTCGAGTTTACCCCGAGCTCTGTCATGGCAAGAAGTTACCAGGAGGATGGAAGAAATGATTTAAGGATACTCTCAAAGCCTCCTTGTAAAAATGTAACATCCTCACTGACTTGTGGGAATTGCTGACCTGTGGTCACTCAAACTTGAGATGGGGCATTTAGGTTGGCATTGAGAACCTTGAGTCTCTTCATCTGAAGCATGTGGAAGCCTAATGAAAAAGGCAGAAGGAGCTCATCACCCCCCATTCCACCTTACCCCCTTCCCCACCCTCTGTCAAGCACTTCCCGTCCCACCTACAGCAGAGTCTGGGGACCGCACATTGGCTTCATCTGCTGCTTCAGGACCAGCTGAACAGAGGTGGAAACAAATGCCCCTTGACCCCAAGGGACTGTGGAAAGAAATGAAGTACATTTAAATTTAACACGGGTTTCTTTATGCAAAACGACCAGGGATTATTTGCAGTCAAATCTTCCATTTATCTCACTTTAATGTCCTTCTTCTTCAGACATCTGTTTTCTGTAAACAAAATTGAATATATATTCATCTCACTAACAGAATACATTCTGACAGATGATGAATACTTACTGAAATATGATTATGAACATGTCAGAATTCTGGATCCATTCTTATGTTATTGGACCCATTATGTGTTATTCCATTCGTGTAAATAGTTCTACGACATAATGTTGTGAGGTGAATTCCTGATGTGGAGCTTTTCAATCAATGCTCCTCTCTCTCTTGTAATGAAGTTGGTACTCATCAAGATGAAGGTTATCAGCAGGGTTCGGCAGGTGCTGACTGGGTTCAAGACCAGCAATCTTGTGCTTCTGCCTCCGTACAGGGAAGTTAGGTGCAGAATAAACTTCAGCCTGCTCTTCCCACCCTTCCAAGCACTGCACCAATGGAGTATATTCCTGTTTATATACCTAAAATGATTTTATCAGATTAATAGTAATTTAAGATAGGTGTTTATCTCCTTCATAATAAGAACATGGAATGGCTTTGCAATCAGCTGACATGCCCTCTTCCTCATGGTATCAGTAGTCAATGCCAAACTGCTATGCAGTATTGCTCATGTAAACTTAACAGGTTAACACAGTCCTGCAAAGAAGCATTTAGTTTGCTTTGGCCAGTGAGATATATGTGAACATAAGAAAATAAGAAGTAGAAACAGAGGTGGGCTATTCAGCCCCTTGCTTCTGCTCCATCATTCAGTAAAATCACGGCTGATTTTTTTTATACCTCTGGCACTTTCCTGCACTAACCACACATTCCTGGGTTACCTTAATGTTCAAAACTTTATTGGACTCAGAACTGAGCCTCCACTGCTCTCTCGGATAGAAGATTCCAAAAATTCTCTATCCTTGGGATGAAAAACAATCTTAACTCAATCCTGAATGGCTGACCCCTTATATCGAGACTCTGGCCCCTTGTTCAAAACGTCCTGGCCAGAGGAAACATCATCCCTGCATCTAGCCTGTTAGGTCCTGCAAGAATTTTGTATTTTTCAATGAAATCACTTCTCAGTCTTCAAGGCTCCAGAGAGAAAAGGGCTGTCTGCCTCAAACCCATCATCTCTGATTCCTAAGGTGACCTTTGTTATACTCCCTCCATCGCAAGTACCCCCTTATATAGGAAGTATCCTCCCTCCGTAGGGAGATTGGACCTGTGCACAGTATTCCAGTTGCAGTCTTGCAGAAGCACAATATAGCTGGGGCAAGATGTCTCAACCCTTAACTCAAATGCTCTTGCAATAAAAAAAATCTACCATTTCCTTCCTAATTGATTGCTGCACCTGCGTGTTAACTCTCAGAGTTCGTCTACAAAAACAATGAAGTCCTTCTAAAGACCAGCACTCTTCAACCTATCACTTTTTAAGGAATTCCATCCTTTCTTGTTTTATCGAAGTGGCTGACTCCACATTTTCCACATTAAATTCCTGACTGTGTCTCATTGAAGTACCTCTTCACAAATCACACTGCCACTCAGTTTTGTATCATCAGCAGACTTGGGTATTTTACCGTTGTCTTCCCCTTGTTTGTGGTGAAAGCCACGATGAACAGCAGCGATCCCTGAGGCATGCCACAAGTTAGATCCTCCCAACCCAAAGATGACCCTTTTTTGTCTTTTTACTGGTTTATTAAATGATCCTCAATCCATGCCCATACATTGCCCCCAATCTTCTGCGGTCCATTTTAGTTTAAGAACCTCTTGTGTGACACCTTATCAAAAGACTTCTGAATGTCCAAATACACCATGTCACTGGTTCGCTCCTTATCCATTCTGTTTGTTGCAACCTAAAAAAAACTCCCACAGATTTGTTAAAGATGACCTTTCTCTTTCCCACTCCTACTAATATTTTCTAAATGCTCTGTTATCAATTCTTTAACTACATTTTCCGTATTATTGATGGCGATTTCACCGGTCTGTAACTCTGCATTTTCTCCTCCCCTTTCTTAAATTATGGGGCTGCTGGTAGCTTTAATACATTGAGAATCTGGCTAATACTGCCAGGGTTGGATTCTCTAAAGGAACCGCTGCCTCAAGGAGGCAACATCCATCATCAAAGATCCCCCACCATCCAGGCCGTGCCATCTTCTCGCAGCTCCCATCGGGCAGGAGGTACAGGAGCCTGAAGTCCCACACCACCAGGTTCAGGAACAGCTACTTCCCTTCAACCATTCGGTTCTTGAACCAACCGGCACAACCCTAATCACTACAGTTTAGCAACACTATGACCACTTTGCACTAAAATTGACCTTTTTTTTGTTCTAATTGTCTTCTTTCTTGTAAAAATTGTGTTTAATTTACATTTTTCTTGTGAATGCTGCTTATCTGATGCTCTGTGCCTGTGATGCTGCTGCAAGTAAGTTTTTCATTGCACCTGAGCACACATGGACTTGTGCAGATGACAATAAACTCAACTTTGACTTTTAACTTTGACTTTCAACTTTGACTTTCTACTTGACCACAGCATTCATTATGCAAATAGCAATTCTATAAAGAAGCAAGAGAGGAATTTCCCTGGAACAAAGAACATGCAGCTGTTCCCCACTGCAAACATCAGGAAAATGGCTGTCCTGGAGTACACATAGTTAATCTATGAGGACCAAGAAAATTGCCAAGTGTTCACTATAGACTCAAAGACAAAAATATTGGGAACCATTTTTCTCATGTATGAAAGAATATGGTCACCAATGTTAAAGTCAACATTTATTGCTTGCCATTATTTGCCCTTGATAAAGTGAACAGCCTCCTTGAATTGGTGCAGTACTTCTGCTTGAAGATACTTTAATGATATTGTTGGATAGGGTGTTCCAGAATCCAGGCATAACCTATTGTATTTACAAGTAAGGATAGTTAACAAGTTTGAGGATAAATTGTAGGCTGCTCTTCTCTTTTTAAGAGATAGGAGGTATGGCTTTGGAAAGTCCTGTCTACAAACATGGATTCACCAGATGTGTAACTGAGAAAGAGCAATTGCAGCAGTGCATTTTAAAGACGGGTATACATCGCCGCTTGGGGCTTTGTTGTTAATGGAAGTAAATATTTGGGGTGATGGATGGGGTGTTAGTCAAGCAATCTTATTGTCCCTGACAGTGTCAAGCTACTTGAGTATTGTTGGACCTGTGGTCCTGCTGGAAAAAGAATTCTATCACATTCCTAACTTGCGCATTGCATTTCAGCGAAACATTTTTGGGGAGCATGGGGTGAGTCCCTTGCTGCAGGACACTCAACTTTGGAACTGTTCTTGCAGCCTCAGCATTCATGAGGCTGGTCCAGTTATGTTTCAACCAGCTGAAATATTTGGAAGAGAGACAACTTTGTACTCTCATGGATTGATGAACGCAAATAAAAAAAATAACAAAATGAAGGACATAATCTTCGGGCACAATTTCACATTATAAAGAGGCAATTGCTCTTTCTCAGTGACATTTCTGGTGAATCCGCATTTAAATCTGCAGCTTATATTGATCTATATTCCCATGTACACAGTCAATAACTTTGTGTTGGACCATTTCAACTCAAACCCACTTTTTAAGGCATTTTTATCCAACGCTAACAGATTTCCTTCACTGGTGTATTTAGTGCTTTCATTTTACCTCAGCTGATTGCTAATTACTTAACCGTGCTGAGCTACTTGCACTCAGGTGGACCATGGGTTAACAATTAGAAGTTGTAACCCTGACAACAGTTTTTGGGTTGGGGCATGAAAGTGGTACTGAATTAAAAGATCAACCATCTATCTTTTATGTTATTGGAGAAACTCACCTGCATTGCAGGGATGGTGAAGGTTATAAAGAACTGAATGAAAAGTCCAAGGAGGAACTTGAACTGCATGAAAATTTTTCAGTGAAGGCATAATGAAACCAGGGAGGCAAGAAGTCCAGATGCCTTGATGAATACAGCCACAAACTTAATAATATTCTCCATCACTCTGCTCCTAAGTTAAGCTCTGCCAATATCAGTCTCTGGGCTTGTCACCACTGAAAAATGTGTTGGATCTAATTAATTGTTAGCTGAGAGTCGAGGTGGGACAAGTGATGAAAGCAGAGAGAACCCCCCCCAGTGACATTACAAACTATCAGGTAATTTTTCAAATATTGCTCTGTGTTTAAGGTATTGATTGCATGTGAATGTCAATGTAGGAAGATGTCTCAATGTAGGCAGCTCTCCTGTTAGCTCCACAATATGCTTGAGTTGTCATGGCACGGTATTCCTACATTATAGTGGGAACTTAAAACACTCTCTGGAATTGGACATGCTTTGCCAACTATTTCTATTCATGGAAGAAATAAAAAAGGCAGATATTTTGTTCCAACCTTTAGTTTAGAGAAACTTACAGGTGAATGCCTAAGTCAGTTAAAGACAGTATAAATTAATTCATGTTAAAATGGTTTGCAGATGCATGCATTCGTTGGAAAACTGTCTGACTACGGCTGCTTGGCAGACGTTGGTGCTGGTTGTAAATTGCTTTACTGTACCTCAAACAGAGCCATGTTTTTTCCATCGTACTCTTTTCCTTTCTCAACCTCGGTGCTGTTAATGAAGGGACTGCTCTCCTTGGGGTTTGCATCTCCTGTAAAAAAAAACAGAAACAATCATAAGACTGTGGCTGGCAATTTAGTAAACAGAAAAGATCCCTGACCATAATGTGCATGTTCTTAGATATGAATCTGAAAACCAAATGCACAGAGGTGCTAACTCACAGCATCCAGTTTGGAATCATTTGCTCATAATTGGATTGCTGAGCTGAACAGTTGCGTTTTCCAAAGGGAACAGACTTATCTCTTTTAAAATCTGTATAGTCTACTATCAACCCAGAAAACTGGACAGAACAGTTCAGCCACCTAAATGATCTAAAATCTGCTTAATGTAACAATGGTTGGAATGAAGGAAATGTTGTAAACCACTTCTCAGAACATCCAGAAACACAGCTCTCCTTTTTGAAGTTTAATGTAGCGAAGCATCCCAATGCGTTGCACACGAGATGGAGGAAAAAGGCACAGTAGTACAGCGGTTAGCGCAATGCTTTACAGCACCAGTGACCCGGGTTCAATTCCCGCTGCTGTCTGTAAGGAGTTTGTACGTTCTCCCTGTGACTGTGTGGGTTTCCTCCGGGTGCTCTGGTTCCCTCCCACATTCCAAAGACGTACGTGTTAGGAAGTTGTGGGCGTGCTATGTTGGCTCCGGAAACGTGGCGACACTTGCGGGCTGCCCCCAGAACACTCTACGCAAAAGATGCATTTCACTGTTTGTTTCGATGTACATGTGACTAATAAAGATATCTTAAAAAGGAAGAACATAAGATCTTGTATTCATAATTTCCAAAGCTTCTTTCACGATCCAGCTAATGAAGACCTTCCGAAGTGTGGTCACTGTGTAAAGTAGGAGGGGGTAGGTTCAGATGATTTATTGAAAAGTGTAGAAGTGAGGTTCAAAAGTGAGGTAGGTGTAAAAACCTGTGGAGGCTGCTGAACCTGTGAAAACATAGGGATTACGTGGAAGAGAAGTTTAGAAAATGGGGCCATAAAATTCTGTTTGGTACTAATGGAGGAATGAAAGTTGAATTGGATTCAAAAGACCCTATACAGAGCACATTGAGGTGCAAGATTGGAGGTGGTTGTAATGTTGGGGCTGAGACAAGGATTAGCATATCAAAGTCTATTTTGGGGAATGAGGGGAAACAAATACAGGAAATACGCAAACTATTTCAAAGGAGATACAGTAAAGTACAATCAGTGAAATTTTGTTCCTGCTGGAATGTGTGTTGCTTGGAAAAAAAGAAGCCAGGTAATAAACTGTCAGAGAGACTTAGCTTGAAGACAGCATTGGTATCAACAGTGTTTGCAGAGGAAGTAAGTATTGTGACAGGGGTGTGAATTATGGCTCCGTGTGGTGTGTGAAGCTCATTCCTGAGTTGTATATATCCCCACTGCTGGATAAGGTCCAATTCATCATGATTAAGAGGCTTGGAAGAGTACAGAAAGATGCGTTGTAGGCTGGTGAGAATAAATCCCAAACACTTTGTTTCCTACATGAAAAATATAGCCTATGCATTATCACAGGAGGCACATGAGCTAACTCAAAATATTTTCAAACAGGATTAAATAATATAAAGTGTCTTATGATAATGAATGTGTCAGAATGCCCTTAAACACAGGAAAACTCACAAAATGGCTGGTCTTGTGTTATTATACTCAACATATTTATGTCATGTAACATACTTCTGAACATTATTTTGTTCTAAATGCTTGAAGGATAAAATGAAATGATGGACTTGCAGGAAAACCTGATCTGTTCAGGAGCGTGAACCTGCTCCATTGAATGTTGCAAGTACATTAGGTATTCAAACATCCTTTTCATACACCAAAAAAGTGCAAATGCTCCACTGATGAAAGTCATGCCTTGAAATGATAACTCTGCTTCTTTCTCCAGAGACATTGCCTGACCTATTGAGAATTTCCAGCATTTTCTGTTTTTATATCCCTTCTAATAACATTTGTATTGTATGAAAAATTAAAAGCCACGCATCCCATGTTTGAATGGGATCAAGTATAAATTTCAGAGATCCTGTTGATAACAATAGACATTCATAATGTGGTGGTGAGAATATTTTGATAGAGCACATTGTGTTACTCTAGGCTATCCATCCTCGCTCATAAATCATGACCTTGAGATCAATGATAAACATGCCCTCGATTCACAGATGCTCGATGCACGCAAGGTCCTTTGGAAAGCTTTTACGACCTCAATCCCATTTAACATATTTGTGTCAATATTATGTCGTCCCAAGTGCTGGTTTTATGTCTTTTAATGCACTTTATATGCCTTTCCATTCCTGTATTGTGTGATTGCTAATTCCAACCAGCTGAACATTTCTTGAAAAAATAATCTGCACCGATCTGAATGTGGTTTCTTTTCCTATTTCCTTACAACAGAGAACAAGGCCATTCAGCTCACTGAATCTGCAGCTTCAGAGTAATTCCATCCCCTCACTTATTTCCTTGAAGCCTATTCTCTCACACGTCTCATTAACATTACCCCCAAGGCCTATCAGTCACTTACACTTCTTAATGAACCTAGCAACTAGCACGGCTTTGGGGTGTGGGAATGAAGCACCCGTGGGAAACCCACACAGGTCACAGGGAGAGCATGCACACTCTGCGCAGACAGCACTAGAGGTCAGGATTGGATCCAAGTCAGCGGAGCTGTGAGACAGTGCACTGACTGCTCCTCCTGTCTGGAGTGCTGTTTTCCAATCTCATGTTCACCGTTGGCAGAGACAGGGTCATTTCCAACACAATCTTTGGATTGTTCTGATCCGAGGGTAGTAAGTAAGGTGGATCTAGATAAACTTCCGCATCCCTTCGGGTAATTGAGAATTTGGTTTTTGAAACAACAATAATTGGAGTTCTTTTCTGAAAGGTAACATGAATCTGGATTTTTTTTATTTCAGACTTTTCAGGGTAAGAATCTGCGAATCAGTCTCATGATGACAGTTGAGCTGGAAGCCTTCCGTCTGAATATTGTGGCTACAAGAGCAGGTCAACAACTGTGGCGAGTGACACCCCAGAACCTTTCCACCATCTGCAAGGCATGAGCTAGGAGTGCAATGGAACACTGTCCAGCTGCTTGCAATGACTGCAGCTCAAGTGACCTTCAAGAAGAATAACACCATCCAAACAGCCCCCTCAGTTGCAGCCATCAACTATTCATTCCTTCCACTACTGGCATGTAGTGGCTGCAATGTGGACTGTGTACTAAATGCATTGTGGTTACTCACGCAGGTTACTCTCCCAAATCTCCACCATCATCTGCAGGCTCCCCTCCAAAGTACACACCATTCTGATTTACAAATAGATCACTTGTCCTTCATCACTGTTGAGTTTAAATCCTGGAACTTCCTCCTCAACAGCATTGTAGGAGGGCCTTTACGAGGACGACAGCAGTTCAAGGAGACAGCTCACAAGCACCTTGTCAGGGGATGTGCGATAATACTGGTCTTGCCAGTGATGCCCACATGTTGCAATAATAACCTCTCGCTCAACCTCAGTAAAACTAAAGAGCTGATGGTTGACTTCCGGAAGGGGAAGGAGGGCGAACATGCGCCAGTCTACACTGGTGGGGAGAGTCAACAGCTTTAAATTCCTGGGCGTTAATGTATCAGATGACCTGTACTGGGCCCAGCACATAGATGCAATCATGAGGAAGGCGTGTCAGTGTCTTTACTTCCTTAGGAGGTTTGGCTTGTCAGTAAACACTCTAACAAACTTCTGCAGATGTACTGTTGAAAGTATCCTGACTGGTTGCATCATGGTCTGGTACAGCAATTCAAATGCACGGGAATGCAAGAAGCTGCAGAGAGTAGTGGACTCTGCCCAATGTGTCACAGGCACATCCCTCCCCACCATCAGTAGTATCTACAGGAGGCGCCACCTGAAGAAGGCAACATCCATCATCAAAGATCCACACCATCTGGGCCATGCCACCTTCTCACAGCTCCCATCAGGCAGGAGGTACAGAAGCCTGAAGTCCCACACCACCAGGTTCAGGAACAGCTACTTCCCTTCAACCATTTGGTTCTTGAACCAACCGGCACAACCCTAATCACTGCCTCAGTACAGCAGCACTGGGCCACTTTGATCACTTTGCACTTAAATTGACTTTGTACTTTTCATTCTAATTGGGTTCTTTCTTGTAAAAATTGTGTATAATTTATGTTTAATTTATGATTTTCTTGTGAATGCTGCTTATCTGATGCTATGTGCCTGTGATGCTGTTGCAAGTATGTTTTTCATTGCACCTGTGCACACGTGTACTTGTGCAGATGACAATAAACTTGACATTGACTTTGAGCTTGATAATATCTTGGTCACAGAGCTGTTCATACAGATGGTGCAAGAACGTCACACATAATCATCACGTCTGTGTGACTGAAAGGATTAGGAGAGCAGCTGAGATGTTGAAATGTACACCTTGCCTGACATAAACAATGATAAGTGTTTCACCGTGCTGTAGGAACACCCACCTCCATATCAATTATTTTATTCAAATTATACTTTTTGTAAGGAACATTGAACTATACCTCAAGTGCTCTATGACTTGTTACAGTATCTCTCTGTACAGTTCCAGATGATAAGGAAGAAGAGGTACAAAATGGATAAGTGGATTAGTTTTAACATTAATCACCAGCTACACAGCTGAACAATAGACAGTTTATCAAAGGTACGATTGTTGATCTAAATCTCATTTCTAATGAAATTTGGCCTTTTGACCAGACAGCTTACTTCTTATTCAGGATGTGTCTCAGGTTTCTGCTCTCAGTTATATGAGCTCTGACCTCAGCATCGTGTGTTAATGCTGCCAGTTATTTTCTGAAGCTGGGAGATTTCTGACATCCAAACACCTCCCATCCACCCTCCCACCCACATATCAGACATTTAAGGATTTGTTCGTTTTAAGATTTTGCCCTTTTGCCAATCATATTTGAATCTTTGGGTTAGTGTTTCCTTGTTACAGTAGAATTGACATCAGGCAAGACCACGCCATGATACAGAGGTGCCTTTTATGCAGTTTGTGGCCTCCTGTGATTAGTTCAATGTTGTCCCTGCTACCAATCTCAACCTCAGCCTATTCGTGCTGCTTCTGTCAATGCCACTGATACCCTTTGCTCTCAATCTTCCCCCAACCCCAAGAAGGCCTGAGCCATTGACTGAGGGTTCATTCAGGTTACATCGAATATTGGTTGTTGTGTTACTGGCTCCTCAAATAGCTTGGTGATCTGTTAGAGTTGCCTCTGGGACTGTGAACAATTCATTGAATGAAACATGTGCACCGAAGAATAAGGGCAGCTCGATGTCCGAGTTAAATGGTAGAGAAGTGGATTAAAGTGACGGCAAATATTTCAGGTAGGGAGACGCTGACACAGAAGCATATGGTGTGCAAATCAATATGTTCTGCATATTGTTAAACTAAACCCTGGAAATTAAAGAAACTCTTGAATCAGTCTGTCAATGCTTCACAGGAAAAAAATTAAAGCCCTCGATACTTCATGACCCACACTAGTTGAATACCTGAAATGTTTTGTTCATTAAGCAGAACTGGAACTACAATCAGCCTCTTCACAAGGACAAGCATAGGATACTCCATGGCTATAGTGATCCAGATCTTCAAGAATTTGGCATTCCAGTTAAGAGGTTTGAACTATTGATACCAACTGATCCGTCAGCTACGGTTCAAGGTAAGTGTGATGCCAAATTTAATCTTATTGGAACTAATACCTACTGGCACAAGAAACATGACTAGACTGATTTTAAATCTAGTCTCATACATTAAGGTTAAGAGGGGAAGGTTCAGTTAAAGGAATCAGCATTTACATTTCCTAAAGAAAGGGGGGAAGGTATATGCTATGCTTGACAACTGAAATGCGATTGAATGCTGGAGCGTATGCAGTAGGCAATGATGGCAGGGCACTTGTTGCTATCACACAGTGAAACTGACAGGAACATGCGGATTTTTGAGAAGCTGGACTTTAACGTGAGCCATGAGTGATTCAGTGCAGCTCTGCAAGTTGTCTTATTTGCAGTCTCCTCCAATGGAATAGAAGGAAATCACTTGACTTGAGATGATGTCAAGCTACCTATCCAGCGTCAGGCCACTGACTCCCACAGCCACCTCGACTACATCTCCTGCCACCCTGTAAGGGATCCATTCCATTTTACCAGTTTCTCCAGTTCCATCACATCTGTTCTGATGACGACAGTGGCCTTATTAGTGCTTTTGAGATATTTTCCTTTTTTCTTAACCTTGGCTTCTCCTTCAACATGGTTGACAGGGCCTCAACTGCACTTAATCCATATTTCCTGTTTTTTCTCCCACCTGAGGAATGGTAGAATCCGCCTTGTCTTCAGCCTTCACCTCACCAGCCTCCACGTTCAAAGGATCATCATCCACAATTTCTCTCACCATCAACTTGTTGGCACCACAGGTGCATCTTCTCCTCCATTATTCCTCTGGTACCAGTCGCTCCCAACTCTCTGCTTCATTCTTCCAAGTGTATCAACACTCACTTCCATTCCTGTGGCATCTTCCCATGCAATGACTGGAGATGCTACACCTGCGCTCTTCCTGCTTTCCTTCCTACCATCCAGCGACCCAGACACACATTCTGGGCGACACAGCAATTCACTTGATTTTCTTCCAATATAGTGTATTGTATTTTGTGCTAACGTTGTGATTTCTACATTATTAAAACCAAACACGGATTGAGTGATCACTTGGTAAAACATCTCCGTTCAATCTGCAAGGGTGACTCTGTCATATTAATTCTCCATCCCACTCTCACCCTGCTGTCGGCTACTTAAATACGACGCCAATAAGTCTCAGTGCAAGTTGCAGGAATAGCAATTCACCTTCTGTCCAGGCACAGGAGAGCCATTGGGACTCCACATTGAATTCAACAGTTTCAGATGACCCACCCTTCCAGTTTGTGACCAGTTCCAATGTCATGCCATCAACATCATGTTAATTCAGCTTTTCTCTCTTCATAGGTGCTCCTTGACCTGTTGGGTATTTCCTGCATTCTCTTTTATTTCAGGTTTCCTGCAACTGTTGTGTTCTGTATCCTGCAGTTCCAGAATTATTTATTTTTCTCTGTCACCTACTCTCATTCACCTCCCTCTTCTAACACCTCCTGTGGACGGATCAGCTGCAATCAACAAACCTTCACCAGCTTCCCTCAGCCACGACCAACATCAGATGAAGGGTCTCAACCTGAAACGTTGACTGTCCACTCTCCTTCACAGATGCTGCCTGACCTGCTGAGTTCCTCCAGCTGTTTGTTTTTTGCTTTAGAATCCAGCATCTGCAGCCTCTTGTGTCTCCAACACCATCTGTGTCGTTCGGTCTCGCTTGGTCTCCACACCGTCTTTTTTCTATCTTCTGTGCTTAAAACATGCCTGTTTTCTAACTCTTCTTGGTTCTGATGAAGAGTCGTTGACCTGAAAAGTTAATTCCATTTGTCCGCACAGCTGCCGCCTCACCTGGTGAACACATCCAGCATTTTTTCATGTTATTTAAGCTGTTTAGTAATTAATCCCATCCTATCTGAAAAGGTTCTTCTCTGTTAGGTGAGAACAGAGTGAGTTTTGAATAATATTCTAAGCCAGAATTACTGTTTAAATTGCTAAATTGTACCTCGACAATAATAAATCAATGAAAAGCTTTGTTTTCCGTGCTATCCAAACAGATCATTTCATCACATCAGTACATTGAAGTAGCACAAGGGAAAATAATAACAGAATGCTTAATAAAATGTTACAGTCACAGAGAAAGTGCAGTGCAGGCAGACAATAAGGTGCAAGGCCATAAGGAGGTAGATTGTGAGGTCAGGAGTCCATCTTATTGGACTAGGAGACTGTTTAATAGTCTTACAACAGTGGGATAGAAGCTGTCCTTGAGTCTAGTGGTACGTGCTTTCAGGCTTTTGTATCTTCTGCCCGATGGGAGGGGGGAGAAGAGAGAATGTCTGGGGTGGGTGGGGTCTTTGATTACACTGGCTGCTTTACTGAGGTGGCGAGAAATATAGACAGAGACCATGGAGGGGAGGTTGGTTTCCGTGACTTGCTGAGCTGTGTTCACAACTCTTTGCAGTTTTTTTGAGGTTTTGGGCAGAACAATTGACATACCAAGCCGTGATGCATCCGGATAGGATGCTTTCTATGGCGCATCAATAAAAATTGGTGAGAGTCAAAGAGGACATGCCAATTATCTGGATGATGAAAACTAATTTTACTGTATATGTGTATTGCAATTGTATGATATAAATATTTCTACATAAATTTTTAAATGTAAAAGTATTACCTTATATATAATTTATTTATTCTCTTTCAATTTATGTTTAAATCATTCTGAATAATATTTAAAAAGAAAGTTAAAATAAGCATGTTTGCTGGTCTCTTACCCATGACACAATGAAGTCTTTGGTGTGATTGCCTGCTTGTTCAGCTTGATCTTGTTGAGAAAGGGATCGACGATGAGACAGAGAGCACTAGATCATTGTGGGGAGCTCTCTTCAAAGATACTGGAAAGCCTTTATTTTCTGTCGACTGCAATTTCTGAGCCATTAGCACTAGGCTTTTGGTAGAGCCAATAATGTCAGCCCAACAGAGAGATTCTCCATTCCAATGAGACAGAGTAATTTATTGACAGATGGGAGACAATGGGAGGAGATCAAGGAGAAGGTACAATTTTAGCTTGGGTTGACAGTGATTTCAGGTTTTCTTTCCAAGACAGACCATTCAGACCGGCAGTACTGAATACCATCCCCAATGCTCCTTCCTCACTTTGAGCATCCATGAGCCAGGACAATGATCAAGGAAGCTATGAGAACATCCTTGAATCTTTCCCCCTATCTGCCTGGTGATCTCTTCTCACAATAGAGCCTAGAATAGGCAGATAACTTTGGAAGCAAAAAACAAATTGCTGGAGGAAATCAGTGGGTCAGGCAGTACCCGTAGAGGCAGATTCTGTTTGACCAGCTGAGTTTCTCCAGCAGTTTATCTCTTTGCTCAGATCTGCAGTCTCGTGTTTCCAGAAAGCCTTGGGAGTCTGGTGGTGGGCATGCAAACAACGGGGCATCAGTCAAATCGACTTTCAGTTGAACAAATGAAATGTCATTGACTCAAAACATTAGCTGTTTCTTTCTCTGCAGATGCTGCCTGACCTGATGGGTAAGTTCAGCATTTTCTGTTTTTACTTCAGTTTAAACAGAAATTGGTTGAACCACTTCAGTTGTGCCCCTGAAAGTGTTAAGAACTTAAACAGGAATGCAAAAAAAGAGGTATATGATTATTATAGTTCTGAGTCAAAGATACCATTGCAGGTCATAATGATATTTGTCATTGTATGCTTCATATCCCAAGAATACTGCCTTTCAAAACAAAATCTAAATGCTCAAATGTACCAGAGCAGGAGAATGGGATCCTGACATGCATCAAGGTGGCTCTAACAGTCGTGAATCAGAAATGGCCGGGCACCATTGTCAAAATCTTCATCTGTGACACAGACGGCTTGGTAGTTCTGCACTAGATCAAACCACATTGTGCAAATGAGCTAATTGTTGGACAGAGCCAGTTCACCAGAAGTGAAGGGTAGTGACTGAAATTAGAGGTACGAGTGAATCAAGTCAGCATTTATTGACAATCCCCCTTTCAACATGAAAGAGATTTTAATAAATCAGTGTGGGTGTGAAAAGCATTGTCATTTTGTTTTACCGGGCTGGCGCAGGTAATAAGTTTTATAAATCAGATCAACTACTGCTTTATTTAACCTTCCCTAATTAGGCTGAGTACACAGTGGAGTGTGCTGTATGCGAAATGGAATGGAACATATTGATTCTCTGTCACAATAAATGATTGCATTAATAATTGGAAGAGCCTTGCATTTACATTTGGACCGCATGCCTCTTTGCAGAGCCGGTCGTACCCATTCTATTATGACCTTCACTGCACATAGAAGATCCCTAAATAAATTGGTATTGACTAAGTGGACAGTCATATCGATGTATCCCTTTTTATTAATATTTTATTGGCTTTCCTTGTGCATTATAAGGATCAAGGAAGTAAATGCAGGAACATCAGCCAACAATGGTGGATTGATAGCAGTGAGATGGAAACGGCTTATGGGCTTATCTTTTGACAATTTGTTAAGTAGACACAAGGCAGCAAATGATACTAGACGGTGTGTTACTCATAATATAAACCTTTGAAAGTCTGCAAGTTCAATATCATTTTGGAGTTGTGATTGACAGTGCATCCTCCCAGCAGTTGAAGGTGTCTTTGGTATTGTTAATGGATGTGCATCTCCTAAATTCATATTAATATATTTGAAGCCTACATCTCTTCTTTGAATTGGAGCTCACTTTTAGTTATAATGTTAGTTTAAGACATGCCTTCCAGTCAAGATATGTGAAATGTTTGTACCCCATTTGAAACAGTTAGATAACCCCCATTCTCTATTATCAAAGCACACCGTGAGGTGAGTAAAATGGAAGTCAATGGGAATCTGGGAAAAACTAATCCCAGGCAAGTAGGGATGGAAGCCAGTTAGCCCAGGCTCCTCAGTGAAGGACTTCCTTGGCCAGGCTTAACCATCTCCTGTGGTTCATCAGTGATATTCCCTCCATCATAATGTCAGAAATATGCAAATTTACTGATGACTGCACAGGCTCCAGTTTGATTTGCAACTCCCCTATTTTCTTGCATTAAAACCTGAACCAGATTTATCCTTGAACTAATAAGTGGCAAATAAAATTTGCACCTCTCAGTTGTAAAGAAATGGCCATTGCCAACAGTAGGGTAACCTAACCACCTCCCCTTCAATACTATTATCATCACTGAGTTCACTCACAATCAACATCCCAGAAATGGCCATCAATCACAGGCTTACCTGGACTAGTAATGTAACTACTGTGGCTAAGAGAAGGTAGACTCTCTAGAGGAGGGCAAATCACCTCCAGATTCTTTCCACCATCTACTGTCCAGTTTCCTTCATGAACACAACACCGTCCATGACAAAACAACTTATTTGGTTGTGACCTTACCTCCCATTTTAAGTATCATTCCTTCCAGGTCTGGCACATCATGACTTCAGTGTTTACTTTCCAGCATCTGCAACTTATCTCAGACAGCACTTCCCAAACCTCTGAACCAATAGGTAGTTATGCAATGTACACCCATGAATCGATGTTGCAATGTAGCAGTGGATTCTGCAAAATGACAGATTCACATCCCAAGTCTGCCATTACATCCAGACTTCCAAATATGACAGGGTGTGTGTGTGTGAAAGTGCTGTACTGTCCTATGTTCTTGACTGCTGTTACACAGTGGAACCTCCAGCAGTGATCAGTGACAATCGACACATTGCCTCATTGGAACCTGGAGAAGAACCTCTTGTACACACTGTTTTCACAGCTGCTTGAAACCCTTGACATTTCCAGCAAGATCCTGCATGGTTATTCAGGTTGAAGATGGAGACGTGATCAGAAGAGCAGGCAAAGAAAGCAATGTGCATAACACATAGACACTCAGTCAGTCTTATTACAATGTGTTGAGATAACCCTGTTCGATTGCTCACTGTATGAAAATTTGGGTTGGTACTGCCACATTGCCATTTCTATACACCAACTCTCATGCACAATATCTCAGTGTAATGGTTGTGAGCATTTAGTGTGGCATCACATAAAAAGATTAAGAGTGGTGACTTTGTACTTGTGAACATAAAAAAAAATACAAGTGCTGCAAATTTGAAAAAAATGTTGGAAACACTCGGCAGCTCAGGCAGCAACTGTGGAAAGAGAAATGGAGTCAGTCTTCCAATGCAAGCCTCCAGCTCTCTTGAAGATACTTCTTCCCACCCTGCCTGACTGACTGCTTCATGGAACACCGAGTTCACTGCACCAGTGACTCAGAGCTCCCTGTTGCCTGTCACTTTAACTCTCCTTTGCAGTCCTGCTATGACCTCTCCGCTTGCACTGGTATAAAGAGGTTCAATGCAAGCACAAGGAACAACACCTCATCTTCCTTCTGGCCATTTTTCAGACTTCCAGACCCAACATCGTATTCTACAACCCGGCCTGTGTCAGGACTGGCCACTTCTGCTGGAAGTCATTGAGCTGTTGGCTCAGTCTTTCACTCTCCATTGGCATAGCCTGACTTGCTAGGCATCTCCAACATCCATGCATTTCTCAACGTTTATGTTCCTTTGCATTCTCACTCTCTAACTGATGACATTCCATAGCTGATGTTCTTTATTTATCCCTCAAATTGCCCCTATTAATCCATCAATGGACGACCTCTACAGCTTATCCCCACACCAACACTGACATTGTATTTATACCCAATGCTAACGACAGGTATTGCAGGTTAGAGTTCCCATACGATGACCTCTCCGGGCTTCCAGGCTGCTTTGCAAATAGGGCCTCCATTTGTTTGAAAAAGATCCTGTGCCTGATGTCCAACAGACTAATGTGACAGGGATGGGAAGGCACCAAGAATACCCCTTTGGTAGTGCAGCAGTTAGCATAACGCTATTACAGCGCCAGCGGCCCGGGTTCAATTCCCGCCACTGTCTGTAAGGAGTTTGTACGTTCTCCCCGTGACTGCGTGAGTTTCCTTCGGGTCTCCGGTTTCCTCCCACATTCCAAAGACGTACGGGTTAGGAAGTTGTGGGCGTGCTATGTTGGCGCCGGAAGCGTGGCGACACTTGCGGGCTGCCCCCAGAACACTCTACGCAAAAGATGCACTTCACTGTGTGTTTTGATGTACATGTGACTAATAAAGATATCTCATTTGGGCTTTAAATTTGATATTGCAACTTCCACTGCCTCACAGAGCCTATTGATTAATCGCAAACAAGATTACGGTACAAGAATCAGAACTGTTGTTTTGTCCCAAAATAAAAATAGAGAATGCTAGAAGAACATAACGTGTCAGACAGCAACTGTGTGACAGGCAACGGAGTTAACATTTCGGGTCGATGGTGTTTGGTAATATTGGTTCTGATGAGCAAGAAGGGGTTAAACTTCCAATTATTAGCCTTGCTGCTGCAGTTTGCTAGCCGGTGACCTATTACTGACTGCCTCCCTCCCTCGGAGCGCCGGCAAGCATGATGCTGGGAATTTGGTGCACTGAACGAATCACACTCTGCCGGCTCCCTGCTGGAGGCGAACTCAACCACTGCTTCAGCTGGCAGCCTTCCACTCAAGAGCTGCAGTAAAGATCATCTCTGGTATCAATGCATTACACTACTCTGTGAGCACAGTAACAGCTGTTATCAGCCTCACACTGATGGTTCGTAATTATATTTTAAGCACAAATTGTGAAAAAGATGCAACATTACGAGGACAAGGAAGGAGTATTCTACAATGTCCGCACTCATTGTTCCATTGAATATCCATGACAGTATTTTTCACCTAACTTTCCTCCAAGATTTTCTTTTTTTTCCGGTTTTCCCCAATCAACCCATTGACTTTACATTAGGATTCAGCAGACTTGGATCTCTCATTTCCCGCAACTACAGCCAATGTCATTCTGCATTTTATGAATTCAGACAAGATCAAATATTTATGGCGTTACAGGAGTTTAATTCTGTCACCAATTCCCTTAAGTGTATGCCCAGTAACTGTGGGCACGAGTTATTAACAAGTGGAATTTCTTCACCTAAGCTCATCTCATCTCCTATAACTTATGGTTCTGACCAAAGTAATTTTAGTCACAATCTCAAGTGGCCAGGTGTCAGATTTTCCCAGTGAGGCAACCGATGTTCCACAACGTTAGTCCATTTTTAGACCATTAGAAGCAGGAACAGAAGTAGGCTATTCTGTCCCTTAAGTCTGCTCCAGCACTCAGTAGAATCCTGATGCTGCTTTAATGCAACTTCTGCTGTTCAATTTATTTTAAACCCTTTCCTTGATAATCACGTCCTGCTGGTAGATCACCGCAAGGAACAAATCAAACCAGAAAATATTACAATAAGATATTCTTCAGTACACATAAGTGTAACAATCATGAAAAGAACAACTAACAGATAATTAAATTCAAATAGAATGCATTTCAACACTTGTGCTGTTTGGGTGATACATTAAATCATTTAACTTCTTGAATGTGTATGAAACACTCAGCAGCAGTGTACATGGGGGTGGGGAGGAAGGGAGAGTCACGTGCATAAGAGTCACGTTCCTGTCTGATACAACAACAAAAACTTGAATTTTGATAGAACCTTCCACTTTGCAAAACATCCTGTGGTGCTTCTCAGGGCTATGACCAAATAAATCTGACCACATATCACAAAGGGAGATGTCAGGGCACATCATCCAGTGTTAAACAAAGTGTCCTGAAGGAGGAGAAGGTGGATAGATGGGGAGATTTGGAGAGTGAATTCCCAAGCTCAGGGCTGGGCAGCTGAAAGTATGGCCATCAATGACAGATGAAAAGGGCCGTGTAAAAGGGCAGAATTGAAGGAGCGCTACTTATTTTTCTTGTGGGGTTGTAGGTTACAGAGATTGGGTGGGCAAGGCCACAAGGAGATTTGAAAGTAAGGATAAGATTTCTAAAAATGAGGTATTGCTGGACAAGAAATCAGTGCAGGTCAGTGAGCACGGAGGTGAGGGGGAAACAGATTTGGTGAAACTTAACATTTGAAGCACAGAGATTTGGATGAGGCCACGTTTATAGAGAGCAAAAGATGGCAGGTCACCCAAAGCCCAAACTGCAGATGATCTGCTTTACTGCTATTTGTAGAACTTACTATACACAAATTAGCTGTTATATTTTCTACATTATGGCAGCTTAGATGGATTTTATTGTCTACAAAGTGCTTTGGGAAGACCTGAAATTGTGCAAGGCCTAAATAAATGCAAGTTATTCCACTTTATCCTGCTGGTCAGAGTGTTCCAGTTTAAAACCTTTATCCACTGGCCCCTATACCATGGGCTTTGTAACTAGTTGTGCAACTCTTAACGCATGGATCTGTGCTTGGAAATCAGGCTTCTGTCCCTGTCCTGCCAACAAAAGCCTGTTTCACTATGTTTAAAGGTCTATGATAATCAGGGACACTTAAACATAGTTGAAATTGACTTAATAATTATAAGGGTAAAAATAACAACATGAATTTATGTAAAACACATTCAACTTTTATTAAGATCACGGATATGATTAAACAAAGGAAAATATAATGGTTAATCTTAACTTTTTGATGAAGGTTAGCAAGTACCTTCAAGTGAATGCATCACACCTGAGACGCCATATACGGCTGGTCTAACAGTGTGTCCAGTGCACTAACTTATGGAATGCCCCTGCACTCAATGGTGAGTCCACAGACAGAGTGAGAGATCAGATCCATTGACATCTGGCCTTCCATACTTCCACTCAGCCAAGTGCTAGAGCAGATGTCTGGGGCAGGCACAAGCCTGCAATGCATCTAAGCAGAGGTCCTCTGTGGAACCATTGGCTAGCCGTCGGCACGATCCGGCCCACTATCTCCATATGTGGCTTGTTTTACTCCAATAAATGTGCCATATAATTACAAGCATTTGACATAGTATGAGACGAGAATTGAATGCATCAGAGAGTTAAGCCGAGAATTTGGATTAGCAAACAAACTATTTGTACCATTTTGTTGAATGAGTTGCACTGAATAAGCATTTTGCATATGCTTTAAAGTGTTTGCATCCAGTGCTGTGCATGTTGGTAATTGGTTTATTGTTGTCACTTGTACCAAGCTACAGTGAAGAACTTTGTTTTACATGCCATCCATACAGATCAGTTCAAAACACAAGTACATTTAGGCAGTCCAGAGGGAAAAGCAAAAACTGAATGCAGAATATCGTGTTACAGTTACAAAGAACTGCAGTGCAGGTGAACAATAAGGTGAAAGGGCCACAACGAGGGTTAAGGGTGAGCACAGTGGTATAGCTAGTACTCTGCCTCACAGTGCCAGAGACCTGCGTTCAATCCTAACCTTGGGTCCAGTCTGTGTACAATTTGTACTTCCTACCCGTGACCACATGGGTTACATCAGGGTGCTCCAGTTTTTTTTTAACCAAAGACGTGGAGCTTAGTCAGTTAATTGGCCTCTGTAAATAGCCTCTAGTGTTTAGATGAGTGGTAGAATTTTGGGGGGTGGGGGACGGGAGTGGGGTGGTGGGGGGGGGGGAGGGGGAAGTAGCTGGTTGATTGTTCGTGCCCGATCATTGGGCTGAAAGGCCAATTCCCATGCTGTATCTCCTCAGGACTCGATTCCCTAATCAAATCCCACTCGTGGACGGGACACCATTCATTCTAACGCTAGCGTCATTTTCCCACCCTAATTTACACAGGTGATGAAGTCATCATCATGCAACATGTTTCTGGCTTATTGACAGAGATTGAATCAAAAGGCTTTGACTGATGATGTTTGTTGCGGACAACTGTCAGACAAGAACTACAATGTCCAGGAAGCTGGGGACCACACGAAGTTGAGACTGCAATGGACTTTGGTTTTATTTTCATTGGTGCCCCCACTTTCATCCTCAAATGCTGTCCTTCTGTGGGCACGTAGCTGTGACCAATGTGGCCACATCTGTGTGTGGATCCGTGGCCCCAGTGGTTGCTGTGGCTCTAACATTGCAGGTCACCTCATTAGGTCGTGGTCGTACCCCATTTCCCAACACCCTGCTGCTCAACTCGTTTTTTATTCTAATTCAACCCCAAATCAATTTTTACTGTCCCTAAATTCCCTTTAGGGAATTTTTACTGTCCCTAAATTCATCTTTATTCCCCACAATTTTCCTAGTCCCGCTCCATTCACTCACTCCTTTACCCCATTTTACACACCCCCTAGCTTTCCTTCATCTCTCTGCTGGCTGTGTGGCTGCCATGGGGCATTCACTTTAACAGCACTGACTGGCTTCTCACACTTCTAATCAAGAGAAAACCATTGCGGAGATTTCTCAGAGCAAGGATATCTCAAGTTCGTGATTTTTTTTCCATTGGCAAAGTGTAATTACCATCTTGTGTACCAGAAACCACTTGTTTCCCCGTGATACAATTTTGGACTTCAATAGTATTGGAAACAAGGTCCAGAATATCACAGGTCAGATATTATTGCAGAGTATTCATCTGTCTTTGAATAGACCACATATATTAGGATAAACTGCAAACAACAGTATGACTAAAAGCATTCGATCAAGGAAGTGCTACTTTGATCATTGCTAATCTTTTTCCAGCCTGTGCTGATCCTAAAATTTGTCCCCAAAGTCAGGAGGCGGTTATTTGGTACTCAAAGACCTAATGCATGGATCACCTGTTGGATATCACTGCTTGGATCACCACATGCCATCCGTTAGAACATAGAACAGTACAGCACAGTACGGGCCCTTCTGCCCACGATGTTGTGCCGACCTATATAAACCTACCCCACGATCAATCTAACCCTTCCCTCCTACACAGCCCATAAGCCCTCCATTTTCCTTACATCTATGTGCCTATCTCAGAGTCATTTAAATGTCCTGATTGGATCAGCCTCTACCACCACACCCAGCAATGCGTTCCAGGCACCCACCACTCTCTGTAAAACAAAAGCTACCTCTGACATCTCCCCAAAACTTTCCTCCACTCACCTCAAACTGACGTCCTCTGGTATTGGCGACTGCTGCCCTGGGGAAAAGATGCTGGCTGTCCACTCTGTCTATGCCCCTCAGAATCTTATACACCTCTATCAAGTCGCCTCTCATCCTGCATCACTCCAAAGAGAAAAGCCCTAGCCTGAGTTACCATGGATATTTCCCGACAAATTCACAAGTTTTAATTAATCCATTACAGGGAAAGTCCCCTTCATCTCATAAAGATGCAAAAGTTAGTCTCGAGAAAGAGCTGAGACTTCCTTTAAATTCTGAAGTTTTGCTGTTTATTTGTTGCTTCTTTGAAAAATAACCATATTTATAAAAGGTGTTACTTAGACTCCACCGGATTGCTATTTTTATCCCCCCATTGTTCCCAACCTTCAACCAATCTGACAGTCTTCACCAGGATTCTGTATCCCCATTTTAGGTAAACACTAATATTGCTGGAGTCACTCAGTGAAGTTAAACTCCCATTTATTCTAACCCCAAAGACCTCAGTGGATACTAATAATGCCATGAATTCATTTTTGAATAAATACATTTATAAATTAATAATTTCCTTGAATAAATAATTCAAGGAAATTCTGGTCATCATTCAACTTCACTAAAACAATGATGTATTGGTATTAGTTTATTATTGTCACTTGTACCGAGGTACAGTGAAAAACTTGTCTTGCATACCGATCGTACAGGTCAATTCATTACACAGTATGGTTACATTGAGTTAGTACACAGTGCATTGATGTAGTACAGGTAAAAACAGTAACAGTACAAAGTAAAGTGTCACAGCTACAGAGAAGGTGCAGTGTAATAAGGTGCAAGGTCACAGCAAGGTAGATCATGAGGTCATAGTCCATCTCATCATATAAGGGAACCGTTCAATAGTCTTATCACAGTGGGGTAGAAGCTGTCCTTAAGTCTGGTGGTACGTGCCCTCAGGATCCTGTATCATCTACCTGATGGAAGAGGAGAGAAGAGAGAATGACCCGGGTGGGTGGGGTCTTTGATTATGCTGGCTGCTACACCAAGGCAGTGAGAGGTAAAAACAGAGTCCAAGGAGGGGCACCTGGTGTCCGTGATGTGCTGGGCTGTGTCCACGATTCTCTGCAGTTCCTTGCAGTCCTGAGCAGAGCAGTTGCTGTACCAAGCCGTGATACATCCAGATAGGCTGCTTTCTATGGTGCATCAATAAAAGTTGGTGAGAGTCAAAGGGGACAAACTGAATTTCTTTAGCCTCCTGAGGAAAGAGAGGCATTGGTGAGCTTTCTTGGCTGTGGCATCTACGTGATTTGACCAGATCAGGCTGTTGGTGACGTTCACTCCCAGGAAATTGAAGCTCTCAACCCTCTCGACCTCAGCACCATTGATGTAGACAGGTGCATGTACACCGCCCCCTTTCCTGAAGTCAATGACCAGCTGTCTGGCACTGTGTACCCCAGTGGCTGCTGTTACAGCAGTGACTACTCTTTGAAAGAACTGCACTTCCTTGGCTGTAACTTGGGTGCCTGAGTTTGCAAAAGGCACTGCACGAGTCCGAGTATTTCTCTTCTACCACTATCTTGCTAATTGGTGCTGTCAACTTCAAGCTTTTGTGCACAAAGAACTCATTCTATGAAGTGCAGATAAATTGATACATGGGCTGCAAAATACATTTGGGGTTGTAATCCTGACAGCTGATATCTTTAGTGTTTGGAATTTTCCCATGTCTGATATTTAAGTTTATGAAAATGTTTAAAACAAAAATAGATGTCTTATATTTGAACAAAAATGTTTACCCTGCATTCAGAGATCCTAAATGTGCAACTTCCCTCAAGTAGAGGACTAGGTAGATTTGTCTGTCTGCCTCCTCTGATTGGTAACATCCTTGCCTCTGAATAACAAGGTCACAGGGTTTGAGCCCCTCTCCAGAGAGGTGAGTACATTAATCAACACTGACACTTTGGTGTGGTGCTGCACTATAGGACGTGCTGTCCTTCACAGGAGGTTAAACTGAGCCTCAACCTCCTCCCAGAGAACCAAAAACGTTCCCTGTATTGAAGACGAGCAGAAAAGTGCTCGTCTCACAAAACTGTTACAACTTGACAGCCTGGTCATCATCTCATTTGTTTGCTAATTTTCACACCTCAGAATCCTACAATAGGAATGTTTCCATATAATTGTGTTTTATTCCCCCATAATTACAGAAGTAGCTATGCATTGGAGTGCCTTGTTTGATGTGCAGCACCCTTGAGTCTCGAGATCATGAAATTACAAGCGTGCAAGACCTATCTCGATTTAAAATATAACATGAATAAAATGTAGTATAAATATATTTTCAGCCCACACTATTACATTGGTCTTTTTGAATCAATCTTAACAGTAGACCAATCCTGAGGCTATTGATAACATCTTGGTGAAAGTTCTTTTAGAGATTAAAATCATTGTGCTGAACTGTAGTGCCTCAATCACCATGATGTACAATTATTCTGTCACCTCTCTATAATTCTGATCTTAAAACTATGGGAATTTGTCACCTTGAAAAGCAGAAGAACAAATTCTTCATCTCTCTAATCATAGGCTTACAGACTAAGAAACACACAAAGCATAGATATGTGGTATTTCTCCAAAGAGCCTTTTGAAACAGAGCAACATCCTGCTGCTTAATGTATAGTCTACAGTCATCTGTGACGAGCACTTGATGGAGTAGATCCATTGCTTAAATAACAATTTTCTAAAGTTACATCTAAAATTACATGTTCTGTTGTGCTGAATTACAGAAAAACTTAAGCAAACCTCTTTCATTACAAGTATTGCTTACATGATCCAATGATTCTGCTGTTGGAATGTTATTCTCACAGTCTGGGCTTGGATTGCAAACAATGAGAATGCTTGATGGCCTTGCAGAAATAGCAATGGAAATAGGATGTTACATTGCTTCTCACAAAACATGTCGATTATTCTTCGGCATGGAAGTAATGTAACAATCTGTTTGGATTCTCTCTGTGGTTGACAGAGGAAAGCAACTGGGAATAAGATATTAAAAGGAGAGAAAGGATTTAGGTGAAACCTAAAATGGCCGAGAGCAGATTAGTAGCTACCATACACTGCTCAAACTTTCCTCTCTGTTAACTTTAATAAAACTGGACAAGTAGGCAATTCATTACAATCCATTTTGAACCCTTCCCGAAAGTTAAGTTTTATCCCCAACGTTTGATGTCACCATTGTGATTTAATGTTATCCACCTCGGAAGTAGAAATGTATGTGAACTTTACATAATTATCCTTTCTAAGCTTTTATCATTTTTCATCAAAAGACTGATAAATAAAACTAGAGGGGAAGATGCAGCTAATTCCTCACCAGCACAAAAGGCACCAAGAGGTGGCCAGAATGATCTACAAACCTCTCAAGAAGCACCTCCAACAAATTTGTAAACCATATATAATCTATCCTGCATTCTCCAGAAGAAAGAGCAATAAATCAAGGTTGTAGGTTCACAAATTTAAAAAAACTGAAATAGATTACAGCCTGCTCCAATCACGCAATGATACGGTTTAACAAATTATTCACTTTCATGACTAGACAAGGAAATAAAAGAGATCACCTCAACTGAAGCTACTAATTGAAATAAGTTTGAGAAACCTTAAACCATGGTAGAAAACCACAATTAAACAATACATGCAGCACCAGCTTAATGGCTGTGGTTAACCAGGTCATACAGATGGTGAAGTGACCAAATGTCCGGTTTTCCATGATACCCTTATGTTGGGATCTAGACATTCCATTGTGACAGATGTGGGTGTGTCTAGGATTTTAAATCTGCTGAATTTTGGAGTTCCATGTGAGCACGTCCTTAATGTTATGCAGGGAAGGTGTGCTTGTCTGTCCATGGCCTTACATTTTACCTATTTCATTGGCATGACTAATTGAGGGAGGGGCTGTGCTCTTGCCTGTCCTTGCAAGTACTGGTCAGATACAATGAAGCTTTGCATTGTGTCCCTTCTCTTTTCTCACATATTAATCGATACTATTAATATGAAAAGAAAAATAAATTTAATATTTTATCTATAACCAATGGACAAATTATACCTTATATTTAACAATAAATCATTTGTTGATCTGGGTAAGTGTTTGAGAAAATTCAGACCTGTGCTTTGGGGAGAGAAAAGGAGCAGGAATTTACATCTTGGAGTTATAGAGTCATACAGCACAGAAACAGGCCCTTCGGCCCAACTGGTCCATGCCAACCAAGATCCCCATCTAAGCCAGTCCCATTTGCCCACGTTTGACCCATATCCCTCTAAACCTTTCCTATCCTGATCGCATCTTTCATGACCTTTTATGTCCCAAAGCACTTCATGGTAAATGTTTTTTTAAATGTGGGATTACTGTTGTAAGGCAGAGCATGGCAGCACACACTTTATATGCAGGCAAAAAAATTACAAAATTAATGACAAGATGATTGGTCTTAGCAGCGTTGCCTAGAACACTGCAGCTCAGTTTAATGGCTGATCTTAAACATTAAAAACTATTTGAAAAAGGCAAACAGTGTGGTCACTCCTGTCAAAGTGGCAAAAACTTCAACTGTTTCTTTTACATTTCAAACAAAGTAGCCTCATTATGCCCAAGAGTACAAAGCGAGAAATGTATGCTAGAAATATTTTAAACAGTCCTGGTGCAATGTATATTTAAATGATAATAACTTTTAGTTTGTTCATGGGATGTGGGCATTTCTGTCAGGGATAGTGTTACTTGACCTAATATAAATCTACAATTGGTCTGAGCTGATACAAACTTTCTTCCAAAGTGGAAGATTTACTTGTGCCTCATCTCCCACTGTTGATGGAAAAATGTCTCTCAGGAGGAACTCAGCAGGCCAAGGCAGCATCCGTAGAGAAGAGCAGGCGGTCAACGTTTCGGGTCAGGACCCTTCTTCAGGACTGAAGATAGGAAAAGGGGAAGCCCAATATATAGGAGGGAAAAGCAGAGCAGTGATAGGTGGACAAAAGAGGGGAGGCAGGGTGGGCGCGAGGTGGTGATAGGTAGATGCAGGTAATATATAGTGATAGGCAGGTGCGGGGGAGGAGTGGGGAGCAGATCTACTCTCCCCTCCTCTCCCGCACCTGCCTATCCCCATCTCTTATCTTCATCTACCTATCACTACCCTTCCCTCCTATATATTTGGCTTCCCGAAGAGTGAAATGACTCTGGCAGTGTGGTAGAGAACGGGGGCGGGGGGGGGGGGGCCGGGTGCGTGGTGGGGGTGATCATGTAGAAGAGAGATAAAGGGGGACTCTGTAGGGTTGGTATCAGGCAGAGGAAGTCTGGAACCAGTTCAAACTGACCTGAAACACAAAATCACAGGCTAAAGAGAACTACAGTGAACTCATGCCTAGTTACCAGCCTAACAACGATCCCATAAACTCCAGGACAGAAGCTCACCATTGGACAGATGAAAGTGCACATGGCTCACATAACAAATAGCCACTGAAGCTTGACACAGGCTTACCTCACTCTAGGTATACACAGTGCATGCGGGGTAGAGATAGTGGGGAGGGGAAAGTAGATGAGAAATAGTAATAAGAATAATGGAAACTTTGGATTGGGGAGCATTTGTTCTAGGACAAGCGACTCCCCTGTTGCATTGGCTTACACGGTAGTGTAGTGGTTAGCGTAACGCTATTACAGCGCCAGCGACCTGGGTTCAATTCCGGCAGCTGTCTGTAAGGAGTTTGTACGTTCTCCCCGTGTCTGTGTGGGTTTCCTCCGGGTGCTCCGGTTTCCTCCCACATTCCAAAGACGTACGGGTCAGGAAGTTGTGGGCATGCTATGTTGGCGCTGGAAGTGTTGCGACACTTGCAGGCTGCCCCCAGAACACTCTATGCAAAAGATGCATTTCACTGTGTGTTTCAATGTACATGTGACTAATAAAGATATCTTATAAGAAAGTTTGTCCTGAAGGTAAACTCCGGACTCCATGTGAATTCTTTCTGTCTACGGTACCACATACACGATATCGGAAACTTCAGCATGTTAGTCAATGATTGGCATCCATATTTTCATCAAAATTAAACTGGCTGATAAATAAATTGCTCTGCGACCTTTGCAATGGAAAGAGAAGCACGAGTTCGAACAGCACTTCTGCCTGAAGGCCTCTGGTATGAGGCTGCAGCTGGCACTGAGGAAAAATATCGTTGCACTTTTTGGAGTGAAAAAAAGTGCACGGCTGCTGGCAATCAAAGTAGAGGGTCAATCTCTTGTTGACTGAACTACTGTCTATTTTCTCTGAAGCTTGCACGTTTTTCCAGATGGTCCAGTATGTGCAGTGGGGAGGACCCAGCTTCGATCAGTGTTGTGATAGGATAATCATCCTCTTCCCTGGTTATTGTTGGTCAACTGAGCACCACTGCTGGAACCTTCAGGGAATCGTTCAGCATGGAAACAGGCCATTCGACCCAACTTGTCCATGTTGACCAGTGGGAACCCTTCCACGTTAATCTCATTGCCCAACACTTGCTACACAGCCTTCTTCGCTAAGCTATTCAAGTGCTCAGCTAGGCACTTCTTAAATGCTATCAGTAACCCAGCTTTGATCACTCTCTCAAGCAGTGCATTGCAGATACTTAACCCTCTCTGGGTGAGGATGGTCCCCTTCATATCACCTCTAAATCTCTTCTGTCCCCCCCCCCCATACTCTAAACCTGTGAGCTCTAATTTTATCTACTTCTGATATGTGGTAAGGAACTCCTGCAGCCTACCGTATCTAATACACCTCCTCAATCATATCCTCTCTTAACCTCCTTTGCTTCAGGAAGACCCAGCTTCAATGGCTTCATGCTACACAGGTGGGGATGGACTCCAGTTGGCCCACTTGAATGCTTCAAAATCAGCGTAAATACATGTCCTTTGTAAGCAGATAATAGACACAACCATTTGACGTCAGTTTTGTTTGTTGTATTGACCAGAGTGATAAGGGTTTTAGGTACATGCAGAAAAATAGAAACTAAATGTATTTCATTTTTCTCTGCCTAGTCCTCCTAAATTGGAATCAAAAACTTTAAGAGTAGCCGGGATGCCAACTCATAATAAACTTATTCAGAAGTTCAAGAGGAATGTCCTTTCAAGAGGTCGGATCTTTGAAGTATATGTTGTGTTAATTTTGGAACAGAGTGCTGCAGCTTTATGATTCTGTATCACTGTAATTAGGCACTGATTAATTCTGACCCTGAGAGCAGTGGTCCTTGGCTAACACCAGCTGGTTAGCATCTTGCAAATTCAAATATAAACACATTAATTGTTAAGTAAGCAGTTACTGCTGGTATTTGCAGTGATTAACAGGTCTTAGAGACACATTGACCAATGGCTTAAAAGCAGAAAATGCTGGAAAAACTCAGAAGGTCAGGCAGCATCTGTGGAAGGAGAAACAGTCAATGTTTTGGGTCTGCAACCCTTTGTCAGACTTGGGCATAGATTGTGTCTCATTCCATTGGCGCACAATCTCTTGATGCCCATTGACTTCAGTTTCCCTCGGCTGCTTTGATGTTACATTTGGTCATATGATGCCTTGATGTCGAGAGCTGTCACTTTCCCCTCAATTCTGGGACTCAGTTCTTTGTTCCACACTGGTACCAAGATTATGCAGAGAGCTGGAGCCAGGTGGTGCCAATGAACCCAGATCGGGCATCACTAAGCAAGCTATAAGTAAATGCCAGTTATTAACTCTGTTGATGACAATATTCATCATTTTACTGAGTATTACGAGTAGATTGATTGGATGGTAATTAGCTGGATTTGTCCTGCTTTTTCTGGACAGGACATGCCCAAGCCATTTTCCACATTATTGGGTAGAAATCAGTGGTATAACTGCACTGAAACTGTATGGCTAGATGCACCACTGATTCTGGTCTTTGGCACTACAGCTGGACATTGTTTGGTCCCATTGCCCTTCTTGATATCATGTGGTGTGAATAAAATTGACTGTAAACTGTTTTTTTGTGATGTTGAGGATTTCAGGAAGAAACCACGTGGAACCATCTACTGAGCACTTCTGGCTGAACGTACTTGGTCTTCAGCACTCACATGCTGGACGCCACCATCATTGAGCAAGGGGATATTCTTGGAGACTCCTCCCGAGATGTTTAAATGTCCACCAACATTCACAACTGGACGTGACAGGACTGCAGATCTTTGATTCAATCCACTGACTGTGAAGTAACTTGGGTCTGTCTATTGCAGGCTGTTTTTTCTCCCCCACCACCTCCCCCCAGGTAGTCCCTGTTGCCAGTTTTCACCTTAATTTTATGTGAGCTTGCTGCTGCTGGGGTGCTCTTCTGTTCTTGCTGAAGCAGGATAGATCCCCTGGCTTGATGGTATTGGTAGAGAGAGCAGTATGCTGGGGCCACACGAGGACAGATCACTGCTGCAGATGCCCAGCATTGAGTCTATTCCATTCAGCACAATTGTCGTGCCTTACAACATGCTGAAGGATGTCCTCGGTGTGAAGATGAGACTGTGTCTTCACAAGGATTGTGTGGTGGTCACTTCTACCGTCAACAGATGTGTCTGCAGCAGATAGATTGGTGCGGATATGCTGGCTCACTCACTACCTACCAAGTCTGGTAGCCAAGTCCTTCAGGATTCAGCCGACTCCATCAGTAGTGGCTCTGTGAAGCCACTCTTCCTATTTTCAGTGCCTTTCCCAAGTGTTGCTCAGTAGAGAGTAGCATCGATTCACCAACCCAGGGAGGACAGTAGGTGGTAATCAGGAGGAGGTTTCCTCGTCCGCATTTATGGTTCCCAGTATCTCTCTCTCCTACCTGTGCACATCAGCTGCAGGTGGATTGGTGAGGATCACTAGCTGCTGGGGAACAGTGCTGGCCACTACTCAAAAATCTGCAGATGCTGGAAACATTCAGGAGGTGAGACTGCATCAATGGAAGGAGAAACAAAGCCAACATTTCAGATCGAAGACCCCTCTTCAGAACCGGGGAGAAAAGAAAACCAGTTTGTATCAAGCTGACTTCATACTGATTTTTGATGACTTGATGACAGGCTGGTAGCCACCTCCTTCAGGATTTGATCAGAGGACCTAGCAAAGTACTCCTGGCTTTATCTGTTGTGCCTGAGTTCAGAATTTGGAGTCTGGCACTTTGCAATAGCTGTTGCCTTCTGTCAGTCTAGTTCAATTACATTGCTGAAACAGTCCATGGTAAAAATTTCCTGAGCTTGCACTTCCTGATCCTTCACCATGCACACTTTAATGAGCTTAGTGTCAACTTTCCGTCAAGGGTAAATCCCATGAGGATGTTCGACGTTGGGCTGTCCCAGATATTTACTGATGTGAGAAAATGAAGGGCAGTTTCACTATGTCAGATGATGTAATTAAAATCAATGAGGTAATTTGACTTGCTCGAGCAAAGTTCAACAAATTATGTTTCACAGCATGGCACGGATTCCTAAGGTGGAAGGCAAAGTTCTGTGAGGAGATTTATCTGAGAGGCAGCGGCCGAGAGTTCTCCGACACGTGTACCAGGAGATGTGATCCAGAGTTCATTGGCTGAAAAGCTGTTGGAAGAAAGTTCAATAGTAACTTACAAAAGGGAACTATTTATAGAACCACAGGGCAGATGCAGGAGAGTGGGAATAGTTGGTCAATGCTTCCTTTGATGTTTAAGATGGTATGATTCCATAGTCGGGCTTTGAAATTGGTGCAAATACCGACCACAGAGTACATGCAAATCATTGTCCTCAAACCTCAGCTCTTTCTCTGTCAACAGATGCTTTTTGACATTGAGTATTTTCAGTATTTTCTTTTTTCTTATGTCTGAATTCCAGGATCTGCAGTATTTTAGCTTTTTTTTGTGGCTGTTAAACTCAGTTTAGTTCAGTTAAGCGTTTGGTTGACAAGGCATTAGCAACTACATTATTGGTGGATGTGCCACTTGAAGGAAGGTCAACGGCTTCTTCCATCACATCCTTGATGACGGAGTAAAGAGATGGGCCAGGAATCGGCCGAGTTGGACTCGTCCTGTTTGTCGTGGACGAGACGAGTTTTCACCTCAAGTATTGTGTCTGTGTTGGAAAGCTTGGCTTTCCTAATATGATATCATCCACTTTGAGTTGAGCTGAATACCTTATAAATGATAATAAAGCTAGACCAAGGAGCCTGTGACACTGACACTTCTGCTAACCCTCAGGAACATGTCCACTTGCTTCATTTCCAGGGCAAGTGGTTGAAGCAGATTCTTGAGCTCCCCAAAGTATACAACCTGCCTCTCATTGATCTTCACTGTCCCATGACTGCCCCAAACAGAAACACCCCATCCTGGCTGTCAATGCAGTGTTTATAGGCTCATTGGTGTAACTGCCTGCACAAGCAAATAGCAGAGGTCTAGCTATCAACAGAACATCTATTACTCAAGGCAATAAACCCTCACACAAACAGCAGCATCTCGTCCAACATTATATCAGAGCCGTACCAAATGATACACACAGAAGATACGAGTTGTATCCTCTGGGCAGACAGCTGCTGAGTACCTTCAATGAGGTAAATTGAGATTTGCCATCCAGACTATGTTCCCTACCTCTGCTGCTCTTAATGCTTGTTCCAAATGGATGTATAGTGATTCTTCAGTTGAGGGAGATTAGAGAAGGCATTTAGCAGGATGTTTCCTAGTCATGTTTGATCTGATACTATCGAATGTTATGGGATCAGGAGTCAATGTTGAGAATCCGCAAGGTGACTTCCCCACCGCCCACCAACAGTATTTCATTGAGCTGCTCCATTGAATTGCTCTGTCGTGAGATGCCCAGGGATGGAACTGCAGGAGAATGCAGTGTTGTTTGGATGGTGTGATTTGTTTTGTGTGCTTCAGCCAGTCTGTGGTGTGACCAGTCAGTGGGATAACTCTCCCAATTTCGGCAACATGGTCAAATGAGGAGGAATGTGCAGGATTGTTTGGGCTGGGTGTGCCCTTGACTGCAGATGAAGCCAATTCCAGATGGCTTTTCTTGTGTCACTTTTATTTTATTTTGTAGCAGTAATTTGGTGGGGTGGCCTTCAATTCTATTTCAGAGGGCATTTACGTGTCAACCTCATTGTTTGTAACTGGTTACTTCCAAGACAGACTGGACAAGGATGAGAGACTTCTTTCCCTGAAGGGCATTAGTGAATCAGATGGGTTCAATAATGATTACTGTTGTACAGACTAGTTTGTTATTTCAGGGTTAGTTAATTTAAATAACTTAAGCAGAGATTAATTCACACTTGAGATGGATATTAACAGTAATTAGGATCAGAATGGTCGATGGAAACAATTTTGATAGCTTAAGAAATGCATGGAAGTTTCCCACTTCTTTTTCACAAAATGTCTCACTGAATGGCAGAGCAAGCAAGATAGGATGAATGGACTATTCGTGCGTCTATATCGAGTGATCATATGGGGCCGAGGAAGTCAGTCTTCCATATTTCATCTGAATGAGACATGTAACCGTTTGGATGATGTTACCGCTTCAGATGTGGAGACTTTAATCACAATACCTCTTGCTGAGGATCCTCAATGAATCCACTGGATTCCCATCTCTTCTGGGGTTGTTTTGCCCCGTCACTAACACCCGCCCCACTGGTCCAGCTTATGCAGAATGCCCAGTGAGGTAACGACTGCAACATCCGTGACAAGGGGGTCATGAGGACAAACGCCAGTGCGTACCTCCATACGTTACTGTGTGACCTTGCAGCTGCCTTCTATATCACCAGCTAGTCTCATTGATTCAAGTTTGTGAGTAATCCTTTCAGTGGTGTGGCTACAGTGAATGGAGCACTCTCGAAATATGCTTCACCACGAGTAGAAAACTTTGACCAAATTTCGGTTAGCAAAGCTCAGAAAAATTATTGCAAGACAGACGACATTAATCCATAAAAACCCTTTGTGATGGCACTGAGTCAAATTTCACAAACTATTAATGCTCACACCATTTTCAATATTCACAACAGAAAACACAAATTCACTGCATCACACATAAAAAAAATAGCCCTGCTTGATCCAATTTCTAGGCAACTTCCTTTAAAAAAAAAGTCATTTACGAGAAGAAATTGCTTTATTAAAAAACGTGCATTATCAATTGTTGAGTTAATAATGAAATGGGTCCTACTATAGACTGAACTGTGAGAGATAACTTTCTATGTATAGAGACTGATGCAGTGTCAAATTTAGCTCAACAAGTGGCCTTAACCAGAGTCTGGTGCTATAATATGCAAGTATCTACTTTATATTTTCAATCAGTCTGTGGTTAATTGATGAGGAAATCCTTTGATAAAAAAATCATAGAGAAATCACAGTATTAACTGTTGGCCAAGATACTTCGCATATCTCAGGAGCCACCTCTTGGTAAAGGCAAATGTGAATGACGAAATTTGCCACTGCCTTCCCCGCACCAGTACAGCCTCTGATCAATTGACAGAAAGGGTGTCTGAAGAGCAAGACTTCAGACTTGGCACAAAACACATGATCTCCCAGGCAGCAGAGACCCCCTCCCCTGTAATGTGCTTCCAAGACAGGAAAAATACCACCAATTTTCTCCACAAAATTCTCCAAATTCACTGGAAGAGTAAGTGAATCAACGTCAGGATACCACTGAGGTCCTCATTACACTCAGTCGACCATGCTGGGTGGGCCATTTAATTTGCATGCCCAAAACCAGACTCCTGAAACAGATACTATTACCAGGCCAACAGAGGAAAAGATTCAAGGATGTGTTCAAAGCCTCACTGCCAAAATGCAACATGTCCACTGCTTCCTGGGAGTCTCTGGTCCATGATTGCTCAAAGTAGAGAAGGAATGTTCAGCATTGAGATCCTTGAGTCCATGCACTGGAAACCCTGAGTAAGCATTGGAAAGACCTCACTAAACGCTCACCCAACCTCCCAGCAGGTGCCTCCTGTCCCATCTGTGAAAGAGTCTGTCATTTCCTTATTGGTTTCATCAACCAGCTCAGAATCCACAAAACCAGAGTGAAAGCTAATCACCCCTGATATCGAGGAAGAGAAAGGAGATACATATTGATGTCAAGCTTTCAACTTCAATGGTGCTGTAAAACTGGCAATCCGTTTATGCAACGGACAGTCTGCTGGAGGAACTCAGCAGGTCGAGCAGCAACTATGAGGGGAAAGGAATTGTCGACGTTTCGGGTCGATATCTGCATCAGGACTGAGAGGCAAGGTGGCCAGTGTAGAGAGGAGAGGGGAAGTGGTGAGACAGAAGCCCGAGGTTATTGGTGGACTGAGGATGGGTAGGGGCAGGTTTTGCCAGGTCGGGGTTGGGAGGAGTTGAGAGACTGTGGCAGGTGGATGATGGAT
This sequence comes from Pristis pectinata, assembly GCF_009764475.1. Lineage (NCBI taxonomy): Eukaryota > Metazoa > Chordata > Chondrichthyes > Rhinopristiformes > Pristidae > Pristis > Pristis pectinata. The sequence goes on along the minus strand of NC_067420.1, from coordinate 2,822,343 downwards.
GCAGACAAAGAAAAAAAAAGACAGGAAAGAGTTGTCCTAATACTTCCATTATAAATGTTTTCATACAATTTTAATTATTAGAAGTTGAGATAAAACAGAACTAAAAGTATAACATGAGGTACATGGCTTAAAATGTGTGCATATATCTGGTATTTCAATAATAAAGATAATTTGGTCCTGGTTGCGAACTGGACAATATCATTCCCTTTCCGGAGGGGGAAAACTGGAAGAAATATAACAGAACTAAAAAAAAATTCCAGTGGAGAATTCAATTAAAAAGTTTATGGATGTGGACTTTACTCCCACATAGGAGGATGTGACACAATTATAACAGTGTGCCAAAGAAGAATACCGATATTTTGCAGCTTTTGCTTAATCATTTCACTGTTACTGAATCTAACTTCATATTATTGAATTCCCATCTATAAACCATCACTTTTCCACTTTCTGCTTCACCATTTGGTGTTTTGCGTTCTGAAGAAGTATCTTCAACCTGAATTGGAATGTATTTGGAATTGGAACTCCACAGATGCTGCCTGACCTGCTGAGTGTTTCCAGCATTTCCTGTTTTGATTATGCCTTTTTATTTATGTTCTTGAAATACCTGCCACCCCGCCATCACCAGTCTGGAAGTTACTCACCTCACTCAATATCAGCTGCTTTTCATTTGGGTTCCTGGAGTCAGGTCAACTTTGCACTTGTTGCTTTCAATGAACACCCGAGAATAGTGGAATAGAAAGGTTCATTGAGAGAAGTGGAATAAAGGTTGTGTCGAACATTAGTAAACGGAACAAGCAGCCTGTATCTGTGCTGCGTTTTCTCTGTAATATATCATTCACAGACGTGTTATTATTTTCTTTCAGCCCTGACATCCTCCTGCTTGACAATTTTCAAATGGATTTCAAGCATATTTGGAAAGGATTTATCCCTGCGTGACAAGTATTCTGTTGTAATTCTGTAATTAGGGATTGCCTTTGCTTTTGGGTAACACTCTCATTACCGATGATTCCAACCACTCAGTCATATAGGTTCGCAAATCTAGCTGTTTTGAGCTCAAAAATCTACATTCCAACTCCAGAGAGAATATTAATTCCTTTAGAGCACTATGCAAAAAGTTGCACCAGATCTTTTATGTACCAGTGAATCCATACTTACTAATACAAATAGAATAAGCCACCTGCATTCATTCAACTCATGAAATAGAGGTCCACAGTGTGACCCAAATTCTGTTATCACTGTGTTCTGAATTAATTATGAATGAAGAAGATTGAGGACTGGGCACATCATCCAATAGCCTTCATGGCTATGATCAAAGCACCTCTGTAACTTTGCTAGAGATCGGAATATTCTAACTATTAGAATATCCTCTCCAGTCGACTCAGCATTCAGAGTCCAAAGAACAACTTCAACAGTTTTAGAGCAACACACACAAAGTGCTGGAGGGACTCAGCGGGTCAGGCAGCATCCACGGAGGGAAATAAACAGTCGACGTTTCAGGCCGAGACCCTTCATCAGGACTGGAAAAGGAAGAGGGCAGAAGCCGGAATAAGAAGGTGGGGGGGAGGGGGAGGCGCGCACGCAGGGGACAGATGAGTTCCGGTGAGAGGGGGAAGGTAGGTGGGGGGGGGGAGATGTAATAAGCTGAGAGGTGGGAGGTAGAAGAGGCAAAGGGCTGAAGGAGGAGGAATCCGGTCGGAGACGGCAGTGGACCGTGGAATAAAGGATGGGGGAGGGAAGGAGAGGAGATGGGCAGGTCATCGAGGTGGGGGAAGGGAGCCACAGGAATAAGGGAAGACAAAGGAGTGGGGGGGGGTGAAGAAGAGGTGGGGTTACCAGAAGTTAGAGAAATCGATGTTGATGCCGTCAGGTTGGAGACTCCCATGGTGGAATATGAAGTGTTGTTCCTCCAACCTGCACCTGGCCTCAACGTGGCGGTAGAGGAGGCCGTGGCTGGACATGTCAGTGTGGGAGTGGGATGTGGGATTGAAGCTGACTGTTTATTTCCCTCCGTGAGTGCTGCCTGACCTGCTGAGTCCCTCCAGCACTTTCTGCGTATTACTCCAGATTCCAGCATCTGCAGAATTTCTTGGGTCTCAATGGATTTAGATTATGGGACAGAAAGACTTGGAATCTATAGCACCAGTCTTGACTTCAGAATGTCCCAAATAGAATATATCTTCTGAATTATGACAACAGTGTCCACATGAGAAAATTTTCAAAATCAGTCTAAGCACCAGCAGTTATCCACTAGCAACAATGAGCAAATTATCTGTTCTGGGTTGCGGGATAACAACAACCTCCAGGAAAATTTACCTACTCTTTGAATGATATCATGGGATCTCATGCAGCTACTTGGGCTTCAGTGCAGTGCCTCATCCAAATGGTTAACTGGGTACTTCACTGGAGTGTCTGATTACATTATATGTTCCAGGCTGGAGTGAAACTGATATCCACAACCTTCTGACTCGGAGGTGAGAATGTTAACAACTGAGTCACAGCTGATATCTCCTGGCACCAAGTCAATGTACATTTCCTCACTGCTGACATGAGGTGCAAGTGCACAGACATTGGGTGGGAATAAGACTCCACTCAGCTATAAAACACAAGAAATAGGAGTAGGAGTGGGCAGGACAGCCCCGTAGCCAACTCCATCATGAATTCTGTCGGTATGAGTTGATTAATGACCACAGTTTCACTGGTGAATAAAAGAGCTGATTCAGCTCCAGTTTCCTGCCCCATGCTGCATAAAAATCTATCCATCTCAGTCTTAAATAAACTCAGCAACTGAGCGTCCACAGCCCACTGGGGTTTGCAATTCCAAAAAAAAAATCACAACACACTGAGTGAAGAAATTTTTCCTCGTCTCAATGCGAAATGACCGACTTTATGCTGAGACAACAGCCAGAGGAGAGCCTTTGAGCAATTGCCAAGTGAACCTTCCAGGAATGTTACAAGTTGCAAAGATCACCCTACATTAATCTAAAATCCAGAGAATATAGGCCTGGTCTCTGAAGACCTCTCATTCCAGGATTCTATTGTTGCAAACTCTAAGAGAATTATTTCCTTCCATAAGAGTGGAGGTGGTGCGGCAGCAGTTAGCGCTACAGCTTCATCCCCATCTCCAAGGGCTGGGTTCAATCCTACCTGACCCTTGCTGCTGTCTGTGTGGAGTTTGCATGTTCTCATTGTGACTGTGTGCGTTTCACCCAGGTACTCCTGTTCCCTTCCACATCCTGGTAGGCTAGTCGGCTAGTGTAGTAGTGCAGATTAGTGTAGCTAAGTGAGAAAAGGTCCTAAGGGGACTTGACGGGTAAATGAAAGATTGCAGGGATACAAAGTGAATGGGAGTGAGATCGCTCCCCCACCAACCTACCTTCCCCCCTCACCCGGACTCACTTATCCCCTGCCTGCGTGAGCTCCTCCCCCTCCCCCCACCTTGTTATTCTGGCTTCTGCCTTTTGTTTTTCACAGGGTGGTAACAGGCCCTTCCGGCCCAACGAGTCCGCGCCGCCCATTTTAAACCCATATTAACCTACCCGTACGTCTTTGGAATGTGGGAGGAAACCGGAGCACCCGGAGGAAACCCACGCAGACACGGGGAGAATGTACAAACTCCTTACAGACAGCGACGGGAATTGAACCCCGATCGCTGGTGCTGTAATAGCGTAGCGCTAACCACTACGCTACCAGTCCGGATGAAGGGTCTCGGCCCGAAACGTCGACTGTTTATTTCCCTCCGTGGATGCTGCCTGACCTGCTGAGTTCCTCCAGTACTTTTTGTGTATTGCTCCAGATTCCAGCATCTGCAGAATTTCTTGCGTCTCTGATAGACTGAATGGCCTCAGTGTTTCACAATAGTAAGTGAGGTCAACATTAAATATGGTATAGTGTGTGGTCTCCCTTGACTGCTGTAAAAGAGCTGCAAGGTTTTGTAACTTCAAACTCCCTGCAGTATAAGGCAAACATCCAAATTTCTTGCTGTATCTGCATGTTAATGTTCTGGTCTTTGTGAACTAGTACACCTGAAACCGTGTCAATCCCAATATTTACTTTTTCCGTAGTGTAGCAGTTAGCGTAACGCTATTACAGCGCCAGCGACCTGGGTTCAATTCCGGCTGCTGTCTGTAAGGAGGTTGTACATTCTCCCCGTGTCTGCGTGAGTTTCCTCCGGGTGCTCTGGTTTCTTCCCACATTCCAAAGTCGTACCGGTTAGGAAGTTGTGGGCATGCTACGTTCGCGCCGGAAGTGTGGCGACACTTGCGGGCTGCCCCCAGAACACTCTATGCTAAAAGATGCATTTCACTGTGTGTTTCGATGTACACGTGACTAATAAAGATATCTTATCTTATATTTTGCATTCTATTAATCAATGTTAATGGTTTCACACTTCTTCAACTCACATCCTGTTTGTCACTTGTGCAATTAGTTAACTGCTCTCTATTCTTTTCAGATTGTTTCCTTAGAGCTAACTTTTTTTTAAACTTAGCTTTGTATCATCAGCAACTTTGGAAATCTAACATGTAGCTCCCTGTAAGGAGAGAATTACATTCTCCAGAAGTGATATTTGATTCCTGCTTAGTACGTGCAAAAGTGTGGATAGAAAAGTAGTTTCTGAAATGGATTGTTATTTCTGCTTGTCCTGGCTGGATGTTATATAATTGGTCAGCGTTGTACAGCACTGTGTGCATGGCAGCATTTTCCCTCCCTCGCCCTGCTACCTGCTTGCTTTAAGCTGCAAGGACAAATTGGCTGCTTAATAATGGTGGACAACGTGTTTCACTGCAAAAGATGCTGTCTTGTTTTTAAAGTGTCCAGGCCAAAAGGTCACAAGAGATAAGAAGGTACCACTTGGTACCATGGAAAAGTCCGAGGAATAAGGGGCATTAAGGGTATAGAAAGGGGCAGATGTTCTCTCGCTTTAGGCTGAAGTTGTGACCAGACTTACAGAGAGACGGAACAGCAGAAGCAGCTGTCAGATACCTGGGTTTCCCTTCGGCACTCGGTAGATCAGTTCACCGAGTGGTTGATGAGTATTCTTTGTACCCTATCCTTCCGTAGTTTTTTTTTTGAAGTGGTTAATAAGTAGTTTTTTTTTATATATAATTCTACTAAAGTAGTTTTTGCAACCTTTAACAGGTGTACAGAGCCTCCTTTGTTTGCCAGTACCTCTCAGAAAACAACAAGCAAGGAATTTTAAAATATTTTTCTTGCACCCCCTTCTCTAAGTTGTTGATAGTGTCTGTAAATAGCTGAAGCTCCAGCATTCAAGCCCTTGGTGGTAGTCACTAATTACAGCCTGCCATCCCAAAAATAACTGCTTCTTTCCTACTCATTATATTCTGCCTGTTAATCAATTCTCAGTCTATATTGATATCTGATTCTCGGTTGTACAAGTCTTAACCTCTTCTGTAACATGATATTGCACGCCTCCTGAAAATCTTCTGAATATATACCAAATTAACTTGGTCCCCACCATCCGGGCCGTGCCATCTACTCGCAGCTCCCATCGGACAGGAGGTACAGAAGCCTGAAGTCCCACACCACCAGGTTCAGGAACAGTTACTTCCCTTCAACCAGTTAGTTCTTGAACCAACCGGCACATCCCTAATCACTACAGTTCAGTAATGCTATGACCACTTTGCATTAAAATTGATCTTTTTTGTTCAAATTGTGTTCTTTCTTGTAAAAATTGTGTATAATTCATGTTTAATTTATGTTTTTCTTGTGAGTGCTGCTTATCTGATGCTGTGTGCCTGTGATGCTGCTGCAAGCCAGTTTTTCATTGGACTTGTGCAGATGACAATAAACTCGACTTCGACTTTATCCTCCTGGCTACCTACCCCTCAATTAACTCTAATAGAGATGACAGACTCTAGCTCCTTTGATTAAAACCATATTGTTTCTGTCTAACATTGTTATTTTCTAAATGCTCTGTTACCGATTACTGAAAAATTCCAGCAATTTTCTGACTAATGTCAAGTTAACTGGCTTATGGTTTTAATTATTTTCTCATTCCCTCCATAATTAAAAAAAGACTGGGTTTTCTGCCTTCCAATTCGCTGAGACCATTCTGGAATTTAAGGGATTCTGGAAGATCTAAATTAATGCATCCACTCTCTCTCTGGCAACCTTGTAGAATCCTTGGGTCAGGCCCTGGGAACCTGCAGATTTTTAGTCCTATTAATGTCACCAGAACATATTCTTCAATGGTATTTTAAGTTCTCTTTTCTTGCTAAATCTTGAGTAGCCCACAATATGCTCTTTGTGGCTTCTACTGAAAAAAGACAAACATTCGTTTAACATCTGCACCTGATTCCTTATCATAATTTCTCCTGTCCCCACCTCTAAAGATATTTGCATCATTACTAAATCCTTAGAAAAACACTCATTATTTTTGTAATATTTCTATTTTACTCTCATTTTTTCCCTCATTAACATTTCTGATCAATTTGTCTGATATTTAAATACGCCCTGTCTTAATTGTTTTTCTTTGGCAACTGTGAACCTTGTAACATCTTACACTCCTTTTCCAGTAAAGTGTTTATTCCTTGAAGGAATTGAGAATTATGAATTACTTCATTAAATGTTCATGACTGCTTTTCCACTGTCTTATCTCTTCATCTAATTTCCCCATTTACTTCAGCAAACTTGCCTCTTGTGGCTCCCGAATTGGTTTTGCTTAAATTTAAGGCCCTTGTTTCTGACAGCTTAGATTTAGACTCCACCCCAACATTCTCAAATTTGTACTATATTACTACTTTTAGTCAGAGGACCCTTTACACTGGTTCATAGTTGGTCAACATATTGTTCAGGAAGACTCTTGAATACTGCATTTTTGCTAATTTTTTGTGCAGAATCTGTGAACTTGTAATACAGAGGATCTGGAGATATGTGCAGTGGTGTCCAATACATGTCTGGAATCCATTTCCAGACATATCAGCGAATCACATTATACCAGTGAATCCTGGTTCTATGAAACTTAAAGGGATCTCCATGAGCAGATCACAGGTCCGCTATGGGCAAAGTAACTACAGAGGCAGAACACTGCATTCATAAGTGGAACCTACTTTGCTATGTGAAGGCAGTCAGAGGCACCTTACAGGATGCTTACAATCCTTGCTGGTCCAGATGTTGTTGCTGCCTGCTGATCGCTGCTGAAGGAGAAGAATGGGTGGAGCATTGGCTGGTAGGCAGAAAGCAAAGGCTGGGAATAAAGGGATCCTGGTCTGGTTGGCTGCCGGTTACCAGTGATGTTCTGCAGGGGTCGGTGTTGAGGCCGCTTCTTTTTACACTGTACATCAATGATTTGGATTATGGAGGAAATGGTTTTGTGGCTAAGTTTGCAGATGACACCAAGATAGGTGGAGGAGTAGACAGTATTGAAGAAACAGGAAGGTTGCAGAGAGACTTAGATAGTTTAGGAGAATGGGCAAAGAAATGGCAGATGAGATTCGATGTCGAGAAGTGTGCGGTTGTACACTTTGGAAGAGGAAATAAATGGGCAGATTATTATCCAGATGGGGAGAAAATTCAAAGTCCAGAAGCACAATAGGACTTGGGAGTCCTCATACAGGATACCCTAAAGGTTAACCACCAGGTCGGATTGGTGGTAAAAAAAAACGAATGCTATGTTGGCATTCATTTCGAGAGGTATAACGTATAAAAGTAAGGAAGTGTTGATGAGGCTCTATGGGGCACTGGTGAGGTCTCACTTGGAGTACTGTGTGCAGTTTTGGGCCCCTTATCTTAGGAAAGATGTACTGATGTTGGAGAGGGTTCAGAGAAGATTTACGAAGATGATTCCTGGAATGAAAGGGCTTACATACGATGAGCGTTTGTCGGCTCTTGGACTGTACTCATTGGAGTACAGAAGAATGAGGGGCGACCTCATAGAAACATTTTGAATGTTGAATGGACTGGATAGAGTAGATGTGGCTAAGCTGTTTCCCTTGGTGGGTGAGTCCAGGACTAGAGGGCACAGTCTTAGAATTAGAGGGTACCCGTTTAAAACAGAAATGAGGAGATATTTCTTTAGCCGGAGGGTCGTGGATTTATGGAATTCATTGCCACATACAGCTGTGGAGGCCCAATCATTGGGGGTGTTTAATAAGGAGATTGATAGGTATTTAATTAGTCAAGGTATCAAGGGATATGGGGAAAAGGCCAGAAATTAGGGCTAGATAGGAATAGTTTAGTTTAGCTCATGGAACAGACTTGATGGGCCGAATGGCCTACTTCTGCTCCTTTGTCTTGTGACCTTGTGAAGATGGACCAGAGAAACTCTGCAACTTCCCTAAAACAGTGGTCTGCTTCAATCCCTGGTACATTGTGGATGTTCCCCTCTTTAACCAAGCAGCAGAAAAACAACACCCATGAACATTGTGATATTTAGAGTAATTGGTAACTTGGTTCTAGCCCCTCTATGACTGTAACTGTGATGAAGAGTACACAGTGTCAGATTAGCCAAATGGATTCTCCTAAAGAATTGGTCCTCAATAACTTGAGCATAACAGGATGTCTGTAAAGGCCTCCTGCTCAGGGCCCTTCTCTAATCCTCCATCTCCTGACAGATTGCACTCCTCTACATGCCCTCTCCCTACTGTGCCAATGGAGCAGTCACCAGGGCTCCCTTTACCGGGTGTTCCCGAGGCATGAACCCCGTGCACCTTGTCACTTCCTCTTGCAAAGCCAGTCAGTACAAACCACCAAAACCAGCAAAATGTCTGGATAAGGGCCAACTTGTAGCTTACATTAATGAGTGCTCTGTAATCAAACACCAATATATCTGCAAGTGATCGACAATCCCTTTAAATAGTACAGGAGGAGGAAGAGGAGTGTCTTCCCCGCTGCTAAATACTGGGTGCAAGTTGAACACACGTTGATAGGCAAGGGGTCACGGATGCATCACTGAAGTTCAGTTCAGTGACAGTGGAATTAAATCAACCTTGTACACTGATCAGTGCACAATCTGCCCACTCTCCATTCTTCTAACACATGAGAGCATCACTGGAGTTACCACTCTGTATGGGGGATGGAGTGATTGGCACCACAATGCAGTAAAGTAGCACCCTTACATAGAACAGTGCAGTACAGGAACAAGTCCTTTGGCCCACGATGTCTGTGCCAAACATGATGCCAAATTAAACTAATCCCTTCTGCTTGCACATGATCCATATCCCTCCATAATCATGTGTCCATCCAAAAACCTCTTCAATGCCATTAATGGAACAAGAGTTGGCCATTCAGATCATGCCAATCAGCCATGAAACCATAAAAGCCAGGATGCTGCCTGGTTTAGAGAGTATGCATTATGAGGAGAGACTAAGGGAGTTAGGGCTTTACTCTTTGGAGAGAAGGAGGATGAGAGGAGACATGATAGAGGTGTACAAAATATTAAGAGGAATAGATAGAGTAGACAGCCAGCGCCTCTTTCCCAGGGCACCAATGCTCAATACAAGAGGGCATGGCTTTAAAGTAATGGATGGAAAGTTCAAGGGAGATATCAGAGTGAGGTTTTTTTTAAACCCAGAGAGTGGTTGGTGCATGGAATGCGCTGCCTGGGGTGGTGGTGGAGGCAGGTACATTGGTCAAATTCAAGAGATTGCTAGATAAGTATATGGAGGAATTTGAAATAGAGGGATATGTGGGAGGAAGGGGTTAGATAGTCTTAGGCAAGGTTTAAAGGTCGGCACAACATTGTGGGCCGAAGGGCCTGTATTGTGCTGTACTGTTCTATGACTCTATGATGATCAGTATCCTAATGCCCTCGATTTGATAACCTTACCCAACAGCAATTGCTCACTAAGTTTTTTTATTGCATGACCCTCAACAACTTCTTGAGGAGAAAGAATTCCAGATTTCCACTGAAGAACAACTTCCAGACATCGCTCTGAGCGGCCAAGCTTTCAATTCGTCACCTCCAGTTCTGGACTCCTCTTCCAGAGGAAAGAGTTTTCTTTCTGCCTTTTCAAATGCAGTAATCATTTCAATCTCATTTAAATCACCCCGAAATATATCCCCAGGGGGATACGAACCACCCTTATTATTTAATCCTTTTTTGGAGTAGCTATCAGCTAAATAAAAACAAGTTTATATTATTGGTAATGAATAAATGAAATCGAGTATTTGAACCAGTTGTGCACATGCAACAGCTTCAAGCTATTGGATTTAGTTTGTGAACTGTAAACTGCTGAAATTGTATTTACTTAAACATTGTGGCTTCTCTCTCCACTAAAGAGGGAGTTGTCCTTGGAACTAATTCCTGAGGAATTGTTATTTCAAGGTGACCCAATTTCTGATTTACTGAGCAGATTATCCAGGGCCATTTGACACAATTCCAAACATTTTAGTCTTGGGAAAACTTCAGTTTAACACACTTGTCGGAAAATGGGGGTCGACGAAATAACCTCTGTAAAACTTAGAAGGACTTGTTAGGAATGCAAACTCCAATATTGAGTGCAAAATGGATGGTTAATCTAACACAAGAACATAAATGTATTTCCCTTGGAATTTGAGCAAAAACCTTGGCTGCCTCTTCAGCGTGTGCTGAGGGTATCCTGTACTTCCTTTCAGATGCGAGACCTGTGACGACTATTGGTTCTCCTGGCACAATGAACCTGTGATGTGATGTGTGTTCATGCAGAGGCACATGGATCATTCCAACAACTCCCTTCATTTATCAATTCATTGTCATATCAATCATTCACCCAAGTCAAAGATAGGTAAAAAGAAACAGATATTCAAATTCAATTCATAACCAGAATGGAAGCCAGCTTTTAAAAGATTATTCTGATCTTTGATTTCCAAAAATGCTCTCCCTGGGAATCATTCCAGGGATTGGCGATTGCTTGGTATAGCATTCTATATGCACTGGACAGTCCTTTCAATATCATTCTGAAGGGTCTAGTCATTCCTTGGGATACTGTTCTATTAAGATGGGACATTGTGTGCGGATTGACCATTCCCCGGTGTACCGCGCCGTGTGGATTGACCATTCCCCGGTGTACCGCGCCGTGCATATTGACCATTCCCCGGTGTACCGCGCCGTGCGTATTGACCATTCCCCGGTGTACCATTCTGCATTGACTAGCTATCCCTTAGGGGTTCCCATCTATAAGCGAAGTCCATTGGGGTACTATACCACATGGACTGAATATTCTTTGGGTACACTACTACAAGTACTAAGTATTCCTTTGACTGCCCTTCTATTCATTCTGGATTTTCCTTGGAGCCCCTTTCTGCAATGTCTGGACATCATCTGGGATATTGTTATACATGGACTGGATAATTCTTGATGTTCCATTCTACAAGGACCGACCATTCCCTGGATTAATATTCTACATGGACTGCATATTTGTTGAGGTGATATTGTACATGGATACGATGTTCATTGGGAATCCATTCTACAAGAACTTGCCATCTCATGGGATAACATTCCTCGTGGAGTGGATATTCCCTGCCATTCCATTTTACATGGGGTACCTTTCTAAAGAGAGTAGGCCTTCACTACATATTATTTCAATCCCAGTTAGCAGACCAGCACTAAGACAAAGGCTTACTAGCAGAACTTCATCCATTCCCAGTGAGATCTCAAAACTTAGTAGAGCACAGGATTTCAGCAGAATGCTCTTTTGCCCTGTTCGACTCAGTACGACGCTGGAAGCATCCCTGCTAACTCGGGTGCTGCATGTTCCTAACACACAGACCGACAACATTTCAATTTGTGCCCTTTGCTTTCAAAACTATAATATTTTAAACTGAATTTTGAAAATAATTGCATCCTGGTGTACTTCAATGATCCAACGTCCCAGAATTTGTTGGAAAAGTAATGGCAAATTCACGACTCACATCCTTGTTGGTATAAAAGAACTTGCGATTTTGAAGGAAGAAGTTGATGAGCAATGGGTTTTGAACAATCACGCGCTGCTGGACTACTTGTGGCATTCCATCATTAAGTCTCACAAAAATAGGACTCTCCCACGAGTTTCAATAAAGTGACACTTTTCTACGTCAATACTGATTAAACTCACTGGAAGGATGGAACTGCTTTCACAGTGTAGATTATGTCAGTAATGGGTGATGCTTTTCCTGGCATTACCACTCACTCTTAGAGACAAACTTTTGGAACTGCAGACAGTCACTTCTGCATCCAGTAATAACTTGTAGTGGTTTTTAATCATAACTTTTTCTTCCTCCTTTTCTCCCCCCGTCTTAATCCCCCGTTCACTCTTTTTATCCTTTGTGTCTAATTTGCCTCTATATCAGCTATTTCCTTCATGCACCAGGCTTACATTTGATTCAACGACGAGACAGGTAGACAATTTATATCAATGATAATCAATGTAATTAAATGCAGTACTGGTTATCTTAAAAATAGAACTATTTTTTCTGTTTAGCTTTAGGTATTGAGCCTTTTGACCAGCCTATAGCAACTCAGAAAGAATTATTGAACTCAGCAGTGACACCCAACAATCATTCTTAACAATGATTATAAGTGCCTCTAATGAAATCTTGGACACTTGACATATTAGTAAGATCATGCCTTATTGAAAGCAATTGATTAAATCACCTAGAGCACAGCTTCTGATCATAATTTCAACAGATCTTGAATATCTGATCTTATCTGACTTTGTGTAATACAGAGATTAGAGATAGCAAGAACAACACTGAGAAATGTCACTGTATGATTTAGCTGATTTTAACATTATATTGCTTTGAGAATTAAATACGTCCACAACAGCAGTAAGAAAACAGTCACATTAAATTTTTTTTAAGAGGGATAAAGGGTGTCAGAACTTCCAGAAGACAACCTGCAGCCTGCCCTTGAGATGTCAGCTCTATTGAGTGCTGTGGTCAGCCCACATCTATCTCATAGCTTTTAACTGACAATTGACAGAGATTACACTGATAGATCCTCTGGGAACAAACTGAATCATCAGCTGGACTAGATATTTGAGAGGCCCCTCTCAGAAGAAATTATGAAAGACTCACTTAGCTTACTTGAATGCAGCTGGGCTGAATTGTGCTTTTTGATAGAATTGGAGGGGATGATTTTCCCTCCTCCCAGTTGTAGCTGGGTTACAATTCATGTGTGCCAAAGGGTCTGAGTTGTGGTCACACGGGATGTGAACATTTTAGGAGTCTCAAATACAAACCAAACCGACCTGGAATCGGCCATTTCTGGCTTTAACATGAAAGCCGTGGCTTTCAAGAGAAGTTGAGGATTGTACACCTTTTGCTTTGATCTAATACTATGTTGCTCAAGAAGTGGCAAGTGTGAAGACTGGGAGAATTTCAGAATTCAGCAAGCAAAGGGTAGGTAGAATACAAGAGTAGGTCATAGAGGAAGGTGAAAACAGATTACAGGAACTTCTATTAATATGTGAAAATGAAAAGATGATCTGAAGTTAATGTGGGTCCCCCACATTCCAAGAGGGAGAAATTATGTTGGGGAAGAAGGAAATGGAAGAAGAAAGTAAACATACTGTATATTTTGTAATTTTCCTCACTAAAGGAGAAAGAGAAAACCTCCCAGAAATAGTGGAGAACTACTTGACAAGTCTGAATGAGAAGATGAGATTGGAGTTATTGAAAATTAGTATTGGAGAAATTAATGGGAGAGAAAATGCAATGAACCCCTTAGAGGTGATGAGCTGCATCGTAGGATTTGAAGGAGGTGGCTAAGGAGATAGTGGAAACACTGCCCGTCAACTTTCAAAGGTCCATAGATTCGAGAACAGTTCCCACAGACTGGCAAGTAATAAATGTAATCTTACTATTTAAGGGCAGAGAGGCAGAAAAAACAGTGAACTACAGAGCAGTTGGTAGAAGGGAAAGTACTGGAACCAATGTCTAAGGAAGTTGGAACAGGGCACTAAGAATATGATAGGGCAGAGTCAACACGGATTTGTAAAAGGGAAATATTAACAGACTTAATTTTGTTTTGAGGTTGTAACTAACAAACAGATAACAGCAAACCAATTGATGAAGCATTTTTGAATTCTCAGGCAGCCTTCAATAAGGTGCAGGACACGAGGTTACCAAACAAGATTAGGGTGCACATGATACTGAGGGTAATGTACTTCTGTGGATGGGCAAAGTGGGGGAAAAAATGGATTATTTTCTGTTTGGGAGGGTGTGACTATTGGGGACTCACAGGGATTGGTGCAAGGGCCTCAGCTCTTCACAATCTACATCAATTATTTGGAATGACAGGATCAAGTTTAATATATCCGAGTTGACTGATGATAGAAAGCAGTGTGTTCTCTGAGGAGGATGCAGGGGGGCTTCTGGGGGGTTTAGATTGATTAAGTGAATAGTCAAGGATATGGAAGGTGGAATATAATGTGACAATAAGCAAGATCATCCACATTGGTAGAAAGATTATTAATACACTATTTTTTTTTTAAAAAGGGCGGTGGTGGTGAGAGGACCTTGATATCTTTTGTGCCTGAATCATTGCAAGTTAACATGTAGGTACAGCAGCTAAGGCCGCAAATTGTACGTTGACCTTTATTACAAGAGGATTCGAGAGCAAAACAGTAGAGACCCCATCTGGTGTGTACAGGTCTGACTTCCCTTCTCAAGGATATATTTATAATTGAGGGAGTTCAGTGAAGTTTCACCAGATCATCTCCTGCGATGGTGCATTGCCCTACAGGGACAGATTAAGCAGATAGGACCTATGGTCTCAAGTTGAGCAGAATGAGAAATGATTTCATTAAAAAGTATAAAATTGTTGCTAAGTTTGGTGGGATAGATACTTTTGTTGATAAGACAGAAGTTGATACCTCCTCTGACAGAGTGCCTAGAACCAAGGGTTATCAATCAAAATAAGGAGTTGTCCAAGCAATACAGGGATAAGAAGAAATTTCTTCAACAATAGTGAACCTTTGGAATTCTCCACTCTAGGGAGCTGTGGGGACTCCATTGCTGAGAATATTCAAGTGAGTGATCAATAGGTTTGCAGATATTAGGAATCAAAGGAAATGGGTTTAATGCTGAGACCAGCAAGATCAGCTATGATCTTATTGAATGGCAGAGAACATAAAAAGTACAGCATAGGAACAGGCCCTTCAGCCCACCACATCTGTACCAACCATGGACAAATTAAAGAAATCCCATCTATATTCTTCTATTCCCTGCTTGTTCATGTGTCTGTCTAAATACCTCTTAAACACTGCTATCGTATCTGCTCCCACCACCTCCCCTGGCAACATGATCCAGGCACCTATTGCTCCCCATGCATAAACAAAACATGCCACCTCTCACCTTAAACCTATGCCATCCAGTATTTGACATTTTAATCCTCATAGAAAGACTATTTACACCTCTCTTAATTTTATAAACTTGAGGTTGTCCCTCAGCCTCTGACACTCCAGAGCAAACAATCCAAGTTTACCCAACTTCTCCACATAGCTAATACTCTAATCCAGGCAGCATCCTGGTGAACCGCATCTGCATCCTCTACAAACCCTCCACATCCTTCCTGTAATAAGAGTTTTATACAGCTGCTACATGACTTGTCAACTTTTATACTCGGTGCCCTGACCGATGAAGGCAAGCATGCCGTACGTCCTAGTGTTCAGTCCTTCCACCATCACAGCACAGTGGCTGCAGTGTGTACCATCTACAAGATGCACTATAGTTTCTCACCAAGGCTAATCCAGCAACACCCAAACCCACAACTGCATTACCAAGAAGGAACAAGCACAGCAGGCATATGGAAGCACCACCACCTGCAGCTTCCTCACCAAGTTGCTTACCACCATGACTTGGAGATTTATTACCAGTCCTTCATCATCATTGGAACTCCCTACCCAACAGTCATGTGGGAGGACCTTCATTAGAATGATCGTAATAGTTCAAGGTGGCTCACTACTGCCTTCATATGGGCTCAAAGACATGGTTAATAAAGCCAGAGATTTCCACGTTACCAAGAAAAACCAAACAAAAACACGTTGCATCTTGGAAAGCCTGCCCCAGTTAAGTACAGACCCATTACAGAAAAAAAAACAATGCACATCCCAGATGTCCAAACAATCGATAAGCCAGTACATCTGATGTAGAGTATCAGTTGTAGTGGAGGAAATGTAGCAGCCAATTTGGAGATCACCATATCCAGTTAAGAGCAATGCGAGACAGAACAGACAATTTGTTTCACAGCTGCTGGCTGAGGGATAAAGATCAGGCAGGACTCCAGTGAGAATTTCCCAAGATTTTTTGAAAAAAAAATGCAACAGGATCCTTTTCACCGAAGAGAAGGAGAACAAAGAGTCTCAGTTTAATATTTCACCTAAACTCCAGCATAACAGCACTCCTTCAGTATTGCAGGCATGTATCAGCTTAGATGTTATACTCCAGTCTCTGGAGAAGGACCTTAATGCAAACCTTCTGACTCAACACACAAGTGCCAACCACTGAGCCACAGGGGCCCAATTGACACTGCTTCATTAAAAAATAAATTGAAAGAATAGATGACATTTGAAATACACCTCACTACTAAAACCACCACATTTATAACAAAAACATATAATGATCTGACTAAGGGTGAAAACTAGATGATCATTTGCCAAAACAATTTGATGCAGAGCAATATTAATTTCCCCCAGTCTGTGGAAATAGGTCGGGGTTCCATTAATATATGCAGATTGAATTCAGTGATGTCATTAGATTGCCAATTACATTTTCACCAATTGCTGAGCAGAATACTAGTCTCATAGTAAATCCATTTGTGGAACAGTGAGAATCTAAGGAAATAATAGATAAGAATGCTGTTGCAATATCTGGCTGTGTCTTATCACGTCAGCTAGAGTTTAACAGAGTTCAGATACCATCCTATAAGCCATCAAGGCTTCAGGTTTGATACCTGACCCAATAAGTCTCCGAATATCAGGCTGGCCTGTGTTTTAGACACTGACTTCTTAGATTTCAACAAGGTTGAAGACACTGATCTTCAAGGCCCCATGAATTATCCTTACCTGGGAATTCTAAGTACACTTATGTTCTTATTAACCTAACAGAGGAATGCATTGCACGTGAATGGGTTGAAATTTTGTACCCACTCTTGTGGGGAAAATTCAAGGTCTTGTTATTCCAGCTGTGCCAATAGGTAGACCAATTTTCAAGTTTAATTGCCAGCATAAATAGCTTAATATAAGCTCAGTGTGAAATCAGGTACTTCAGTTTAATTTATATTAGAGAATAGGTTTCATTTGGGCTTTAAGAATAAACTTGAAAATATATTTTATGTATGCCTATAATTATTTTGTCAAGATATTCATAGTTGGTTTACTAAAATGTAACTGCAATGTTATGAAATGTCTTATTTGATAAATATTAAAATGTTTTTACAACAGAAATTAACTCTGTAGAAACCCAAACTTTTTTTAAATAGCAAGGAATGTGTATTTTATGTCCATGAATGATGATACCATGAGGTGTTCAGCATTATTTGAACAGCCCACTAGATCTTCCATAATGCTCTATTAGAATAGGGTGTGATTAAGGAGAATTGGCCTGGGAAACGAAACTGCACCCTCTATAGCACTGTTGAGATACATTGCAAGCTCCAATCAGACACAGCTTGTTGGAGGCCCTGTATATAATTTTTAGCACTTTAACATTCCAAAAAACGGAGGAAAACAAAATATGCTGGTTTGTTTCCCCTTGGAATTTTGAATTTCCTTTCTACCTGAGACTCTTTTGAGAAATCAAAAACAATCTGTTGGAAATCCTTAGAAGTCTCATAAATTATTGATAATCTGAAAGACTGTGGAACAAAGTCTGCAACGGGAATATTATAAAACAGGTAATATTGGATAGACTATCCATTAACTTCTCAGCTTTGGCTCATTGACCACTCTTTCAATCATCAGGACCAAGTCTGATGTTCCCTTCAGAAAATGGAGCAATTAATCTTTGCTTACACTTCAGTGTGGTACTGAAGAAATCCTCCACTAACAAAGACACCATCTCTTCTCTTAGGTAGATTCAATAGATACATAGTTCTATTATGAAGAAAATTGGGGGAGTTCTCCCTGAAAATTAAGTTGAGCACTGTGTACAGTTTTGGTTGCCCTGTTATAGGAAAGACGTTGATAAACTGGAAAGACTGTAGAAAAGATTTACAAAGATGTTGCCAGGACTAGAGGGCTTGAGTTATAGGGAGACGTTGGCCAGGCTGGGTCTTTATTCCCTGGAGTGCAGGAGAATAAGGGACGACCTTATAAAGGTTTATAAAATCATGAGGGGCATAGATAAGGTGGACGGTAACAGTCTTTTCCCCAGGGTAGAGGAGTCCAAAACTAGGGGGTATAGGTTCAGGGTGAGTGGGGAAAGATTTAAAAGGGACCTGAGGGGCAAATTTTTCACACAGAGGGTGGTGAGTGTGTGGAACGAGCTGCCAGAGGAAGTGGTTGAGGCAGGTACAACAGGATCATTTAAGAAGCACTTGGATAGGTACATGGAGGGGCGGGGCTTGGAGGGATATGGGCCGAATGCAGGGAATTGAGACTAGCTGGGTGGGCATCATGGTCGGCATGGACTGGTTGGGCCGAAGGGCCTGTATCCGTGCTGTATTGCTCTATGACTCCATAAAACTATGCAGGTCTCAGCAACATGAATAAGGTGTTTAGCTGGCCAATGCACGATTGCTTTTTGTGTGACCTTGATATGTACATGCCTTGGAGGCTTATCTCCCTACACTACAGTAATGACAGAAGCATCTCATTGGGCATTCGTTGCTATGGGATGTTCTGACAGTGTGACGAATATTGGAGCTTCGTAGTGAAGCAACGACGATGGAAATGAGGCTCATTGGGAATAATGAGAAGCCACAATATAAGGTGAAGGGACCATCTGTAAAAAAAAACCAAATTGTTCACTTTAAAAAATAATAGATTCAAGAAAAATCTGTCATTGACTCTCCATTTGTTTAAGCAAGGAATGATTCCCCTTTGTATTGGTTAATCAGAATTCAATTTTTATTCACTCTTAATGGATCTTTTGTCTGCCTTTTTTAATTTTCAGAGGACAATACAGCCTGACTTTAGTGAGAATAATTGCATTAATAGCCCTCTTTGTTGCTTCATTTATCTTGATCATATTCGTCAGAGTATGACTGCCATGTGTATGACATCTTGAAAGAATTAAAGCTCATAACAGAGCAAACAGCAAGCTGGCTGCCCCACTGCAGGTGTTTCTTCTGGATAACGTCTGATGCCAGACGCTTAAAATTAATTTCATTCTATTCAATATGCAAATTGGAAAATTCTCACATGGTGGATGAAGCTGAGGCTTCGATAAGGGTGCAGGCTGGTGCCATTGTAGTATCATGGCAATCAAGATCAGAGAATAGAACGCTGCAGATTTAAGGATGTTATACAATGGGGAAAAAGTGCCCACAATCCATAAGTTGAAAGGAACATGAAGTGTGTTTGAGTCGTAAGGCTGTCTCAATAAAATTGGTCAGGGAGGATTATGGATCACAATTTTAAGTTGTATAAGGCCAAATCCCAATTACATATCAGAAGGTGGTTTCTTGTTCTGTCAAAGCAAGCTATCAGCTTGTGTATGGATGTTGATTTGCAGAGTGCCCATTGACTGCAGAACCTGTTGCTAGTTGGGAAGTAGAAAATTGGTAAATTGGTAAATTAAACCAGTAAATTGGTTTATTATTGTCACATGTACCGAGGTACAGTGAAAAACTTGTTTTGCATGCTGTTCATACAGATTACAATAGTGCATTGAGATAGTACAATGGAAATGAATAACAGAATGCGGGATAAAGTGTAACAGTTGCAGAGAAAGAGATAGAGATAGGCACGACATTAATCAGGCCAGAGTGATCTCCTGGAATGTTCTCAGGGACTGAAAGGGGTTGGGAGAGTTTCCTGTTTCCTTTTCAAAATTGCTCTGGTTTTATTCTTGTTTTTATTTCCCCAGAGATCACACAGTTGTCAAAGAGGAGGTGGGCTGCATATATAGTGATGAGTAAGGTCCAACAACTATAGGAGATAGGCTGGATGGACCTTGTTTTTATGTTTGGATTGAGGCCCATCAACATGTTTTTGCATGTTATAACTCCAAGCAGATACTTTTAAAAAAAGAAGAGGTGGGTTTGTTTCCAGAAATGAAAGTACTAATTGAATCAAACATCAGTACCTTCAATAACGAGTTGTCAGATGCAACAGACGGATTGTGTAGTTCTTTCACAAATAGCGTACAACTCTCCCATCTGCTTTATACGGAACTATTTTAAAGTAGAATGGTCAATAGAAAGAAAGAAGGACATGCAATTGCTTGGAGACATTTCACATTCCCAGTACACACGATGGACTCTGGTGACTTCTGTAAAGCACGAAAATGGAAAGGCCAGATTGCACACAGCAAATACTAGTTTTGCAATGGGATCAAATATCAAATTACTTCCAGATTCAAACTTGTGAGGAATTATATAAACTACATTTTTCTTTTTAATAGAAAGCTAGCTAAGTCTCCTATTGCTATAATTCAAAAGTTCTGGTGACATTGTGACCATCCGTGTGGCAGTAAGCAATGAATTTTTGAGTGTGGCTCAGCGGGGTCATTACATAATCACACCTAGATGGAACAATAAACTTAATTTGTGGGTGTTAATCAAGTAAGCAAGCTCTTTTTTCCCAGATAACCACAATTAGAAATCTGGAAGAAATATAATATCTGAAAGCAGCTAACCATTTTTCTTTCGTTCACTCATTATATCAAAAATGATATAGTGACAATTTATCAAAAGTGTTTCAGGCGTCACTAATCTCTTAATCAGCACAGGTGTGATTTACTTCTTTGTATACTGAGAATGAATACATGTTATCGTTTAACTGTTTCCCTTCTCTTTAGGCCTTCCAGGTTTTGTTTTCATAAATCACTGTAAGTAGTACAGCTGTAAATAATTTCAATTAAGTTGTAGCTTGAGCAGTGCCCTAGCACAAAACTATAGTATATTAACTTGTTTTATTTTGTTCACGGCAGCAAATAAGAAGAAAGACAGTGAAAAGTCGAAAGGTGGATTGAAGGGATTTTCTGCCACAAAATCTAGAAATGTAAACAGTAACTGTTGAAAACAGTTATTAATCTGGGGATTATAGTTCGCGAGGTTTCATCTGCAATTTTAACACATCGGTCAATCCGTTGGAGAGAGCTGACAGGTCAGATAAAAAGGAACTGCTTTAGACTTCATACCCTGGAACTTCCTGCTACCTCCAACAATGTTTTTTAATAGGAAGTTTGCGTAGATATGTTCCGGTTGGCAGTGGATTACCTGTTAGGTAAATGATTTAACTTAAAGTATTGCACTAGTGGTGCTTTACTCGTCAGATAATTTGATTATGATTACGCAGCCAGCATAATCAAAGACCCCACCCACCCGGGACATTCTCTCTTCTCTCCTCTTCCATCGGGTAGAAGATACAGGAGCCTGAGGGCACGTACCACCAGACTTAAGGACAACTTCTACCCCACAGTGATAAGACTATTGAACGGTTCCTTTATGCAATGAGATAGACTATGACCTCATGATCTACCTTGTTGTGACCTTGCACCTTATTGCACTGCACTTTCTATGTAGCTGTGACACTTTACTCTGTACTGTTATTGTTTTTACCTGTACTACCTCAATGCACTTTGTACTAACCCAATGTAACTGCACTGTGTAATGAATTGACCTGTAAGATCGGTTTGTAAGACAAGCTTTTCACTGTACCTTGGTACAAGTGACAATAATAAACCAATGCCAATACCAATACCAAATATGAAATTGCCAGCACCACATTTACTGTCACTTTATAGGTGACCCGATGAGGAGCGTTGAACATTCTTCAGTTGTTGCAGAGCACATAGTAATTGCAAATCCACAAACAGGAGTGAACAGTGATTTCCATGATTTTGACCTACTGGCGATAATGGAGAGGAATTTGGAGGCAGTGATTTTGCTGTGATATCGGGTGCTTTCAAAAGCAGGGGGAGCAGAGTTGGGAAGTGCTGTCACAATAAACTTGCTGAACTGATGTTGTGCATTCTGAAAATGATACGACCTTACAATGATTCCTTTCAGGAATGCCATTCTGGTTAGTAGTTCAATGCTGCTGAGAACGCTCTGTACCCTGAATTTCCTTAGTGCTTCCCCCAAGTGTTGTTCATCAGGGGGGATATTCTCATCTGTCAGGCAAGAGAGGTACTTGGTATCAATTTTCAACTGTTCAATTTGATTTGAAACCATCAAACATCAAGGATTTCAGAGTCGATGTTGATGTCTGCCAGAATATCATTCATTTGACCCTGCCATCTTTTTGCCCCACATCTTATGAGTTCACCCCATGCCTGGGATGTACCCAAGGCACTTGTCAACAGAGCTGGCAATGGTTCTGTTCCATAGTGCTTGCCTTACAGCAATGATGCACTAAACTATTTAAAGGGCCACGAGGAATGAACAGTTAGTCCAAGCCAGTTGGGATGGCAGGTCCTCAGTCTCAAAGGAGTTGTGCTTTTCTGATAGTTGTCAGATTTCATTGTCATTTTTTTCAGCATTAACTTGCAAATGATCTGATTACTTGAACCACACAACTTTCCTTTATATTAAGATTGTGATGGTGCTTGTGATAAAGCGGACACTGTGCCAATGTTTAAGAATAGGTTAAATAGATTATTGAGGACAACTCGTACATCACTACTCCAGTACTAGGAACACTATCCTATCATATCCAGATGAAACAAATTCATTACACAAATCACAGAGAAATAAAACATGTCACTTCTCTGCAACCAGGTGACATAATGGTTTAGCAATGGAACAGTGCTATGCATCTACTCTGTAATGAGCTTCTAAAGGCTGTGTGGGTGTAATTGAGACAGTAGGCTTGGTATTGAGCACTACATCAAAAAGAAATTATCATTCATGAGGTTTCAAGATGCTCATGTAATCAGCACCAAACCTAGACGGTGAGCACCACAGAACACTTGGGGGACTTACATAATTTGTCTCCACTTATAAAGGATTAAAGTGAAAGAATTCAGTTTTCTTTTCGGTGTAGGAAACACTGACCTATTTTGGAGCTAAAATTCCATACGTATGGCAAAATGAGCAAAGGTAGACTGTTGGCAGCCAGTTTGCTCATGTGTGATGTCCTAAACCTTCACACAGTTCCTTTGTAACTCAAATTCACCAGGATACTGCCTGGTTTAGGGAAATGTATATACAAGGGATGGCTCAAAGATGTGTGGGAGACATTGTTCTGTAAGATAGAGGGGATTGTGGGCTGATTTTATAATGTGATTTAAAGAAATGAAACACAGAAAATCTTTACAGGAATTAAGAGGTTAAGAACGGATGGAAGATTAAACTTGAACAATTTAGTATAAAGTAGAAGTTTTTTTAATGGCTGTGAGGCCACTTGTGACAAAGTCGAGAGTGTGTCAATATTTTGGAATGGGTTAAATAGTTTATTGAATGAATAGGGACGAACACTTGGAACTAGGTCAAATGCAGAATTGCTGATTACACTAACTGAGCCAAACAAATGAGAAAACAAGTGTATTAAGTTGCAGGGGTGTGTGTGTGTGCGTGCGTGCGTGCGTGTGTGTGTGTGTGTGTGTGTGTGGGGGCAGTGGAATGGAGAGAACAATGGGGATGTCTGAGTCAGAACGCAGACCAAAGTCGTCTTCAGTTCCTCGTGCCAAGCACTCAATATAACAGTGTTTTCATTAGTGGTCCACTTCTTCAATTCATTGGCTTCAACGGAACAGAACTTTGGAAGCATGTTTACTACAATATTGTGAATTTAACATTGCCAAAGAGTTTGAAATTTTACCCGAGGTTTCACATTGTAATTTTGATGAAATTCCATGACGTCGATCCACATGCGTTTCCAGCAGAGGTCACTGAATAGTAAATGAGGTGGGAATCCCAGCTCTCACCCTTCCCTAGCTCAGGGGTAGTTAAGCTGCGTGCAATCAACACCACAGCTGAAAAGTCTGGACTGGAAATCAAACCAGGCAACTTTCTGGTCAATCTTGCCAAGACCAAAACACTCCTCCGATCCACTAAAGCAATCACAGTACAAAACGTTTCAAAGGTTGTGAGTGGTCTGAACATTTGGCTTCTGAAAACCTGGAAGGAAAGAGGGTGATAGAAATAGAGGAGACCTGGTTGAGCTCCCTGCCAATTTTTTTTTTCCCGGCAGTTTTGCTCTCATGCTCCCGCCTCCCAGCCAGGGCAAGGATAGAGCTCCCCCCATCTTCACCACCACCACCCCCGCCATCCCCCACGTTCATAGAAACATCCTCCATAACTTCCACCAACACCCCACCAGACACATCTTTCATTCCCCTCCCCGGTCAGCATTCTGTGTCCCTGGCTCCACTCTACCGGTCCCATCTCATGGCACGTTCCCATGCGGCTCCTGCCCTTTGACCTTGTCCCTGCCCACCATCCAGTGACCAGAGTGGTCCCTCCAGGTGAGGTAGGAATTCACTTGCTTTTTTCCAATGTAGTGTCCTGTATTCAGTACTTGCGATGTAGTCTCCTCATTGCTGGAGAAACCAGACACAGACTGGTGACCGCTTCACCGAACACTTCCATTGAGTCTTCAAGAGTGGCCCTGAGCATCCAGTCACTTGCTGCTTCAGTTCCCCACCCCATTCCCTCTCTGACACCACTGCCTTTGGCCTCCTATATTGCTCTGAAGAAGTGCAATACATGGATGCCCTTGGGACTTGGACTTAACAATTTCAGGTATTAAGTAAACTGCTATGTGCACCGCTAGGTCATGGAGTCATAGAGTTGTACAGCATAGAGATAGGCCCTTCGGCCCAGCGCATCTATGCTGACCATCATGCCTATTTATAATAACCCCACTTGCCTGCATTAACTCCACATCCCTCTGTGTCCTGCTCATTCAAGTACCTGTCCAGATGCTTCTTAAATGTCGTTACTGTTCCTGCCTCCTCTGGCAGCTCATTCCAGATACCATTTTACCCCTTAGATCCCCTTTAAACCGCTTCCCTCTTACATTAAGCCGACACTTTCTAGATTTAGACTTCCCTACCGTAGGAAGCAGGCACAGGCTATCTACCATATCATTATTTTATGCACCTCTATCATGTCACCCCTCAGCCTCCCTCACTCCAGGGAAAACAGACCCAGCCTATCCAATCTCTCTTTATAACTCAAACCCTCCAATCCGGGCAACTGTGCCCTCTCTAGCTTAACCACATCTTTTCTGTAGTGTGGTGACCAGAACTGGACACAATACTCCAAATGCAGCATAACCACTGTTATGTACAACTGTAATGTGACGTCCCAGCTCTTGTACTCAATGCCTCAGCCAACGAAGGCAAGCGTGCCATATGTCTTCCTCATCTTCCTGTCTTCCTGTGACGTCACTTTCAGGGAACCTAAAGTCTCTCTATCAATGCCACTCCCCAGGATCCTGCCATTCACTGTGTATGTCCTGGCCTGGTTTAACTTCCCAAAATGAATCACTTTGCATTTGTGTGAGTTAAATTCCATCTACCGTTCCCTTACCCACTTTCCCAGTTGATCCATGTCCTATTGTTACCTTAGACAATCTTCTCCACCATCCACTACGTCACCAATTCTGATGCCATCTGCAAACTTACTAATCGTGTCATCTGCATTCTCATCCAAGTCATTAACATATGTGACAAACAGCAGTGAACCCAGCACAGATCCCTGTGGCACACTACTTGACATTGGCCTCCAATCTGAGAAAGAGCCCTCCGCTAGCACCCTTTGCCTCCTACCACCAAGCCAATTTTGTTTCCAATTGGTTAGCTCAACCTGGATCCCATGTGTTCCAACCTTCCGGACCAGCTTACTATGCAGGACCTTGTCACAGGCCATGTTAAAGTCCATGTAGACAATGTCTACCACTATGCCCTGGTCAATCCTCTTGGTCACGTCTTCAAATAACTCATTCAACTTCAGGAGACACGATTTCCCACACACAAAATCATGCTGACTTCCCTAATCAGTCCTTGCCTTTCCAAATGCAGACAGATCCCGTCTCTCAGAATCCCTTCAATATCTTTTCTACAACTGATGTATGTCTCACTGGCCTGTAGTTTCCTGGCCTATTCCCGCTGCCCATAAATAAAGGCACAACATTAACCATCCCCCAGTCTTCCGGTACCAGGTCTAAAAGTATTTCCAACATAATTAGATTTGATGCTGAAGCTCTAATGTACAGTCCTCCCCGTAAGCAACAAGGATTCCAGTAACTTTCTTGGTCCTGTTGATATTGTACACCATTGACCTGCAGTAAAAGTGCCTCCTGGTGGTACCAGTGATAAATGGTGGTCATTCACTGTGGACAATTGTAAATCGTTCAAAAAATGTGTGAACTGGATCCATTTAGACAAAGGATAGACGTGGTAAATTGTGACAAGATAATGAATGAAAAGCTTATTTTTTACTATCATTTTAAGAATTGGGATGTTCACTTCACATTTTCGAACACTTACTCTAAATTCACTTGAATATTTCTTAATTACAAGTCTTCATATATTGAATGGGAAAAACAATGAGCAAAAAGCAATTATTATCTTCATATTTAAGAGGTGCGTTTCTTTGTTCCTTCGAAGAAGGATGTTTAAATAAAGTAAATGTATAATTAATTCTAATTTGGCAGTCAGCAACTAATATTCTCCTTATTACAAAGAGCATTCAAATATTAAAACTCAAAATTAAATGTATACCTTATAATTCCTAAGTCAAGCAAAGTGCTCTGTGATTTAAGTAAACTTCCAACTGCTGCATTTTAATGTACAATTCCAATTATACACTACTTCCTCAGGAGGCTAAAAAAATTTAGTTTGTCCCCTTTGACTCTCACCAACTTTTTCCGATGCACCATAGAAAGCATTCTATCTGGATGCATCACGGCTTGGTACTGCAACTGCTCTGCCCAGGACCGGAAGAAACTGCAGAGAGTCGTGGACACAGCCCAGCGCATCAGGGACACCAGCCTCCCCTCCTTGGACTCTGTCTTTACCTCTCGTTGTCTTGGTGAAGCAGCCAGTATAATCAAAGACCCCACCCACCCGGGTCATTCTCTCTTCTCTCCTCTTCCATCGGGTAGAAGATACAGGCGCCTGAGGGCATGTACCACCAGACTTAAGGACAGCTTCTACCCCACTGTGATAAGACTATTGAACGGTTCCCTTATACAATGAGATGGACTCTGACCTCACGATCTACCTTGTTGTGACCTTGCACCTTATTGCACTGCACTTTCTCTGTAGCTGTGACACTCTGTACTGTTATTGTTTTCACCCGTACTACATCAATGGACTCTGTACTAACCCAATGTAACTGCACTGTGCAATGAATTGACTTGTACAATCGGTTTATAAGACAAGCTTTTCACTGTACCTCGGTACAAGTGACAATAGTAAACTGATACTAATACCAATACCAATTTAAAATTAGAATTATAAATTTAAATATTAATACAGGAATGCAATAATGAAACTGAATTGCTAACGACTTGGAGATGTACACTGAGGACTTTTAACATCTGTTTATTAAATTATTGATGTATATCAGAATGTAAAATCTTTGTTGGTAATTAAAGTCAATGCTAAGTAAATGCTAAGAGGAATATCAAATGTTAAGTGTTGAAAGAGTGCTTCCTGCAGAAGTATTACTTGCAAGAACAGTTTTTCTTTCACCAGACTGCCATTCCTTCCTGGTTAACGGAGCAGTCAACCATAAAATGTGGTGTGTTGCATCATTTTTCAAATGTGTAATAAACATATGAAAACATGGTATACAGTTGTAATTAGTACATTAATGCATAATTGATATATTCAAAACCATTTCATTTCATATTTTTAGTTCAACAAAACCAAATGAACAGATTGCCTACAGAGCACAGTTATAACCATGAAAGAAGATATAAACAACGTGAAACAAAAACAAGAAGAAACTAAATATTAGGCAGAATATAATTTACTTAAACTTGAAAAGGTTTAGTTTAGCAATAGTGTCTGTAAAAGTATTGGACTGTTGTAAAATCCATGTGTTTCACTACTGTCAGTTAAGGAAGGATATCTTTTACCGTTGCTGGGTAAGGATTAATTATGTCTGAGACCCACAGCAATGTCAAAAAACAAAATGAACTGTAGATGCTGGAGCACTTGGAGCGCGTTGGAAATAGGCAGCACGCCAGGCAGCATCATCAGTCGAAAACCTTAACTCTGATTCTCTCTCCACAGATCCCGCCTGACTTGCTGAGTGTTTCCAGCTTTAGAGTCATACAGAGATACAGCACAGAAACAGGCCCTTCAGCCCATCGAGTTTGCTGCATCAACCACCCATGTAAACTAATTAATCTCATTGTTTATTCACCCCACATTCTCATCAAATCCACCTCCGGATCCTATCACACGGCCACACACCAGGAGCAACCTACAGTGGCGGACTAACTCACCAACCTGCACGTCTTTGGTGCGTGGGAGGAAACCGGAGCACCTGGAGGAAACTCACGCAGTCACGGGGAGAACGTGCAAACCCCACACAGACAGCACAGGGGGTCAGGATTGAACTCAGGTCTCAGGCACCGTGAGGCAGCTGCTCTACCAGTTGCATAACTGTATTGTCCAGACCGAGTCCTTGAAACTTAAATGCCCTCTGATATGACTCAGCAAAGCATTTAGTCATATCAAATCGTTATTTTCAAACATAAGAAAGATTTCAGTTGGGCCGCTCGGCAGCAACCCAGCCAACAACTTCAGACAATGATGAAAACGTATTTCACCAATCCATCCCTGAGTGAACATCTGGAGACAGGTCAAAATTGGGATAGACTATTCAAGTCATAGCCTGACGTTGCTATACTTGTGAAATCATACCTTTCAAACAATATCACTTTCTCTGCCATCATGGACAGAACAGACCCACCAAAGGCAGCAGCACACAGTGGCCCGCAGTAAGGAGGGAGTGGGAGTGAGAATCCAAAATATTGATTCTATAACAGAGGCACTGGGAACAGGTTGCTGACGCACTGCTGTTTGTGAGAGCTTGCTGTTGGAAAGATGACAGCCACGTTTTCCACATTACAAGGGTAAGCTTACCTTATGATTTGAGGCATAAGGGGTGAGGCATTCTTTTTCTTTAGTTTAGAAATGCTGCCATTATATGTGTATTGCATGACCAGAGATTCCAATATCTGCGTACTCTGTACATTTCCAGAGGGTGACAGTATTCCAGGTGTTATGCCCTTTCCAGTATACACTTAGTGGAGCTTTGCCTGCATGAAATGGACAATGTACTGGAGGCAAATCATTATCCATTGTACATAAGGCAGTGAGAACTTATCGACAGCTTTTGTGGCAATCTTATGGTGCTTTTGTATGCCGATGAGCAGAGTAAAGATCAGGAATAGGAAGAGGCCAGGAGAAGATTATTGGGCAAGTCAAAAGGCAAGGTTGTGGAGTGGAAGCTGTTTTCTGGTTATGACTGTATAGATTATATCCGTTCTTTCGTCTTCACTGGGCTTAATCCCTGACACTCACCCCCGATAGAAATGTGGGAATATCTTCACTAGAGGAACAGCAGTAGTCTAAGAAGGAATGTCCAGGAATGGCATTTGGGAAAAGGAAGTATATTCAGGCTTTGGCCCACTGATATCCCATAAAGTGAATTAAACAAAGAAGAGGGCAAGAGCAACTAACCAGGGTGAGAAGCCTTGGAGGAAGAAGATGCAGTAGTCAAACATTCAAAGACTGTGAACTGCCCACGAAAGGTCACGGAAATTTATCCTGGTCATCAAAGTCACCTCAGGGTCTTTGCAAGAATAAGGAGCTGAATGTTGAGAGAAGATATTCAAATATGGAAAAGGTAGACATGGATTTGAGAGGTGGCAAGGACTTTGAAAAAGAAAAGGTTACAGGTAGAGCAGTAGTTTGCAAGGACTGAGGAGATTTTTTTTTGAGGGACTGGGTGTTGGTGGTGGACTTGAAGGGGAACGGGATAGTATTAGAGGAAAAGGAACAATTCATGATATTGGTTTGCGGAGAAGCAGCAAAAGCAACTGAGAGGTTTTCAGTTAGCACCTCACTGTTGGTGCAGAAGGAGCTGGGTTACGTGGTCGAAGTGATCTTGGGGAGTGAAGAAGTAAAGAAAACTGCAAGTTCATTGCAAGGCCTTGTGCAGTTATTGACTGTGTTAAACAGTGTCCATGGCTCCTTACGGTGTTATACACTGCTTATGGTATTGACTTCATAACTGCATGGCACTGTCCATTGCTTTGACCTCAGGAATTAACTGTATAATATTTTTAATGGTGCTTTCTTCACTTTACTGAGGGCACTGGAAATTCAAACAAACTGAAACCCATGACATTGACTTCAATTACTACTGTGTCAGACACTGGTGATGTTACTGACTTTATTGCTGAATTTGTTTTAGGCTGTTCACCTTGCTGACCTTAGTTACTGACAGTGAATTCAGTTATTTCCTCAGCTGGGCAACGTCCATGGCATTGCCTTCGATTACCAACAGTGCTGGTGTTGCTGACTTTAGTTACTGAGTGCACTAGAAAGTCAAGCACACTAATGCCACTCATTGTCTATGTTAGACTGTGTATATGGCACTGACATCAGTTACCAACTACGTGAAACTGCTCATTATAGAATGGCAGGATGTTGCCCAAGAATGTATATCCCATACCGCTGATCCTTGACGTTTAGAAGACATCCTGGTTGTTTCCCATGGAAAACTCTATTTGAAAGGTGCAAATAATGCAATATATGTAAGGGACATAAACAAGACCAGAGAAGAGGCACGTCTGTGAGCTGTCTATGATGGAACGTGTGAGTAGTGACTCTCAGGCAACAGAGAGTACCCCTAAATATGACATTGTCCATTGCTAACATTTAAAGAAAAGAATGTTCCATCAGTCTTTGGTACAGGTCATCTGGTGTCTGAAGAGGATGCAATAATGAAGTCAACCTGGGAGCACACCACCTCACAAACTAATTAATTTCTTTCTGTCAGAGAATTATGTGATTTTGTCTATGAACAGTTTAAAAGAACCATGTTCAGAAGCCTGGCTTCTCTTTGGGACATGCAGAGATGAGCCTTGATTTCCAAAGTCTTACTTTTTTGGAAGATCACCTGAAAGCTGAAGGGTGTCTTTCATTGGTTGATGCATGTGGCATGATACCAGGATACTGCAGAGAGTGTGCAAATGTTATTGGTTGAGAATAAGGCATCAAGCCTGTGGAAATGTATTGTGAATTTGCACTGAAGAGTTGGCCTTAGACATGCATAGCTACTTGACAATCGTGTATCATGAAATGGTTAACGTGGCTCCGGAAAAAGAGGTAATTGATTAAATCATCAAGATTCTGACACAAAGCATCATAGAGAAACCGAATTTGAAACACTCAAGTGAGGAGTTAAAACATGTTGGTATGTCTGAGATAAGTCAATGATAAATTAGTATGCAAGTTTTAGATGAAGGCTAAAGAGAGGTATTGTTTTGTATAGGATGAAAATGTTCAAAATGAGGTACTGCAAAATGTTATGTGTCCATTTCTTTGTGATGAGACATTTTGATTTTGTTCGTAGATACATTTTGATATAGTATTTGAGAACTTAAGGAAGCTAGCATGTGACTTAGAAATGGCTATTTAACCTATCAAAGAGTCATGAGGGAGGGGAAATTTGACCAACACACAGCGATCACCGATAAGGATGTTAAATCAGTCCCTTGTATGGGCCACCAGGTGCCTGGAGAGATTCAATGATGGAGTCATCCTGGGTGTTACAGACTAGGTTACTATTGGTGAATGTCCCTTTAAGATAGGGCATTGTGTGTGTGTGTGTGTGTGTGTGTGTGTGTGTGGGGCGTGCTTACATCAACAGAAGATAAAGGACGTAATGATGTTGTTGAAGAAGTCAGTCGGAGTCAGTCAGAGAGAGAGAGAGAGAGAGAGAAGGGAGAGAGACACCAGCCTGCTAGTTTTCTCTATCGATGGATGAGAAACAATAACTGTGTGTTACTGCAATCCACGTATGGATTATTTGGAGTAATCCGGTGGACTCCACTTTGTCGTTAACCTCTGGAGG
Source organism: Pristis pectinata (assembly GCF_009764475.1). Taxonomy (NCBI): domain Eukaryota; kingdom Metazoa; phylum Chordata; class Chondrichthyes; order Rhinopristiformes; family Pristidae; genus Pristis; species Pristis pectinata. Next base: position 2,790,212 of record NC_067420.1, on the reverse strand, counting down.
GAAACAGGTACTTGTGTGAGGACGGCCACGATTCGGATGTTTTTCAGGGTGAGGAAGTCACTACTGAGTAAACACTGAGGTGTCGTTTGGGTTCCATCGTGGAACATTTGGATTTCGTAATTACTCTCTCTATGTTTCTCTACATCTACATCTTATCTTCAGACAACGGTGGTTGTTGAAGAAGCCTTTGCTCATATTTCACCTTACGGCTTGCTGAACTGAACTTTAAGAACCATTCCTGGACTTGGAGTTTGGGACTTTGCCGCACACACACACATATGATGAGTTTAGTTTTGGGGTTAATGTTCATGGTTTAACATTTTTACTTCTAACATTCTAACACTTTTACTCTTATTTTTCTTATTATCATAAGTAGCTATTAATAAAGTAGTTTTTAAACACTGAATCATGACTCAGTGTGTTTCTTCTGTTGCTGGTTTGTAAAACTGGGTCATCAGTAATTGACAAATAGAGAAGGTGTTTTTGTAAATGGGGATACAGGACCTTCTCCTCTGGAAGGGATGGCCAGCAATCTTAGACAATGTCCCTGGCTTTGATTCAGTTATTAACCAATTGACACTGCCCATGGCTTTGACTAGATTTACTGACCCTTGTTCGACAATATACATGGCTTGATATTCAGTTTGTGACCACGTGACACTACCTTATGATAGAAGATGTCCATGGCTTTAAGATGAGTTATTGATTATCACAGGGATAGATCCTAATCATTAATCATGAACGTTGTCACTGGGGATATCATTCTCATAGGGATGTTAATCATCTTATGAAGAGTTGCCCGGGGTGGCCATGTTGATCATGAACACGGAGAGTGAACCTCATCACAAGTCGGGCAATTGTTATCACAAGGAGTCGATCATTAGGACAGGGGAAGATCTCATGAGCCCAGGGGGTTGATCTTTAACACAGGGGAATATGTTCATTGTCACAGGCAGCTGGAGCATTATCAAAGTGAGTGGGGGACTTCATCGGTAGTCATTACCACAGGGGGTCAACAGAAATGGGGGGGGGGGCATTTTCACAAAGGGTTGATCACTATCACGGGTGCTGAACCAGTATGGGTGGAGGGGGTCGATTCCAGTAACTTCCTTGATCATGATCAGCCCCCTGTGATCAGGAAAATGCCCCTGTGTTAATGTATAAACTCCCGTGGATAATGATACTATCCGTGATAATGCTCAGTCACTGTAACAATGACAGACTAACGGGCCTCCCTGTGAAGATCAACCCTTGCGATAAAAATTACTCACCCGAGATAGTGATGAACGCCATTCACCTCCCTACCCGACACAGTGATGGCGATCGAATCTCGGCCAGATCAGACGTGATAATGATCAACTCTCTGTGGTAACAGTCGGCCTCCTGTGATAAAGGTGAACTCTCTTGTGATGATACCCAGTCCTTTGTGTCAGTGGTGCAACCTCCACTATGATAACCGACTCTCCTGTGAAAGTCATCAACTCCTTGACAGAACATTCCACTTATCCGTGACGACGCTCAACCCACTGTGAAGAAGATCCACACATGTGATAATTACTTGCGGGCTGCCCCCAGGACAATCTACGCAAAAGACGCTTTTCACTGTGTATTTCGATGCACATGTGACTAATAAGGATATCTTGCCTAGTGCTGAATTCAGTGACTGACTATGATGTGCTGTCCATAGTGCTGAATCTAGTGACTGACTGTGATGTGTTGTCCATTGTGCTGCATTCAGTGACTGACTGACTGTGATGTGCTGTCCACGGTGTTGACATCAGTAACTTCCTGTGAAGAACATTGTTGTCATTTATTCGCTGAGTAAAACTATCCTTTGCGATTCCTTCATAAGGGTGCAATAACATGAGAAGCAGAAACAAGATAGACCATTCGTTCCCTCATGTTTGCTCCACCATTCAATAAAGTTATGGTTAATATCATTTCTTTAACTCAGCAACTCCTTCCTAAATATTCCAATTATTCCTTGATTTCCATAATTTCAAATGTATCGATCTCTGTCCTGAAAATACTAAGCAGTTGAATTTAGCAATAGGAAATTCCAAGGGTTTGCTACCTCCTGAATGAAGAGTTTTGCCATAAACTATGTCCTGAATGGCCAACCCATATTTCAAGCTGAGACTCCGCCAAGTCTACCTCTGCCTAGACCCCGCCTTTTCTCCTCATAAGACAACCCCACCATCCCAAGGAATCAGTCTAGTGAATCTTCACTGCAGTCCCCCTACTGCAATTATGTCCTTCTTTAGATAGAAGATCTATCTATCCACATCTTTCAAATCTGTATCTCACCAGGGTTCTACAGAATTGGAGCAAGAAGTCTTTTATATTCAAATCGTTTTGCAATGAAGACCAGCAAAAAGACCAGAATTCCTAATTGTCTGCTGAACTTGCATGTTACCTTTCAGTGATGTGTGTACAACACCCAGGTTCCTCGGAATACTTTCATTTTCCAATCTCTGACCATTAAAACAATCAGTTGTTTCTTTCCCTACCCCTGAGTGGTTCAGCTCACGTTTTTATCCACACATTACATGCTATGCCCTTGCACATTCGCTTGGTCTATCGATGTACTCTCCTCGTCTCCACCCCGTCGATGCTGCTCAGCACCATCCCCACAACTGACTTCAGCTACTGTCTGTATGACACCGCGATAACGACCAGGTGCCTGTGATAATGATCACACCCACCATCCTGATACTGATACCTCACTGTGATGATGATCGATCATCTGTGAAAATAATCAACCACCTATAAGCAAAGCCTGCGGTAACAAGTGATCTGCAGGTGACAATAATCCTCCAGACTTTGACATTATTTGTTCTTCCCTTGATAATGGTGAACCACCACCCCCCCGTGATAACAATTGACCCTCCTGCAATGATGATTGAAAAGCGTTTTAACCCCCCCCCCCAAAAAAAACTGTGATAATGAACAACGGCCACAATAACTATCAGCTCCTTGTGATAATATTTAGTTCCTCTTTGATAACCACTAGTTTGCTTGTGAAATGGATCAACCGAGCTGTGTTAATACAGTGACAAACCATCCTTCCATTGCACAGGTTTCAGTTATTGGCCCTGAGACACTCAGGGGACTGACTTCAGGTTTCTGTCTGTGTTAAACACTACCCATGCTGCTGAATTCAATTTGACAGTCAATGGCAATTAATTCTGTGACTATTAGACGAGAAATGTAACTAATGGCGCTTATATACTCTTTATGGGTTTGAGTTCAGATTCCGTGTGAGATGCAGCTACGGTATTACTTCTATGACCAACTGTCCTTGGCTGCGAATTGTGTCTGGAAGACAGCTCTGTTTCGGAGATGGTGCATGGAACTGACTTCATTTGCCAGTAGCGTCAGAGACAATTCATGGCTTGGCTTCGGTTACTGACTGTGTGCTGCTGTGCCTGGCACTGACTTCAGTTATTGCCTGTGTCAGGCATTGTCATGGACACTGCCAGACGGTCGGTAACCGAAGACAAAGCCATGGATATTGTTGAATTCAGTATGTGAAATCAGCTCCATAAACAGTGTCACACTATTAGTGTTGGGAATCAACGCCTTGGTTCTAATAAATAACACTCGGCACTATTTATAGTGCCTAACAGTCCACAGTTAAAGTTAGTATACAGCAGTTACTGAAATCAGCGCAATTCACAGAATCACGAAGCTTGTAACAGAGGTTATCCCCTTGACAATATCTAATACACTCAGAAACTGAATTCATGAATGAACCGTACTTAAGACAACACTATCCATGACACTGACTCCCGTTAAAGCCCGTGAGTGAACGAGTTCAACAGTGTCTATGGCGCTAACATGATTTATTGTCTGGGTAGGTTCCATTTATGGGGCTGATTTCATTTTCTGACTGGAACAGTCTCCATGGAGCTGCCTCCTGTGATTTTCCATGTTGATACTGTCCATTACTCAGATTTCAGTCACAGTTATTTTGTTGTCCATAGCCCTGACTTCAGTTTCTGAATATATTAACCTTTCTCCATGGCGCTGACTTCAGTTACTGATGCTGGGACATTGTCACTGGCTTCAGTTACAACATTTTCCTCGCGTTGTTCCATGGATTCTGAAATGTTCCTTTCGGATTGGAGGGTCGCAAAATTACCCCAGTATTTAGGAGAGAGAAAAGAGGAAACTACCGACCAGTCAGCCTCATGTCAATGATAGGGCAAGTCTGGAATCTGTAAGAATACTTTGAAAAGAATAATGAGCAGAGCCAACTTGGATTTATGAGAGAAAAAATCATAGTTGACTAATCTGGGGGTGGGGTTCTTTCAGGATGTGATTAACAGTGTAGGTAAAGGGGAAAGGGTGCATGTAGGTGATTTTGGAAAATGAGGAAAAATCTGAGGTTATCCATACAGCAGAAAAGCAGGATTTGTTAAATGGTGAGAGGCTGATGTTCAAAGTGCGCATGTACACATGTGGCTGAAGACCAACATGCCGATGCAGCGAGAACCCAAGTGGGCGAATGGTGTGTTGGCCTTTATTACCAGACGACTTCAGTACAGGGAACAGGACGTTTTATTACAATTGATTAGGGCATTGATGAGATCACACCTGGAGTATTGTGTACAGTTTCATCTCCTGAGCTAAAAAAAGATCTATTTGCCACAGAGGGAGTGCAGCTTTCACTAGACTGGTTCCAGGGAACATGTGTTTGCCACATGACAACAGATAGCGTGGACTGGAACTTTTTTTTTCTGGAGTTATGAAAAAAAAATGAGACAGGAGCTCATCGAAACCTGCAAAATCCTTAAAGGGCTGGACAGCCTAGTTGCATGGATGGTGTTTCCTCGGCTGAGAATCTTGGGGCGGGTGGTGGCGGTGGTGTGAGGTGCACAGTTGCAAAATGAGCGGTAGGCCGTTTACTGAAACAAGGCGAACGTTTGTCATCCCGAGGTGGTTCTACCCAGTGGTTTCAAAACAGTTCAAAACAGTGGTTTATGGACATTAAGGGAATCAATATGTAGATGATGCTCACTTCAGTTACTGTCTCCGTTCCACATTGTCTGTGGCGCTAACGCCGGCTGCGTACTGCCATACTGGATAAATGATCCTGATACCACAAATGAACGTGTGACCCGGCCCAGGATGCTGAGTTCAGTTATTGACCGCGTTAGGTATAGTGCTCACTTCCTTTACTGAACGTGTGACGCTGCCCACTATGCTGCCTTCAGTAAATGTTTGCGTGACGTTACCTCTACTCTGACTTTCTTCACTCTCTTTGTCTGGCGTTGCCCGAGGCGCTGGCTCCATTCACTGGCCGCATGACAATGTCCATGGTGCTAGCTTCAGCTACTGACTGCACGGGAGACAGTCGGACCCTGTCGCTGAATTCAGCAGCTGACCACGTGAAACACTGTCAGGGTGGTGACTTCAGTTGAAGCGGTCAGACGCTGACTTCAATTACTAGCTGTGTAACGGAACTCCACGGTGCCGACAGTGTCACGCATTCAGTCCCTGAATCGACAACGTAGACAGTGTCACAGAGACAGAAACTGAAGCCACGGGTCGTTTCACACAGTAACTGAAGTCACAGTATCACGCACCCTTGGTGGTGGTGACTTCAGTTAATAACAGTGTGGCGCTAATGGCGCCAACGTCAATGACAGACTGTGTTGCTGATAGTGGTGCGGCGTTGTCACCGGCGCTCGTTTCATTAACTGAGTGTGTACCATTATCCAGGGTCCTGACTTCAACAATGGACTGCATTAGACACTACGGCGCTGACTGTACGAGACACTGTCTGCAACATTGGCATGGTTTCCGACTGTATTAGACACTGTAATACTGACTCCATTTACGGGCAGTTTTAGACACTGCGTGTGGCGTTGGTTTCCGTTCCTGACGACCTCGCACTGTCCTCGGCCCGGACTTCAGTTTCTGTTTCTCTGACACCATCCTTGTTACGAATTCATCCGTTTTCCGCGTGACACTGTCCATGTCTGAGACTTTACCTACCCGGTCCATGGGGCTGATTTCAGCGGCAGACCGGGTGACACTGTTGGTGGAACTAACTTCAGTTACTGACTGTGTGAAATCGTCCATAGTGCAGACATTGAAGGACTTTCACAGTTCCCTGCCCAGAAGTAAAACGCACGACCAGAAAATGGATAGCGCAGCACCACGTCTCTTATGTGCTGTGGGATTGGTTTTCATTGAAAAATTATCCACAAGGGATATTGATAGACTTACTGCACTGCCATAAGGTCCACGTTTTTTTTCCAATTGAAGTCTGACTTAGTAATGGTTGAAGGAGCCGGGACCTATCCAGAGACATCATAAGTGGGTGGACCAGAAACCTTGATTTTCAGTGTAAGAAAACCAAACTGCTGGAGGAATTCAGTGAGTCGAGCAGCGTCTGTGGGGGAAAAAGAACTGTACTGATGCAAGTAACATAAAGAGAAGAGATCTTTCCTTGTGTGGAATTCAGACAACATTGTTTTTTAGGGCCAGCTAGATTGATAAGTAGCAAATGCATCATTAAACCACGTGAAACTAAACTGGACCTGATACAGAAATATCTTGAAATTATTGCATTTCATGTGATTTCCATTGACTTCCCCAGTGAAGGTTGCAAAGCGCATCCCCTGTAAAGTTACATGCAAAAAGATCCAAATCTGAATCAGGTTTATTATCACTGACTTATATGTCGTGAAATGTGTTGTTTTGCGGCAGTAGTACAGTGCAAAGACATAACATTACTATAAATTACAAAAAGAAATAATTGTGCAAAAAAAAAGGAATAATGAGGCAGTGTTCATGGGTTAATTGACCAGAAATTTGATGGCGGAGGGGAAGAAGCTGTTCCTGAATTGTTAAGTGTGGGTCTTCAGGCTCTTGTACCTCCTCCCTGATGGTAGTAACCTGAAGAGAGCATGTCCCAGATGGTGAGAGTGATGGATTCCACCTTTCTGAGGCACTGCCTCTTGAAGATGCCCTCGATGGCGGGGAGGGTTGTGCCCATGAAGGAGCTGGCTGAGTCTACAACCCTCTGCAGCCTCTTGCGATCCTGTGCATTGGAGCCTCCATACCAAGTGGTGATGTAACCAGTCAGAATGCTCTCCACTGTACATCTATAGCAATTTGTAAGAGTCTGTGGTGACATACCAAATCTCCTCAAACTCCTCATGAAGTAGAGCCGCTGAAAATTCCCATCCTGACTGCTGGATATTCCAGTAGTGATTATGGCGAACCCACCGTGGCTCCTCATCAACACTGACGTCAACTTTGTAGAAATCCCAAAGTAGTTTGTCAGTATTGATGAGGGAAGAGGGCGGGTTCCCCACAGTCACTGCTGCAATACCCAGCAGTCCGGATGAGGACGTTCAATTGGAGTGTCTGGGTAACTGGTAGGTTGCATTGATGGGACTGAGAGAAGTGGAACTCGGAATGGAAAACATGATCGACAGTTGGGTGAACTGAAACTGAGAGAGGCTATAAGGTGGAAAACCACAAGGAATAACATGCGAATATCCGAATCTGACGGCATCAAAACTTAGAGAGTTTCGATTAAAGTAAGGCAAGAACATAGCGAGTGAAAGAGGGTCAGGGAATAGGATGCAAAACTGAGATCAAATTGAGAAATGGTTTCAAACACGGCAGAAACTATATCACTGGAGAACCGGTTTCCGAACATTACATTGAAGGAAATTATAACTAGCGTGGGCTAATCCCGAGACAAACAGTCTGACAATTAGACAGCTGATGCATAAAATAAGGTGCTAGAAAATCAGAACCAGGTGTCATAACAAAGAACTGAGCAATATGTGGTGCAATTCAGCTGGGTGGATCAGATCGAGTGGGAAGCCACGGTGCCTGCATCAGTCGGAAATCAGACCAACCAGAACTTGTCACAGAATTTTTCCCCATGGGAAGAGGTTCGAACAGAAGGATAGAATCAGCCCGAAGTGAACGACTTGAGTGGAAAGCAATTGGCTCCCTCGACAGTACCTAACATACTTTTTTTTAACTGACTCTCACAGATGAGTCTTTAATGGAGAACACACCAATGATCCCACCAAGCCGAGAAAGCAGCTGAAGTATGAAGCATGTACAGCCGCAAGCTGTCAGGGGCCGATGGGACATGGCACAGTGATTAACTGAAGTTAGCCACATGGATAGGATAATGCCATATAGGTAGTAGCTGATGAAAAGATGTGTAAGGTAGCATTCAGACAGTAGGTGAATCCGACCTCATGGACAGTGTCAGAAGTGAGGTCAGTATCATGGAAACTATCCAATGTAGTGAGAAACAGGAGTCAGCACCATTGAAGCTGATTAACACAGCCCAGAACTGATATCACAGCCACGATCAGTGTAATGCATGAAGTGACCGGAGTTAGCACCAGAGATTGTGGCCATCGCAGTTAGCAACTAAATTTAGCGCGGTGGATAGTGTCACACTGTTAGCAAACTGATGTCAGGACCATGAACAGCACCATACAGTCCGCCAATGAGATCAGTATAACTGAGGCGTTCCACACCCACGTTCCAATAAGAGAGAGGGAAAATTGTTTTGTGTCTATCTTAAATCAACGATTCTTTGCTCTTTTTTTAGTAGTGACTCCTCGCTCTAGATTTTCTCACAAGAGGAAGCATTATCTCCATCTTCGTCCTGCTCAGAACCCCTCAAGAACTTGTATGTTTCAATCAAGCCCCAATTCACTCCCCTAACTCCACTGGACGTAAATCCAGCCTTGTCCAAGCTTCCCTCATAAGGCAACCCACCCACTCCCCCTTCAGATCCAATAAACTTTCTCAGAACTGCTTTCAACATATTAATACTATTCCTTAAATAAGGAGAACCATTATATACACAGTTAGCTAGATGTGGTTTCATCAGTGCCCTGTACAACTTAAGCATAACCTCCATACTTTGCATTCAATTCCCCCGCAATAAAGACAACATTCTGTTTTTTGATTGTCTAATTACTTGGTATACCTGTACACCAGCCATTTGCAAACCATACACCATGTCACCCAGATACATCTATGTTGCTCAGCACTCTCTCACCATTCAGGTGGTTTTAATTACTTTGTTCTGCCATGAAGGATAATCTCACATTTTCCACATTATGCTCAGTTTTCCCACTGCTTCAGCCTACCACTTTGTAACTTCCTTTTGTCCTCTTCACAATATACTCTACTTTCTACGTTCATGTTATCAACAAATTCGGACACCATTCCATCGGTGTTTTCACCCAAGTCATTTATATCAGTAGTTTACAACCTTTTTCATGCTGCGGCCCCCAGAACATGTCCTTGTTAGATGGCGGACCACCAAAGCCCACAAAATCAAACAATCGATAATTCATGTATACAACACTTAAATTACTGCACATAGGTCCTATTGAAATAGTGACTATTTCAATCACTGATAATCACCAGCAGTGTCTTTCAGAGGTCCTATTGAAATAGTGACTATTTCAATCACTGATAATCACCAGCAGTGTCTTTCAGTGTTCAGTTCAATGTGAAGGTTGTGCCTGTTTCGCACTGCAGAGTTTGTTCAAACATGGTGGTATGTGCGACAAACATACGTGTATGTTGTCCTCAATATTCAGTCTTGATCTGTATTTGGTTTTCATGGCAGTGACTGCAGAAAATGCTATTTCACACAAGTAAGTGGTTGCAAATGGTAACAGAACATTGACGGCTTTGCCGGACAGCAGTGGGTACTCCTGGGAACATGCTATCCAGAATGATAACAGTGACATTCAGTTGAACTGCAAGTGCAAAGTCCTGTCAGATGACAGTTCAGCCAATTCTTCTTGTTCACATCCAGTTAACTCAGTAAGCATGCATTCAAATGGATTTCGAATCCAATCAAACATGCTCGTGTCATTGTTGCTGAAATACTCATGGAAATAATGTGACAGCTGTTGAATTTGGTTCAAAACGGTGCTCACAATGGCCTCTGTCTTAGTCTCATTCACTATCAGAAAGTCAGCCAGCAATGGAAACATATCATAGATGCCTTGGTTGCATCTTCCCTTCCAGATATGGAGTTTTTTCTGGAAGGCATTGATTTTGTCATGCGTTTTCAGAACATTTGAGCCAGGTCCTTGCAATGATAGATTTAAGTTGTTCAAAATGTTGAAAATATCTGCAAGATAAGATAATCTGGCAACCCACATCTCATCTGTCAAGAACTGTGCCAATGATCCATTATGCTCATTTAGAAAAATGAGCAGTTCATCTCGCAATTCATATACACGCTGCACAACGTGGCCTCGTGACAGCCATCTGACTTCTGTATGTAGCAACAAATGCTTATGCTCGGCTTCCATTTCACGGCATATCTTTTCAAACAAACAATGATTGAGCGGCCTGGCTTTGATAAAGTTAATGATTTTAATGCACGTGGAAAACATATCCACAAGATTTTCATCCATATCCTTTGCAGCCCAATCCTCACGGTGAATCATGCAGTGGGTCGCTGCTACATGTGGAGCTACTTCTTTCACTCATGCGACTAGACCCGACTTCCATCCCGTCATTGTGGCAGCACCATCCGTGCATACTCCAATACACTGTGTCCACGCCAATGCCAATTGTACAAAAAAAGTGTCAAGAACATGGAAAAGTTCTTCACCGGTAGTACGCCCTGGGAGCGCCTTGCAAAACAAAAAGTCTTCCAAAGCCTCTCCTTCCCATCAATATTGAACATAAACCAACAACTGCACAGCACTGGCAACATCAGTACTTTCATCGAGCTGAATCGCAAATCTGACTTGCTGAAGATGTGCTATCAGCTGGCTCTGTATACCTTCCGCCATATCGCCAATTCTTCTGCTTACTGTGTTATCAGACAGTGGAATGGCTTTTAGTTTTTGACTGGATTATTTTCCCAGTACAACTTCGCACATATCTACTGCTGCAGGCAGTATAAGCTCTTCTCCAATTGTGTGATGCTTTCTGGAATGTGCTATTCGTAATGTACCAAATATGATGCACGAAGATCCTTCTCATTTACAGTGGCGCAGGCTGTCATTTTGCCTTTCTGCTTGAGGTACAGCTCCTTTTGCCGCTCAAAATATTCCAGTTTCTGGTCAGCTTTTCTCTTCAGAAATTTCCCCATAATCAGCAATACATGCAGGACAGTTTAATTACTATTACTGACAAACAAAATTATCAAAACTAATCTAAAATTTACACGCTTGCGCACTTTTCATTTAACAGTGACGTCACTGGCGTAAATGCACGGTAAGTTAGCAATATTATTAAGGCACACCAACAACGTCACTCAGTCTCACTAACACTACAGTGCACAACAGAATAGTAGTGAGGAGTGAACAGTACTGACTGCTCTGACTACACAAATTGAATATTAGGCAGCAGCTTACCAGAAGGGAACACCGTCTAAGTCTCTAAGATTGTCACCTATAACAGATAGAATAGATATGGCTAATTTTCTGAATAGTGGAAAACTGGAGCAAGCAAGTAAGCTACGTCTTTGTAACAGGTTGCTTTCCTATTTTTTTCTTGGCTTGCTCACGGACACCCTGGCAACCCACCGCGGATCCCTAGGGTCTGCGGACCATGGGTTGAAAACCTCTGATTTATATGATCTATGGCACACCACTTATTACAACCAGAAAAACCCATTCGTGCCTACTCGCTGTAAGCCATTCCAGTTAGTATTTTGCCTCCCGTAACATCACCTTCTATTTCCTACGAGTGTGAAATGTCTTGGGTGTATCTGCTGATTCCCCTTTATATACGGGACATGTTAATTCTTCAAAGAATTCCAATAAATTGGTCAAACATGATTCCCCTTTCAAAAAAAATCTTGTTTTCTCCCCGATTACCTTCAATTTTCTATATGCCAAGCTTCTACTTTTGTTTTAATGATGACTTCTTACATTTTCCCAGCACCAGCTATCTTGCCCGTAGTCTCCTGTGTTCTGTCCTACTCTCTTTTCCTACATCTGCTATTTTCCAATCTCATTGTACCTTCTTTGAATTCAAGGAATTTGGGAAAATTAAAATCAAAATCACACATCTCACTGGCCACGCTTTGTTTAAGACTTTAGGATGAAGTCTATCTGGACCCGGAGACCTGTCACATGTTCACTTTTTCATGCAGCTTTAATATGTCCAGTGACATGACAGTAAGAAACTACGCTGTGATGGGGATGGACAACAGTTGATTGAAATATCATCGACAGACAGCTCCAAGAACTGTCAGAGTCAAGCAATCTCTCACTGGTCTGAGCATCTTTGACAGCTTAACGCCGTCAGTAACAGAAGTCATCGCTTATAGACTCTACATAACATCGCCCGAAATTAAGATCAGCCCAACCGAATTCAGCACTGTGGACAGCGCCAGACAGTCAGACACTGGATGTACAGCTTGATGTTGGCTATCACCTATCACCCGCCAGCTCCTGCTCCTCCCCAACCCTCTTATTCTGGCTTCTGCCCTCTTCCTTTCCAGTCCTGATGAAGGGTCTCATTCGTAAACGTCGACTGTCCATTTCCCTCCATAGATGCTGCCTGACCTGCTGAGTGACTGCAGCATTTTGTGCGTGTTGCTCCAGATTTCCAGTGTCTGCGGTACCTCTTGTGTCTTGATGTTGTCACAGCTGTTGGACACCAGGGGACCCCTTTGTTTGGGACAATAGATAAGGAGGAGGCCTGCCAGAGACTATAAGAAGGTGGAACTTTTCTCCCAGACACCATTGTGTGGCCACTGACCATTGAAATCATCATTTTACAACCACTGAGGAACAGTTCCTTTTTGAAGAATTTTGCTACTTACAATTAGTTTCTTACAACAAACGGTAAGACTTGAAATCTGTTAGTCCAACCCACATTGCCCTCAAGGCTCAAGTGTCTGTCGATGATATTTCAATCAACTGTTGTCCATCCCCATCACAGTGTAATTTCTTACTGTCATGTCACCGGACATATTAAAGCTGCATGAAAAAGTGAACATGTGTTTACTCTGCCTCAGTTGCAGCAATAATGAAAACTGATCATTGAATATATTATCAGTTTGTACAATAATTAATGTAGAGATAAAGTAATTGTTCTATCCAGGATACGACAGCTAAAATACTGTTTCTATGTTTATATATTCATTATTCCAACTTTCACAGACATCAACATATGCACCATATCACTAGAATGTTCAAACATTACAGTTTAACAATTCTTTAATTATACAGAAAGAATATCAAATCCTCATAATAGGATAAGGTAACAATATCAAAATGTTGACAGATACATAAAGACATATCCCCAATTTCAGAACTAGAGCAAAGCACAAAATGACAGCTGATTATTTTGTATTCTGCCACAACAATGATACATTATCCCTTAAAATAAACCTGTCAAAAGACATGCAATACGGATGATTAGGCTGCATCAGTAGCCAATTTTATATTTAGCAGAAGATCAGAATTCACATGAAAAGCTTACGAATCTTTAACTAGTCCTTGAACAATGTGGGCAAATGGGACCAGGTGTGGGAGGGGACCAAAACCACAGAACAACGGAGAAAGAGCGAAGTTAAAGTTGCAGTTATATAGAAGTAAAAAGGCAAAAAAAAAATTCAAAGAAAGATGCAATAGTGAGATGTTTTCTCCTGCCTCCCCTGATCCAAACATTTATGATCAAGATTAAGATGTTTGGACCGAGAAATGGGATTCTTCCACTTTTCAGCATCCGGAGATGGGATTAAGCACTCCCCCTTGTAATTTAGTGCAGCTACATACCAAACAAACCTACTCCTACTCTCTTCAGGTAACCCCCACCCCTGTGTTCCTTTCCCATCCCGCCAGTTCCACCCAGATTCTCTCTCCCATTGTTCAGTTTTCCATCCCTCCCCCCAACTTTGTTACCTTCGCCCACCTGGCTCCCCCCTGCCCTCCACCCTCACACCTATCAACCTGAGTTTCTTCTCTCTTGGTTCACCTTTCCTATCCTCTCCTACACCTGGTTGCATCTGCCCATCATCCCTCCTATATCTGTTTCCACCAATCACCTACCAGCGTCTGCCTCACCCTCCCTCTTACTTCTACATACAGGGTGGCCCCCATGTAATGAACAGGTTCAGCTTTTACAGATGATTAATACTACACAAAAATCACTTGATAGGTAACCATACCTCCACAGTATTGTGATGAATGGCATCAAAAGCTTAGAAGACTGATAAGAAAGAACAATTACTAAAAGTGGAGAGAAGAAACTAGTTCTGCTGTCAGTAGGAACGAGTGTATGTACATACCTTGGACTTCTGAATTTAATACTATTATGGGGCTCATTTGTATGTTGGGGTGTCCGTCAGTTGGGTGTTTTGTAACCCCTTGGACAGCCAGTACTGTCTATCTTCCTCCACACTCTCAAGTCCCTTTTCAGGGTCTTGACCCGAAATGTTCGACTGTTCCTTCATCTCACAGATGCCGCTCGATCTGCTGAGTTTTTGCAACCTCTACACCACTCCATTACAGCACTAACCATGCTGTGCTCTTCACTGAGTGGAGTCATCCATTAGCCAAAACTGAAGAACAGGAGGGGAGTGGGATGCTTGGTTTTGGGGTGGAAGGAGAACTTCCTACACAGGCGGTGCCAGGCACCATAGTATTGCCACCAGCTGGTGAAGTCATCAGATAGCAGAAACTGAGGAACAATTTTTTGTTCTCAGTGTCTGCCCACTAGGAATTAGATTGAGGCTGTCCAAAAATATCTCTTGCAGATTTTTTACAACTTACAATTCATTTCTTGGGACCAGCAGAAAGATTTGCATTCCATTAGTCTGGCCTGGGGTAATGAACCTGGCTTTTATTGGGGTATGATTAGTGATTCAACTCACTTCTCCATAATCCCTCAGCTCTCTCGGTTTTATGCACAGAGGTATTGAATATAAATGCAAAGATCGGTACAAGACATTGATTAGGACGTAGTGAATGTTAATTGTAATTCAGGCCATGACAATGGAACGATCTCTTCCTCACTAATAGCACTTACTGCCAAGTCAAATGGTTGCATTTGAGACTGATTTTTGCTAACCAAGTCCAAATATGGGTTCATTTCCATCAGTGATATGTATGATGTCCTCATTATTGCAGCGTAAGTGGGATTGTTCAGTCTTTGTTACAGCTTGCCTGAGTGAAAAATTTTCTAAAGGTGAAAATGATGAGGAAGACATTGGGAAATTTCTCCTGTTACTCATCCCTTGTAACTTGCTCAGGAATCTCAATACATGGACTATGGTCAATACTGAAGGAAATTATGATGGGCAGACAAAGGAGGACAGAGAAAGAGAGTAATTATAACTACAGGCATAAAGTGGGCTTTGTAAAGACAGAGTGAATAGCCAACAGGTGCCTTCAAAAACTGCAAAGTGTTCTGAGAGCAGAAACAATTGGAAAACACTTCTATTTGTTGGCAGATAGATATCAAGGGGTATAAACTCATGATCATCAATGCAAGAACAAAATATAATACAGGGAGGTTTCAGGAAATTGAATGAGATCAGATGTTTGCAGTAGATACAGGTAAGGGTGAATTGCCTGACCTTCTTTTCTATGGCTCCATGCAGCCCACTGAAAAGAGTGGAGTGTGGTGTTGGTGGTGGTGGTGTTGGTGGTGGTGGTGGTGGTGGTGTTGCTGGTGGTGTTGGTGGTGCGGGTGGTGGTGGTGGTGGGAGCAGTTATTCAATGTGGAAGCAGAAACTGGAACAGTTAACCTGAGAATGGATGAGTAATTTGAAAAGAGTATCAGTGAACAAGTGAAAAGAATAGAGTAGCAGGTTAGAATAGGTTGCTCCACTTGAAGAGCAATGGAAGACAATGATGGGGCTGAATGGTCACCCAGCCCAACACTTCTGCAGTTCTACAAACAAAGGCGAAGAGAACGGGTTTGTTATTCCAATGGCATTTTATGCTCTTCTGTGTGTATTCAAACAATTTCCACAAGCTTTGTAACAGTCTGGATTTTCACAATTCACGGATTGTATCAAGGATTAAATAAATAGGTTACTCCAGCATAGATGCAACCTTCACCCTCACATAGAAGTGTAACATCACATTAAGGATAAGCTGGCCATTTGATTGTAATGACTGACAACAGTTGTCGCTCATACTTATTCAGATAGAATTAAAGTTACTGAATTCCTAGCCCATTTTCTCAAACTCTCAGGCTAGCAACATTGAGATCAATTTGCAGATCTCTTGTCCCATTTTCCTGATATCTCATCACAGGCAGGAACCTTGCTAACACCTTAAGCTTGAACACAGGTATATTGGGCCAGTAGATGCTGAGCTGGTCTCCAACCCCATCTATAAATGCTACCCAGGGACTCCATGTACCTGTACTCACCTATTCCAGTGGATGCAAAGGGCCAACCTTGCAGGCCTTGGGTGTCTGCACGCCTGAGCAATAGCAAGGCTTCCCGCAGTGCAGTGACCAATCCTTGTCCCAAATGCTTTAACAGCTAGAAATACCCCTTTACCAGCTTTAAAAGTTGTGAGGGGGTTTTAATAGTTCACACATGTCCTTGACATTCAGACACATCTAGAAACCATAAACATTGAAGTGAATAAATCAAATATCTTAAAAATGAACTATTTCCTCTGATGGAGAATCAAAAACAAGGGGCATTATTTCAAGACTAGATGTCGGAGCAATGACCTGTTGGTGAAAAGATGAAATTATTTTTCCTGAAAGTCTGTGGATGCTTTCAAACAATTTCCTCAAGCTTTGGAACAGTCTGATTTCTGCCATTCATGATTTGTATCAGCGATTAAATAAATAGGTTATTCCGGCATAGATGCAATCTTCACCTCACATAGAAGTGTAAGATCATGGCAGCTGGACCTACCAAGTCTAAGCTAGGTAGGGGACTAAAGGGGGAATGGTGAAAAGGCTGATACATGGAAAAAAATGACAATCTGGCATGATCCAGTTGAATGTTGGAGCGTACTCAAGGGGCTAGGAACTACTATTAGATGTAAATGGGCAAGTAATATTAATGAGGTTTGAAAAATCAAAAATGCTGACAACTTGAAATAAAAGTGCTGGAAAAGGGGTTGTTGAAGGAAGGATCTTGAAGGGTTGTTGAAGCAGGAATCCCTCTTTCCACAGGTACTGACCGACCGACTGAGATTTTCCACATTTTTTTATTTTTAATATCAATAGGATTCTTTGCCATAAATCTGGCAAAAAACTTAATATAGGAAATTATAAATAAAGCCATTCTACCGACAATACCCCACTTGGTTTTACCTGCTCCTCAGACATGAAGAAGCTATTAATACGAATAGCTTCCGATTTGGACCAGACTCACAAACCTTTATAGCCTTTGATAACTTGACTGCTGCAAGTGTAATGAAGCTTTTACAATTCAAATTATGTTACCAAGCACTCAGCACTCTGACAATAATCAATCTGAGCATCATTTTACATACTTAAATTGTCCGCACAGCCTTTTGGAAGCTAGCATACACAACTCATGTCAAAGCTGGATATTCTCAACGGAAGGTTAACTTTCCAGTTACCGCTTAATTGGTTCTGTTCAGTTCATTGGAAAAGTACATCAGTCCAGGTTGAATGCAGTGGAAATGTGGGAAAAAGGTCTTTGGTTGCCAGCAGTTTCTACACGCAAGCCTGGTACGGAGGCTCCAATGCTCAGGATCGAAAGAGGCTGCAGAGGGTTGTAGACTCAGCCAGCTCCACCACGAGCACAACCCTCCCCACCATTGAGGACATCTTCAAGAGGCGGCATCCATCACTAAGGACCCTCACCACCCGGGACATGCCCTCTTTGCATTATTACCACTGGAGAGGAGGTACAGGAACCTGAAGACCCACACTCAACGTTTTAGGAACAGCTTCTTCCCCTCTGCCATCAGATTTCTGAACAGTCTATGAACCCATGAACACTACCTTGTTATTCCTCTTTTGCACTATTTATTTATTTTTGTAACTTATAGTAATTTTTATGCCTTGCACTGTACTGCTGCCGCAAAACAACACATTTCACGACATATCTCAGTGAGAATAAACCTGATTCTGATTCTGGGGGATCCTGGCTTGAGGAAAGTGCCTCCATTGGCCAATATTCTCACATGCATTAAGTGCTGGTGACCAAAGATGAATTTCTTCCACTGTATTATCAATGAAACTCACCCTTCAGGGCCCTTAGATAGGAGGCAGACGCCTTATACAGTTATAGATATTGTGTTGCCCAGCTCATGTTATTAGCTATAGAGAAATGCACCTGATTTTGGTTCAATAAGTTGCTGCATAGGTATCCAACAGTAGCAGATAAACTATGCCCAAGGTTGCTTGGATCTGTGAAAATATTTACATAACTGTATCACACCTGAAGACGGCATTTGACACTCTGCAGGTAACAAAATGGAAGTTTGACTGATTTAATATGATACTCTGCTCTATTTTAGTTTGATACTATAATACCAATGGGAATGATATAACATTATTTTCCATTTGCGAATCGAGGTGACTTCAAGATGTGGTGGAACGGGCAGACTTGTGGCAAATGAACATTTATGCAGAAAAACGCAAAGAGTTACATTTCAGTAAGGTAAACTAGGAGAGGTGATTTGACCTGAGGGTACAATTCAAAAGGCGTACAGGAACAGGGAGATCAGGAGATATAATCATTGAAAGAGGGAGAGCAGGTTGAGAAAGTTTTTGAAAAAGCAAATGGGATCCTGGGATTTATAAATATTGGTGCAGCATACAAAATCAGGGAAGTCAGGATGAAGGTTTTTAAGAATAGTCCAACCACAATTGGAGTGATTAGTCCAGTAGAATATCAGCTACTGAAGGCTTGCAGCCTACTCGGACAATTCCAATCAGATTTTCTGGAGCAAAATGTGATACTGGAAGAGAAATACATCAGGAGATGTCAAAATCCATCCCAATCACATCTTTGGTGTAAAGATGAGATGTTGATGAGAGGGTGAAAAACAGATTTACTCGAACTTACTAGAGATAATGGACAGATTGGAGAAGTTGGGTTGTTCTTGGGTTTGGAACAGAGGAGGCCGATTGATGATCCAATAGATGTATTTGAAGTCGTGAAGGGCTCAGACAGAGTAAACAGTGATTCACAGAAGGGTCAAGAACCAAAGGGCAGAGAATAAAGGTGATAGGCAAAAGAACCAGAAGTGACGTGAGAAAAAACCTTTTGGTGTAGAGAGTGATTCGAATCTAGAAAGCACCACCAGGATAGAAGTGACTGCAGATTCAAATGTGGAACTCAGAAATGATCAGAATATGTAGTTGAGAAGAAAATATTTGTTGGACTATGGGAGAGTGGAGGAGAGTGGAACTACCTGAATTGCTCTTTGTGAAGCCAGCATGGAGTAGATGGGTCAAATGGCCTCTTTCTGTGCTATATATTAATGGAAGTAAGGAGAGGGAACTCATACTTGTTGACTAATGATAGGTCATTGGCTTCAAACATTAACAAATCATTCCCCACAGGTGCTGCCTGACCTGCTGAGTATTTGCAGCACACTCTGTTTTTAGTTTAGATTTTGGAGTATATCAAGTATCATAGAGGCAGCCACATTATGCCAGCAATATCTTTTGTACAGCAATGAGCTGGATAACCAGTCAACCTGATTTCGATGTTGGCAGGCTCAAGTCTAGTGGTGATGAATTTCTTGCTCCTTGAAGGAACTTTGCTCAATGTAAACCCTTCAGAGAAATAATATTCTAGTGTTCCCTGCTATCTATAGCCTATCTTCCCTCTCACCACTGTCCATTGCTGAGAACAGCAATAGATCCATCTGTGAAATTTTGAATTTAAAATACTTAGACATGATGGTAAGATAGACCAAAAAGTGGTTCCCTGTTTAAACTTTCCCTGTTCAGCACATTCTCAATATTCTGAGGAAGGATGATTATTTGGACTTTAGAAGCAATATTCAATGCAGCACGTAGGGTTAAACAAAATAAAGGAGTATATATTTAGGGAGAAAATTGAGGATTAGCCATCTCAGACTTTGAGGATTAAAATGATTTAGGGCTATAAATTACATTCAGATAGAAATAATTTTATCCTCACTTACTGAAAAAGTAACATTCAATTTAAATTAATTAAACACAGGACTAAATATTTGTACAAATAAATCATTCATTTAAGGCTGTAAATATTTAAACATGTGCTTGTATGACTGCCATTTATATGGATGCTCTCAATAATAAGTTTCAATTACAAGAGTTTATTAAATTTAGTAAATGTATCGTTCAATATATTTGCTCGAGGGAGTGTTTTTCGTCTGCAGGGATCTCTAGTTCTTATTCAGAAAGTCAGGAGGCATGGGATCCAGGGAACTTGGCTGTGTGGATTCAGAATTGGCTCGCTCATAGGAGACAGAGGGTGGTGGTAGATGGAGCGTATTCTGCCTGGAGGTCGGTGACCAGTGGTGTTCCACAGGGATCTGTTCTGGGACCCCTGCTCTTTGTGATTTTTATGAATGACTTGGATGAGGATGTGGAGGGGTGGGTTAGTAAGTTTGCTGATAATACAAAAGTTGGTGGTGTTATGGATAGTGTAGAAGGTTGCTGTAGATTACAACGGGACATTGATAGAACGCAGAGCTGGGCTGAGAAGTGACAAATGGAGTTCAACCCTGATAAGTGAGAAGTGATACACTTCGGGAGATTGAATTTGAAGGCAGAATACAAGGTTAACGGCAGGGTTCTTAGCAGTGTGGAGGAACAGAGGGATCTCGGGGTCCACATCCATAGATCCCTCAAGGTTGCCACGCAGGTCGATAGGGTTGTTATGAAGATGTATGGTGTGTTGGCCTTCATTAGTCGGGGTATTGAGTTCAAGAGCCGCGAGGTGATGTTGCAGCTCTATAGAACTCTGGTTAGACCACACTTGGAATATTGTGTTCAGTTCTGGTCACCTCATTACAGGAATGATGTGGAAGCTTTAGGGAGGGTGCAGAGGAGATTTACCAGGATGTTGCCTGGACTGGAGAGCATGTCTTATGAGGATAGGTTGAGTGAGCGAGGGCTTTTCTCTTTGGAGAGAAGGAGGATGAGAGGTGACTTGATAGAGGTGTACAAGATGATAAGAGGCATAGATCGAGTGGACAGTCAGAGACTTTTCCTAGGGCGACAACGGCTAACATGAGGGGACATAATTTTAAGGTGATTGTAGGAAGATATAAAGGAGATGTCAGAGGTAAGTTTTTTACACAGGGAGTGGTGGGTGCATGGAATACACTGCTAGCAGAGGTTGTGGGGGCAGATACATTAGGGACATTTAAGAGACTCAGATAGACACATGAATGATAGAGAAATGGGGGGCTATGTGGGAGGGAAGGGTTCGATAGATTTTAGAGCAGGATAAAATGTCAGCACAACATTGTGGGCCAAAGGGCTTGTACTGTGCTGTAATATTCTATGTTCTATGTTCTAAGAAGCGTCAGAATTTATAAACATAAAACTGTGCATGAAGAAAGATGAATGTCACCTTTGATCTTTTACTTATAAATTATTATTCAACAAGACAAATTTTTACTCAACATTTCCATTCCTGCAGCAAAATGAAGAGAGAGATAACTGGTTGCTGTGATGGGACACATCCTTAACAAATCCTCTTCATTGTGATGTAAAACACGACGATGCTGGAGGAACTCAGCAGGCCAGGCAGCATCCGTGGAGAAAAGCAGGCGGTCAACGTTTCGGGTCAGGACCCTTCTTCAGGACTGAAGATAGGAAAAGGGGAAGCCCAATATATAGGAGGGAAACGCAGAGCAGTGATAGGTGGACTAAAGAGGGGAGGCGGGGTGGGCACAGGGTGGCGATAGGTAGATGCAGGTAAGAGATGGTGATGGGCAGGTGCAGGGGAGGAGGGGAGAGCAGATCCACCAAGGGATGGGTCAAAGGTAAGGAGAGAGAACAAAAAACGGGTAGAAAAATGAGAGATAGGCTAGGAAAGGGAAGAGAAGAAGAGGCATGGTGGGGGTGTGTGTGTGGGGGGGGGGGATTGGGTGTGGGGATTACTTAAAGTGGGACAATTCAATGTTGATGCCGTTAGGCTGCAAGGTTGCAAGACAGAAAATGAGGTGCTGTTCCTCCAGTTTGCGCTTGGAACTCTCCCGGCAGTGGAGGAGGCCGAGGACTGACATATCAGTGATAGTGTGGGAGGGGTAGTTGAAGTGACTGGCAACGGGGAGCTGCAGATCGTGGTTACAGACAGAGCGCACCTAGTCTGCGTTTGGTCTCACCAATGTAGAGGAGGCCACACTTGGAGTACCGAATGCAGTAGATGATATTAAGGGAGGTGCAGGTGAATCTCTGTCTCACCTGAAAGAACTGCTTGGGTCTCTGGATGGAGGTGGTGTAGGGGCAGATGTTGCACCTATGGCGCGGGCAGTGGAGAGTTCCTGGGGTGGGAGTGGGATGGGTGGGGGAGGGAGAGGACTGAATGAGGAAGTCGCGGAGAGAGAGGTCCCTGCGAAAGCAGAACGGGGTGGGGAGGGGAAGATATGCTTGGTAGTGGGGTCCCATTGGAGATGGCGGAAGTGGCGGAGAATTATGTGTTGGACAGGGAGTGAAGTGTTTAGGGTGAGGACAGGTTCAGCCAGGCGAAGGAGAGCGTTTGTGGAAGGGGACTGGTTCTGTCTCTGGTCAAGAAAGAAGCAGAGGGCAGCGAGGCCGTAATGATGGGGAATGGAGGTATATAGGGACTGGACGTCCATGGTGAAGATGAGGTTGTGCGTGCCAGAGAACTTAAAGCTATGGAAGAATTGGAGAGCGTGTGATGTGTCACGGACGTAGGTGGGAAGGGATTGGATCGGGGGAACGGGATAGTGTCCAGGTACGAGGATACAAGCTCCATTGGGCAAGAGCATGTGGAGACAATAGGACTGCCAAGACAGTCCTTATTGTGGATTTTGGGGAGGAGGTAGAATCGGGTAGTCCTAGGTTGCGGGACTATCATGTTGGTAGTTGGGGGAATCTCCCGAGGTGATGAGGTCAGTGATGGTGCGGGAGATAATGCCCTGGTGGTCCTTGGTGGGGTCGTGGTTCAGGGGTAGATAGGAGGAAGCGTCCGAGAGTTGGCGTCTGGCTTCTGCAGGGTAGAGGTCAGTACGCCAGACTACCACGGCACCACCTTTGTCGGCTGGTTTGATGACAATGTCAGGGTTGGTGCTGAGGGAGTGGGGGGGGGGGGGCAGAGCGTTCGGAAGGGGTGAGGTTGGTGTGGGTGAGAGGGGCAGAAAAGTCAAGATGGCCGATGTCGCCGACAATCGGCTATGGATAGGTCCAGGGGAGGTAACAGGCCCGGTGGGGGAGTCCGGGTGGAAGAAGAGGGCTGGAGGTGGGAAAACAGGTCATCAGAAGGGGGAGAGGACTTCTTACTGAAGAAGAAGGCACGGAGGCAGCAGAAAAAGAGCTCGGCTTCGTGTTGGGCTCAGAATCTGTTGAGCTGGGGGTGCAGAGGTACGGAGGTGAGGCCTTTGCTGACAGCAGACCGCTCAGCCTCAGAGAGGGGGAGATCAGGGCGGGAGGGTAAAGACCTGGCAGGGGTTAGAGTTGGGGCTAGAAGAAGGGTGGGGGAGGGGAGGTTTGGGGGCTGGGCCGGTGAGAGGAGAGGGGTGACAGGGGTTGGGAGCGGTACAGGTGTGAAGAGTGCGATGTAGGACAGGAGGTGGATGTCGGGGAGGGAACAAGAGGGGAGTGGGGGAGAGGTCAGGGTAGGGGGAGGGGATAAGGGGGGCTGGGAGTGGGCTGGAGGAGGTGCAAGGTGGGATGTGGAATTAGTAGTTGGGGGAAGAAACAGAGCAGAGGTAACAGAAGGCGAAGCCAGGAGAGAGGGAGGCCCCGGGGAGGAAGGGGATGGGAGGACTACACTTGTTGTGCCCGCCATCCCTGACGTCAAGTTCTGTGATTGGATGAAAGGTTGATCCGGCCCCAGACATCAGTGTTCAGGGGATGCACTCCGATGGCAGAGCAGCTGTTTGACCCCCAGCTTGTCTCCGATTTCCATGTTTTAATGGGCAGGGGTGGAGGTTGGAGGGAAGTTAAAGAGC
The DNA here is from genome assembly GCF_009764475.1 of Pristis pectinata. Lineage (NCBI taxonomy): Eukaryota > Metazoa > Chordata > Chondrichthyes > Rhinopristiformes > Pristidae > Pristis > Pristis pectinata. Next base: position 2,766,132 of record NC_067420.1, on the reverse strand, counting down.
AAGTAACAGAGAGCCAGTGGTTCGACTCAAAAACCAACTGTTAAAGGCAAGTATGATCCATTGGTGCCTTCCAGCCTGAGAGGGGATGAATTTTGCATCTACCGCATCCAAACCTACCAAAGTTGGGCGAGAATGATTCTGATACATTTCCTGCAGAACCACATATTTTACATTGTATTATGGTCTGGGACGGCAATTTGAATGTACAGGAATGCAAGGAGCTGTAGAGAGCAGTGGACTCAGTCCAATACATCACGGGCACATCCCTCCCCACCATCGGGAGTATCTACAGGAGGCGCTGCCTCAAGAAGGCAACACCCATCACTGATCCCCACCATTTGGGCCGTGCCATCTCACAGCTCCCATCGGGCAGGAGGTACAGAAGCCTAAAGTCCCCACACCACCAGGTTCAGGAACAGCTACTTCCCTTCAACCATTCGGTTGTTGAACTAATTGGCACAACCCTAATCACTACCTCAGTATAGCAACACAATGACCTATTTGATCACTTCGCACTACGATGTGCTTTTTGTCCTAATTGTGTTCTCTCCTGTAAAAATTGTGTGCAAATTATGTTTTTCTGGTGAGTGCTGCTTATCTGATGCTCTGCGCCTGTGATGCTTCTGCGAGTAAGTTTTTCATTGCACCTGTGCACTCATGGACTTGTGCAGATGACAATAAACTTGACTTTGACTTTGAAACTCAACTTTGACTATCCTGCAATTATCTCACTTGAATTGGATGGAATACCATTTAAAAAGCCTGTTTTTTCATTTACCAGTATTAAGGACTTTATTAAATTGTCATGCCCCAATTATACATCTAGTCCTGACAAAATATATGAGAAAAAATTGACGAATTTTCACCAATCATTGTTACAGTTAGAGAACTAAGTCAAATCAGATAATTTAACCAAAAGAATAGTATTCGTAGAATAAAAGATAAAATTATTATTCCAACACAGACACATTGCTTTGATTTTCAAAGGATTAACGAGGGAAAGTGCAAAACTAAAGCAACCTTGCCCCATCACTAGACACATCTCCAGTTGTCTCTGGAAGAAAGGTGAAGCAAACTCATAGATGAGAGAAACAACGGACTGCCGATGCTGGAATCTGGATGAAAAACACGATAATGCTGGAGGAATTCAGCAGGACAGGCAGCATCCGTGGAGAAAAGCAGGCGGTCAACGTTTTGGGTCAGGACCCTTCTTCAGGACTCATAGATTATTCCCCTGGGAACAGAACTCTGAATGAGCTGCATCCTCTGGTCCTGTGGTCACTATTGCATTGCTTGCCTTTAGTGGACTGATAATAAAATTAGCCTCCATTTATTAAAAGGGAGATGATCCCTTAATCTAACACTGCAACTTGAGGAGACCAAACATGCTCTGGCTTCCTCCTGCTTTCCAAGACATGGTAGGTTAATTGGCCACTGTAAGTCGTCCCTAGTGTGTAGGAGAGTAATAGAATCTGGGGGGAGTTGAAGTGAATGTAGCTAGAATAAAATGGAATTAGTGTAAATGGGTGCTTGGTGGTAGGCACAGACTTGGTGAGCTGAAGGATCTGATTCCATGATGTATGACTCTACATTAATGAAAATGAAGAAATCAGCTGTCAAATTACAAGTCAGAATGATGAACTTGAGGTATGTCAAGATACAGGAAGCCAATTTCCTCTTTAAATCTCTTAACTCCAAAGATTTAATTTTCCACCATGCCTCTATTTACACTTGTAATCGCCTCAGTATTTTCATCTTTGTCTGGTGGCCTGGAATGGACAAGCAGTTGGGGGACACAGCGAAGGAATGCAAGCATTGCGTAGAGAACCACAAGAATCCACCATCAGCTCCTCTCGATCCCTGGTCCTGACCAACAATCCATGGTCAAGGATGCAGGTGAAGAACCACTGATGGAAAAAATGAACATGGAAGTCATAGAGTTGTGCAGCATAGAGAGAGGCCATTTAGCCCACAGTGTCTACGCCAACCATCATGCCTATCTGTACTAATCCCTCTGGCTGTACTAATTCCATCTCCCTCTATGCCCTGCTCATTCAAGTACCCATCAAGATGCCTCTTAACTGTTACTGTTCTTGCTTCCACTGCCACCTTTGGCAGCTCATTCCAGATACCAACTCTTCTTTGTGTGAAAAACCTACCCTAGTCCTAGGTTCAATCTAGTGGTAGACTAAAAGACTAAAACTAGACTAAAAGAACTCCTATAGATACTTCTACCTCCCGGCCAGGTTACAATATATCTAATATCTGTATAGTCATTGTATAGATATTTTTCATTCCCTTCATTTTTTTAATTATGTCATGATGTGCATTTAATTACCTTTCTGTACTTAATTATCGCTGAATATATTATACGGAGCTGTCTCTAACTAGTTGAGTAAATGGCATTCTGACATCAAATAACGAGAGCTGACATTGAGACTTTTCTCCGCTGACAGTTGAATTTCTGCACCTTACTCAGGAGATGGGAAACAGAAAACTGTACCAAAAAAACAAGATATTTTGATGCATCTCCCTTGTTCCCAGATATCAGATGCTGAAGAGAGCAGAAAGTGAGAAAGGTAACAGCTCTTAACAAATTGGTTGTGCCAGTTGGTAAAGAAAATGTGAATTTATAAAAAATTTTAATGAGTTCTGAATATCTCAGGGTATTTTAGAGTCAGTGAGCTACTGTTAAAATGTAGTCATATGAAATACGAGAGCCAATTTATTCCCAGCAAAGTTGCCTGAACACGTTGATTATAAATCAGCCAGCTCCGGTTTGGGGGAACTTCCCTGAGGATTGACATTTTTGTCCTCTGTCGTCAGCATTCGGCAAACAATAAAGTTGTGGCTTCCATATTGAGTTTTGTTTCTGAAATTGACTTCAACAATCTAGAAAAAGAAGTGTGTTCAAACCGTGTGTCTAACCTCCCCTGTGGCATTGACCTTTTCTGTCTCTGTAACCTTCTCTGTCCGTAACCCTCTTGTGTATATCCTGACCGACATTGCTGGGTGCACTTTCAACTGCCTCGGCCTTGAGCTCTAGAAATACCTCGATGAAAAGCTCTGCATATTTACCTCACCCTCTTCCATTAAAACATTCCTTAAAAGCTACTCTTTTCAATCCTGGTGTGACCTGTGCCAAATTTAGTTTGATAACATACTTTGGAAGATTTCATTACTTTAAAGGTGGCATTTAAATGCAAGTTGGTATTGTTACTGGGAAACAAATTTGGAGAATGTTGCAGTGCGCAGACTGACATGGAGGCGATACATCCTCCAACGATTCTCAATGTCCTGGAAAGTTCCAAATTAAAGTTTCAATTATGCTAAACTTAGACCCTAATTTAAATGTATAATTTATAAAGTTTGTTATTTCTTAATGACCTCTAATACATCCAGAGAGATTGACACAATGATAATATAATGTATATAGGCAAAAACAATTAGTGGCTGAAGATAAGTTCATTTAACATGAAGAGCAAGCCACAAGTCCCATCATTAGCGCAAGATTTTCCTTAATGAGCAAGCCAGTAAACTTGTACTTGAGTAAATGGCTGTCCATGAATGATTTAATAGTATAATAGTGTTCTTATACCAACACGCAATTCAGTTAAGATACTTATTCATTACTGAACCCTCTCTGACCCAGGGAGTCTACCATAACGGTAATTTCTGAGCTCAGACTCATGGTACCTGAGAACCCATTTTATTATTTAAATATCAAACTAAGGGAAACACATCCCACTGCTTTGTAAGAGTCAGAAATCATCCTACTTATCGATTCAGAAACAAATGCTATACTCATTCTTCTGGTGAATGCAGCCAATCCACATTGCCATGATCTGGATTTTAAATCACTTTGTGGATATACTTGTACCATTGTTTGTAAGCCAGGATGCTCTGAAAACCCTCACGGGTTCTGATGGATATCATGCTTCCCAGAACGCACCACATGAGGAAGACACAATGACGGACTCTACTGATGAGGATATGGACAGTTACTGGGTAGAATTCTCCATTGATTGTAAACACATGACTGCAAGAACATCAAAGTAAATTTAGCATTCTGTTTTTCAAGATGGACCTGGATTTTTAGAGAAGATTGGATTTATGGGTGGCCTAATTGAGATTATTAAAATAAGTAAAGGACCGTGTTCCGGTCAACAGTTTTTTCCAATTAAAAAGATTAAAGAGAACCCGGAGTCAATATTTTAAGTTTTGTAGGCCATATCTTAGTTGGAGGTGATTCCTAATGCAGAGAATATTGGATCCCTGTGGCTTATGCAGTGGGTACCAATTTGCTCAATCCATTCAGCCAAGGGCTAGACTTTTCCAGGTTGTGCGGAATCAATTCTATGACAAATGATCACAGTCCTGAGGCCTGGCAGGAGTTCATATCCCAATGTTCGTATCCTCAAGAGGCAGGAGTTCATCACCCAATGTGGCGATTTTTCAGAGTGATCTCCTGGATTCGTTTGGCTCCTCTGGACGGGACAGGGATGAATTTTCCAGAATTCCCTCATCCGATTTGTCTTGGCTTCTGTCTTTGCAGCACTGGTTAATCCAGATATGTAAGGAAACAACACAGCATACTGGGCCCAATGTGCAGATTATGTGAGCATGCTTTCTCATTCTACATGGTATCATTTTAAATTCAATGTCAGTCCAACACTATACAGAGGGTCCTAATACCAAAGATTACAACAGGTTCTTTTTTTTGCCATTCCCAACAGATAACATCGTTTCAGATAGAATGAAGAGTGTGCATATTGTGTAGAACAGCAGGCCGGATGCACCAGATGATCTTTCACCTGTCCCTCGGAGTTTATTCATATGTGTAAACTACCAAACAGTGCAAAAATACAGGATAACGCACTCCTAAGTACATTGCGGTACAGGGGTATAATGGATACAGTGGAAGAGCGGTGGTTAAGTTACTGGAAAATTACTGCAAGGCCTGGAACGCCGACTGTCCATTCCCCACCACAGATGCTGCCTGACCCGCTGGGTTCCTCCAGCGTTTTGTGTGTGTTGCTCCAGATTCCAGCACCTGCAGTCCCTCTTGTGTCTCCAAGACTTGGGATCGGTTTGGCAGCTCCAAACTGGGCATCAGTGAGGTACTGTGGCCCACTGGCAGCAGCAGAAATGGACACCACTGCAATCTGCAACCTTTTGGCCCAGCACATACCTCGCTCTGCCATTGCTATCGAGCTGAGGGATCGCCCCAGTTCGGAAAAAGTGCAACAGTACTGCATTGTATTCAGGAGCACTTTGTCCTCTATTTTTAATTAAAGTTTGGTAGTTTACTCATATAAACAAACGAACAATGATGGACACTAAAAATGGTGCGTCTAACTATTGAAGCTACAATACTGCAAGAACAGCACACAATGGCCAGAGCTTAGCAATCTCACAAGCAACAGAACAGATGGAGGCTCCAAATATGGTCCTGAATGGTGGTGGACAACTGAATAGCTTATAGGAAGAGGAGGCTCCAAGAACGTCCCCATCCTTGACGATGGCGGAACCCAGCGGGTGAGCGCTTCAGACAAGAATGAAGCATTCACAGTCGTGTTCAACCAAAATCGCTAAATAGATGATCCGTCTCGGATTCCTCCTGAGATCCCATCCCATCCCAACCTTCAGCCAAATTAATTTATAACATGTGATGTGAAGAAATGGCTGGGAGCACTAGATACGGCAAAGGCTTTGGGACCAGACGACGTCCCAGCTGTAGTACTGAAGACATGCACCGCAGAGCTATCTGTGCCTCTAGCCAAGCTGTTCCACTACAATTACAACACTGGCATCTACCCAACAATGTGGAAAATTGCCCAGATATCTCCTGTTCATCAAAAGCAGGGCAAATCCAATCTGGTTAATTACTGCCCAATCAGTCTACTGTCAACCATCAGCAAAGTGATGGAAAATGTGGCCAACAGTGTTAAGTGGCTAAGTGTCTTTGACCTCAAGGCAGCATACAAGTGAGAGCAGCATCAACGAGCCCTGGTGATATTAACCAATGGGCATCAAGGGGACATGCTCCAATGGATAGCACAGCAGGAGATGGTAGTGATTGTTCATGTCACTCATCCCAATCCCTGGGCATCACCGCAGGAGTTCCTAAGGACAGGTTCCTATTCCCAACTGTCTTTAGCTGCCTCATTGAAGACCTTCCTCATCAGAAGTGGGGATGTTTGTTAGTGACTGCACAACATTCAGTTCCATTCACAGCTCCCCAGAAAATGAAGCAGACCATGCCTGCAGGTGTGGACACAGCCCAGCGCATCATGGACACCAGCCTCCCCTTCCTTGGACTCTGTCTATACCCCTTGCTGTCTTGGTGAAGCAGCCAGCATAATCAAAGTCCCCACCCACCTGGGTCATTCTCTCTCCTCTCCTCTTCCATCAGGTAGAAGATACAGGAGCCTGAGGGCACGTACCACCAGACTTAAGGACAGCTTCTACCCCACTACGATAAGACTACTGAATGGTTCCCTTATACGATGAGATGGACTCTGACCTCACGATCTACCTTGTTGTGACCTTGCACCTTATTACACTGCACTTCCTCTGTAGCTGTGACACTTTACTCTGTACTGTTACTGTTTTTACCTGTATTACCTCAATGCACTCTGTACTAACTCAATGTAACTGCACTGTGTAATGAATTGACCTGTACGATTGGTTTGTAAGACAAGTTTTTCACTGTACCTCGGTACAAGTGACAATAATAAACCAATACCAATACCAAAACCCGAAGAGTACTCAGGAATGGACTGATAAGTGACAAGTAACATCTGTGCCACAGAAGTTCCAGGCAATGAACATTTCCAACAAGAGAGACTCTAACCATCTACCCTTGAGATACAATGCGATTACCATCACTTCAAACCCCAAAGTCAATATCCTGGAGGATTGCCAATAGCCAGAAACTCAACTGGACCAGCCATATAAATCCCATGGCTACAAAAATAGTGCAGAAGCTGAGTATCCTGTGGTGAATGGCTCACCTCCTGAACACTCCAAAGCAATTCCATCGTCTACAAGCCAAAAGCCAGGACTGTCATGGACGACTCCCCACTTGCTTGGGATGAGTGTAGCTCCAGTACTCAAGAAGCTTGTCACCATCCATGACAATGCAGCCGACTTGATTGGCACCCACCACCCTGAACATCCACTCTCTCCATCACTGTCCCGCGATGACTGGAGGGTGCCGCGCCTACAAAATACGTGGCAATTGCTCACTTCAACTGCACTCATAGTCAAGTCAAGTCATAGTTTATTGTCATTCACCCATATGCTATAAAAACACATGGAGAAACGAAATGTCGTTTCCCCCAGACTCGCACAACAGAGGACATACATAGAACAGAGGACATGCAATAAACGCAGACAAAAATATTTTGCAAGTACAAATAGTGCAAGAAATGGTATATACAGAGTACAAAATTAGTGTAGGGCAGACAAACAAATTTTGCAAGTACAAATAGTGCAAGAAATGGTATATACAGAGTACAAAATTAGTGCAGGGTTAGTGCAAAACTGAGTTGGACAAAGAAAATCCAGAACTCGTGTTGCACTAAGTGTATAAACATGTTCAGCAGCAGCCAAGGTTCTTATACGCCGTTGTGCAAACCATGGCTTTTGACGCGGTATTTGTCTGAGACGGCCTCCAGGGTATTCAGGAGCCTGACAGCCTGGGGGAAGAAACTGTTATACAGTCTAGTAGTTCTGGCCCAGATGCTCCGGTACTGCTTGCCAGACGGCAGTGGGACAAATAGGTCGTAGGAGGGATGAGAGGGGTCATCTATGATTCTGCATACACTTCCCAAACCAGCAACCTCCACCACCAAGAAGGTCAAGGGCTTCAGGGACATAGGAGCACCACCACATACATGTTCCCCTCTAATTCATGCACCACCATGACTTGGAAATATATCACTGCACCTTTATTGTCACTGTGCCTACATCCCGTTCACCTCCACAGCAGTACTGTGGGAACACCTTCACCAGAAGAATGACAGTAGGTCATAGAAGTGCCTCACTTCCACCTTCTCAAGGGCAATTAGGGATGGGTGTTCAATGCAGGCCATGGCACAGCAAGATGAATAAAATAAACTGTACCTCAAATTTTCCAATAACTCCAGTTGCAAGTTTCCCTCATCAATTATAACCAGTCACTGTTGAATTTACCATCTCTTCCCAGTGATATCTCTCTGAATCTCTTTTCTGCAGCCAGCTGAAGCTGAATCATTTTGCTTAAGGTTCCTGTCAGTTCCATGAAATAATGGTATTTCTCAGAGTGCATTCAGGCAATTCAGGATTGATTCGAGCAAATGCTCCCAATGTGCCAACAAGCTCTGCATTTGCTCCTATTCTACTTGATCTAAGGAGAGCCCAGCAATATAAAATCCTGTTCAAATTCTCCATTTATCTTCTGTTTATTACATCAAATGGTAAATTATGCACTTTTACCTTGCATGTATTTCAAAAATATAATCACTTTTCCTTAAATGTAATTAATAATTTAGTTGTTCATTAGATTTATTGCAATCCTGATGCATTTCTTAGCAAAAATACAAGTCCAACTGAACAGTGTGGTACTCACTGGAGCCACACAATGCACCTGTGATTTTAATGTGCTTAATTTGTTCAGTGAGGAGTGTCCTTGGACAATAAGGCAAGGGCTTAAGTTAGATCAAAGTCATGGTCTCATGCTGTCGTTCAGATCCTGACCACATTTTAATGAGTAGTAGTTAAGTCAGAGCCCGAAATTTCCCTTGTCAGAAAAAAAACATTGCCAAGGGTTGGTTACTTATTCTGAGGTTTCTCGTGAACTCAGGGAGTTAAGGTCGTCCGTCACATCCCACAGTAATCGATTTGGATTTCTCTGCTTCTCTGCAAACTGATTGACTTCCACTTGTACACCAAGCCTGCCATCCACTCCCCAACCCAATAACCACACCCTCGCCACCTCCACCACCTCTCACCCTTTGTATCAAGGACTGATGGTCCCCAGCTGTGACTTCCTGTCATATTCATCCACCTCTCCCCCAGGTCAGTGACTGGTTTTCAACGCGAATCTTGACTGGTTTATGTAAATGAGGCATGGGACTTGAAGTGACTTTAGTCTAATGTCAATCAGTTAGCTGGATATCCGTTCCGTGCAAACTGCTCGCTCAGACTTAAACTTTTACAGCACTATACACCTATTTATATTTAAAATGTGCCAGCAATAGAATCCCTCCTTTGTGCCTCTTCACGGGGTGGAAAGTGAGTCAAGACAGACTAAATTGGATCGGCGTTAGAATTGTAATGTATGACTATCTTAAACCCACTTGACGTGATGCTGGAAGCGGCCACCTTTGTGCAGCCAGCTCATGAAAATGATTTCAGCACGCACCCACTGCGACTGTGCCGGAGGTCGTTGCCACGTCGGTGAGGGTCACGGATTCAGCATTTGGTGGCGCCACTTGGTACTCGCCTGTCAGCGCAGGGGTGAGAGCAGTTCCTGGGAGTTTTCTCAAGCTGAATCCCGACCAGGACAAGACGAAATGGCTGAAGGTGTGACAGAGCAGGCACCCGGGTTTTCCAGTACTGACACTGGATGTCTTGCAGGAGCAGGGTGGAAACAAAACAAGCTCCCTTTTATCCCAAGAAGTGCTTCAGACCTGAAGTAAAGGCAGTGGTTGGCAGCCAGGTGGGGGAGCAGGTCAGTGGCAGGAGCCCAGCCCCAGGAAATTGTAGCAATTCTGCAAGAAGTTCAATAACCTCACAGAAATGATCAAAGTCAATGAATGCAACTTCAATTCTCCTACTCCTTACTGGCCCCTGCCAGGACTCCGACCTCCCAAGTCAACCAGCAGCATTCTCTGTCAGTCAGAATGCATCTGCTTCACTGCGCCATCACATCGTTCCAAGCCTCAGGACAATACCCCAAGCTTTGCAATTACAATAGCTGTCTCACTCAGAGTCACATTGCTGCACTTCCCTCTCTCTTTCAAGACAGGTGGCTGCATAATAGAACGTAGCTGGAATTAAGGAGGAGAGGGGCAGCTTTGTGTTCAAACCCCATGGAGCGAATGGTGCTCATTATAATCGGGGCCATTGCTGAGACCAGAGCCAGCAATGAGAGCGCCGAAGGAGTTGGAATGTCACAAACAAGCCTCCTCTTCTTCCCACAATCTCCTCAAATGAGCCAGGTTATTTTCTGACTTTCTTTCACCACAACCTTAACCTTTCAGGTATTCAGAAACTTCCATCTGGCTATTAGTGCAGGATAACAGGAAGGGAGCGATGAGGTCATGGTAGTGTCTGGATACATTAGAGATAGATTAGAAGTTAGAGCACTGGGCACAGGTGTTCTGCAATCAGGGAAGATGCTACCCCTTCCAGCATGGGCGGTGCGGCTGGTAGAGCCACCGTCTCACAGCGCCATAGACCTGGGTTCAATCCCAACCTCCGGTGCTGTGTGTGTGGAATTTGTACATTTCCCCTGTGACTGCATAGGTTTCCCCCACATCCCAAAGATGTGCAGGTTGGTAGATTAATTGGCCACTGTCGTTCGCCTCTGGTGAGCGGGTGAATGGTGAAATCTGGGTGGAAGTGGATGGTGGAGAGGGGATGATAAAATGGGATTATTGTAGGATTAGTGTACATGGGAGCTTGATGGTCGGCACATACTTGGTGCTGTATGACTCCAAGGAAGTGGTGACCAATACTATCAAGACAGTCAAGGTGGAGTGTCCCAGCTTTTAATGCAGCATACGTAGCTTCCTCTAACGCTGTGCAGAATCTCACACTGTCTGGTAATACCATCTGCTGCCATAAGCCCGTGCACCACTGACTCCTGTTTCTCATCTACCACCTCATCTGCTGACCCCACCCTTTCACAGCACCTCTTGGCAGCATCTCAGCTTTTCCCTCCTCCAGTATCAATGGCTTTTGTGCTGTTGAGTCCCTCGTGCTCAAAGACCCCACCCACCCGGGTCATTCTGTCTTCTCTCCTCTCCCACCAGGCAGAAGATACAGGAGTCTGAGGGCACGTACCACCAGGTTCAAGGACAGCTTCTACTCCACTATGATAAGACTATTGAACGGTTCCCTTATTCAACGAGATGGACTATGACCTCACGATCTACCTTGTTGTGACCTTGTGCCTTATTGTCCACCTGCACTGCACTTTTTCTGTAACTGTGACACTTTACTCTGTTACTGTTTTTACCTGTACTACATCAATGAACTCTGTACTAACTCAACGTAACTGCCCTGTGTAATGAATTGATCTGTACGATCGGTGTGTAAGACAAGTTTTTCACTGTACCTCAGTACAAGTAACAATAATAAACCAATACCAATAGTAGTCGTCTGATACGTTTCATCTTCTCATTTAGTCTTATTTTCCAACCTGACAGCTTCACGCTTTATGAACCATGTCTCCACATCAAAATATCCATTCGAACTGAATAATCCTTTATATTCAGAATAGCTGTGCTGGAGAAGTGGTACTTCTATTTCCGACATGGTCAACGTTTAACAGAGCAATTGTCTTAAAAGGACACCTTGCAGACATTAAATAACTGAATGGATTGTGGTGAAGGAGCTTGCCAGTGGAAATGGGACAACACGTAATGCAGTCAACTCAGTGTGGAGGGCATGGCTTATGAAATAGAAGGCAAAGTAACAAACAAAACATTCTTCCCAAATTCTAGTCAGAGTAATGAAATAATCACAAGAAGTGGTGAACAGTCACAAAGCAAACCAACTGATGATGAAATGCACCGCAGGGAAATGGTGTTTAGAAATTTAAGTTCTTTATAGTAGTGACAATGAGTTATACTACAGAAACTGATTCCTTTTACTTAAATGGAACTGAATTTCAGAAGAATGAAAGGCCCGGTGCCTATTATCCGGAGTGCTTAGCACTGCTCTCCAACCGGGACATGCCTTCTTCTCGTTACTACATTGGGGAGGAGGTACAGGAGCCTGAAGTCCCACACTCAATGATTTAGGAACAGCTTCAGATTTCTGAATGGTCCATGAACCCATGAACACTACCTTGTTATTCCATTTTTTTGGTATTATTTATTTATTTTGAAATTTATTATAATTTTATGTCTTTGCACTGAACTGTTGTTGCAAAACAACACATTTCACAGCATACAAGTCAATAATCCTGATTCTGATTCAGATACTGTCTGGGGTGAGTTACTGGACAGTAAAGCTTTAGACTTCTGTGAAAATATTTTGCATTTAGTAAATAATGAGCACACATATTAAGGAAGAATCACTGTGAAATCCTAGATACATATAAAAAAAATAGTTCCGGAGCAACGATCTGGGAGAAACTGTAACACAGGACGGTAAGAAGCATTTTGTTGTCTCCTTTCCTCTCACCCACGATGTAGCATCCAGCGTTCGGTTGCTAACTTTTAGGAGGTATCTAACTTTTAAGGGAAAGTCAATATAAGATGCCTGGGCTCAGATCCTTGCATCTGGAGCAGGAGTAGCAGCAGAGGAAATTTGGAAGAAGTTTGGAAATCTGTCACCCTCTATCCAAGGAACAATAAGGAAAGAAAGTCTACACAAAAGAACAGCTGAGGAAGAATAAAGACAGCAAAGAACGATGTCCTGTTGTACAGACGCCTCCACCAAAAACTTGCACAGATGAATATCTTTGCTTTGTTACCACACAGTACCTGGTCATAAGCACAGCGTATGACTGGATGATATGAATACACTGATGCATTCAGTTATGCAGTATACGGTAGTGTAGCGGTTAGTGTAACACTATTACAGCACCAGCAACCGGGGTTCAATTCCGGCCACTGTCTATATGGAGTTTGTACGTTCTCCCCGTGACTGCGTGGGTTTCCTCTGGGTGCTCCGATTTCCTGCCACATTCCAAAGACGTGCAGGTTAGGAAGTTGTGGGCATGCTACGTTGGCGCCAGAAGCATGGCGGCACCTGCGGGCTGCCCCCAGAACACTCTACGCAAAGGTGCATTTCACTGTGTGTTTCGATGTACACGTGACTAATAAAGAGATCTTATCTTGACTTATATTGACAAACATTAACATTTCTGATCCTGAAAAGTCTTTGAGACACTAATTTCTCTAAGATTAAGCATTCCTGTATTGAGGGTCAAATTAATTCTGGACCCAGTTGCCTTATTCAACACTTTAAGTCTTTTGTTTGAATCTATTTTTAGAAGCTGAAATAGCCACCTGGGATGGCGAAGATGTATCTTCAGTTAACATGACACAAACCAGTATATTGTATTCACTCAGGTCAGAACAGCCTGATCCAGGCGATGATGCTATTAATACCAGAATAAATAAGCTGAGAAATGTTGGAAATATAATTTTCCTGAATTCATTAAGGTGAAGGAAACAGAACACAATTTCTCCACTTTGAGGCTTCTGTTCCATTTACCCGTCGTTCAGGTGCAGCCTGCACCTGTTGAGCATTTGACAACGAGGGGCATCCTGCCACAGTTACATTAGCTGCGGATTTTTACAGTAGGCAGCCACCTAAAATGAGCACAGACCTCATGTCAACATTGACCCAACGGGCGGGCTATGTACAGGAAGCCAGCAGCTCTCCGGAAAATGTGATGTCGGTCCTGAGGGTGAATTTGAGCCTCGGGCTCTCTCTGTTTTGCACCCTGCTGGAAATGGCCCGATTTAAGTCCTCATTTCACCTGGTATTTAGAACCTATTACATCAGCTTGTCATCTTGCTAGTGCTTTATGGAGCTGTTGAAGGGCCTTGGCGGAAAACTATCATTTATTGCAAGCTCATACAGTTACTCAAGCCACAGCAAAGAGATTAATTTGTAAAAAAAAGTAATTCCCTTCAAAATCATTATAGCTTTGTTGCCTTTCTGTGTCCCATTCCATCACATTTAAACCAGTTATCCTTCAGTGACAGTAGCATAAAGTGGAGTTGAACGATTTATAGAAGACTTTGTTCAAGGTTTCCACAAAGGTGTTTCAAACCACTGATGATTTATCTCCAGTTGTCAACTAGATGTCTTTCATAACTTTGATCCTACATTGCAAAAGTATAAACAGGCAAAATTGTCAGGATATCTGGGCTTTCTGCCCTAACTGTGGTGTCACTGAACGTTCCAGCATTAGAGAGGACAATTCAGACCAAAATCTGCCTGTGGCGTTTTTTCACCTCAAGGAACATACACCCAGCACAGCTTTCTTGTTTGCTTCTCAGATATTTAATCTCTTTATTTTTCATACAAACTATCAGTTTGTAAAAGAGTTCCACATTCAAAACACCCTCTGTCAACAACAGTTTGTAACTACAACTTCCAATTATATAGCTTCTTAACAAAATAAATCTTTATTGGAACTTTAGAAAAGGACATTTCAAGAAGAAACTGCAGCTTTACAATGACTTATTTATCAATCGAAGGCTATCGTTTTACTTGATTTTAAATAAACAATTCCATTTTTTTAGACCTATGCCTCGGTGTGAGTAAAGTACATATATAATCTGCTAAATCAAGGTATAACCCATGGATAGTGTGTCATAGAGTCAGGGTGTTACAGAGCATGGAAATAGAGCCTTTGGCCCAACTTGTCCACACTGACCGAAATGCCTACCTAAGCCCTCCTTTAGGCTCATTTCCCTCTAAACATTTCCTATCCATGTACATGTCCAAAAACATTGTAATGGCTCCTATCTCAACCATTTTCTCAGGCAGCTCGTTCCATACACCCACCACCCTCTGTTGAAAAACTTGCCCTCCCATTCACTTCAAAGCATCCCCTCTCATCTTAAAACCTAAGCCTTCTGATTTTAGATTCCCCCACCCAGGAAATAAAGACTGCCACTCCTCAAGATTCTACGGCCCTCATGATTTTATAAACCTCCATAAGGTCACCCCTCAGTCTCCTTTGTTCCAGGGGAAACAGTCCTCAAAATATCTCCTCTTAAAGCGTAGCCTACCTGTGGCAAGGTCTGGACAGATTTCATTTTTGGGATCATAGGTGACAAGTATCCCACTAGCACCAGCCGACTGGCATTGTCAGCAGGGATACAACCCCCTTCATGGCATTCACTGGCATTGCCGTTGTTGAATTCCTTCACCATCAACATCCTGTGATCAAGATACTGCAGAATTTTGTTAAAGTTTCTTCAGATTTATCTCCAAAACCTGTGTCCTCGACAGGTGCAACAGACACACCATTTCCCTCCAAGACATGCACTATCCTAGTTTAGAAATATATTGTACTGAACTCTTGGACCTCCCTACCTAACAGCATCTCCACCACAGAGTCTGCATAGCTCCAACTCATCACTTGTCCTCAAGGGCAATTTTAGACACCTGCAGAAGGAATTAATCAGTGCATGTCGGCCGCAAACAATTTTGGTTGTCAGTCCCCAGGCATCAGACACTACTGAACAGGTCTAGCGCAAGGAAAAGTCTTTCCTTTGCACAGTGAACTGGTGCTGAGGGACAAAGGGACTTCAGCAAGTTGGATTCCCAGTCCCAGACAGAAACCTGTTTACAGAGGTCTCCTTCAGCTCATGCAGCTGCAGGACAAGCATCAGCATGAAAACATGGTTGAGCTTTGAGTGGTCATCAGCTGAGATGCTTTGAATCAACAGAACTCAATGCCTCCCAACAATGCTCTAAATGAGCATAGTTCCGGGATTGATATTATGGCTAAGAAATTCTAGTGCATTGCAATATGGTGAGTTAGGGCGTTGGCTGAGCTTTGAAGAGTTGAATGAAGCTTTTGACGTGGATATGAGGGAAGTGATTGGAACTTTTGCCGAGTCAGGAGGGAGGGAGGGAAAGATGAAATGGTCGTTGTCTGTGTTGGAGCTCAGGGAGATGAATGGGGTTTCAGCTATGGCTTGGCTGGTGGTAGAAGGTGAAAGACTGGAAATTGTACAGGGTCAGGGAGCACAGATGAAGTGAACGGTCCTGATGGTTGCCCAAGGATTGACAAGGATTTCACTTGAGGATTGGAGGCAGCAATGTGGTAAGTGTCATTGGAGGAATAAACTGTTTGGAGATCAAACGTCCATTGAGGCGCCTCATTGATCATGGGATCAGAGGGTCAGGGGCATCATGGTTTTCTGGGGTGAGAGCTTGAGCTACTAAAGATACATATGCAATAGGTGTCTCATTCTGTACTTAATTGGGGAGTAATTAGTGGGGGTCAGTAAGTGAGGGGTTGTAGACTCAGCCAGCTCCATCACAGGCACAACCCTCCCCACCATCGAGGACAACCTTCAAGAGGTGGCGCCTCAAAAGGTGGCATCCATCACTAAGGACCGTCACCACCCGGGACGTGGCCCTCTTTGTGTTAACCACCATTGCGGAAGGGAGTACAGGAGCCTGAAGACCCCACCTCAACATTTCAGGAACAGCTTCTTCCCCTCCGTCATCAGATTTCCGAACGGTCCATGAACCCATGACACTGCCTTGTTATTCCTCTTTTGCACTATTTATTTATTTTTGTAACTTATAGTAATTTTTATGTCTTGCACTGTACTGCTGCCGCAAAACAACACATTTCACGACATATCTCAGTGAGAATAAACCTGATTCTGATTCAGGTCTCAGGATAACTTATTCTAATTTCCCCAGCATTGCTCCAAGATGAGTGTGTATGAAGAATGATAACATCTTGTATACCCCTGATCCTAAAATTGTGAAGGCTTGTAAGGGTTTTACTCCCGTTGAATTTATGGAGGGACAAAAAAAATGACCTAGAAAAGAGTTGTTATCACATTTCACTCCAGAAAAGAAATGATTTTCAATTGCATAAGAGTGAAATAAATAAAAGGTTTTATGACTGAATCTCAGGGCATCCATGAAAATGGAAAAACAGCTCAATCACATGAAGACGGTTCGCAACAAGATGTGTCTGGGTCAAATTTCTGGGGTGGTGTGACTCGTATTGTGGCCCAGAACCATCCATTTCTTACTCATACCAATGAAAAGGCAATGCTGAGTGACTGAGTTTCTGGGCAATTAGTTTTTCATCACTGATTTTTTAATGTAATCATTCATTCTGAGAGGCTGAGGATTTCTGACTGTTCTACCATCAGATGATGCTTTTCGTTAGATATCCTGGCTAGCTTCTCCACGCTTCCATCATCCCACAGTGAAGCTTGGAGATCAGTGTAAAATGGGATGAAAACATCTATCCTCTCCACTTGGATTGATTGACTTGACCTCTCTACTTCTGAAGCTGAGGCCACTAATATCCTCATTTCTGTTGGCGCTGAAATGTTCTGCATTGCTTCAGATTTAAAATATCTATTCTCACTTATTGCTGGTAATCCCGAAAGCAGAACTAATTTAAAAACGAAGTCACATGCACAGTCACAGTGAAAATGCCAGAAGATTAATTGCCTTAAATTCTACTTAGAACATAGAACATAGAATAATTACAGCACAATTCAGGCCCTTCGGCCCACAAAGCTGTGCCGAACATGCCCCTACCCTAGGAATTACTAGGCTTACCCCAGTCAAACCCAGAATGTAGCCTTGGTGAACAAAAAATCACTTGGCAAAG
The DNA here is from genome assembly GCF_009764475.1 of Pristis pectinata. Classification (NCBI taxonomy): domain Eukaryota; kingdom Metazoa; phylum Chordata; class Chondrichthyes; order Rhinopristiformes; family Pristidae; genus Pristis; species Pristis pectinata. The sequence continues at coordinate 2,748,572 of NC_067420.1, read as the reverse complement.
CAGTTTCCTGGCGGGATACAACACATGGTTGAATGACGTCAATAATGTCACACATGCACAGCAATATTATATAATTGGCACATAGCCTTTGGACCAGCAAACAAAACAGATAAATACCAAAAAGTTATGTTTTTAATAAAACTGTGTCCCTGTAAATGTAGCAGTGTGATATTTAGCCGTATATCATTAAAATTATTCAATTACAGTCAAGCAAAGCTCCTCTATTTGTTTTTGGTATCACATCCAGGCAGAGCTGTGGATGTTGTCTACATGGGTTTCAGTAAGGCACTTGACAAGGTCCCTCATGGGAAGCTCATCCACAAGATTAAGATGCATGGGATCCACGGCGAATTGGCTGTTTGGATTCAGAATTGGCTTGCCCGTGGAAGACAGAGGGTAGTGGTCAATGGGACTTATTCTGGCTGGAGGTCTGTGACTTGTGGTGTTCCGCAGGGATCTGTACTCGGACCTCCACTGTTTGTGATGTATATAAATGACCTGGATGAAAATGTAGATAGGTGGGTTAGTAAGTTTGAAGATGATATAAAGATTGGTGGTGTTGTGGATAGTGTAAAAGGGTTGCCAAAGGATAGAGAGGGATACAGGTCAGTTGCAATAAGGGCAGAGAAATGGCAGATGGAGTTTAATCCAGCCAAAGTTGAGGTGTTGCACTGGGAGATGAAATGTAAAGGGACAGTACACTGTTAATGCAAGCCTCTTTACACTGTTGATGTACAGAGGGATCTTGGGGTCCAAGGCCATAGCTCCCTGAAAGTGGCCGCACAGATTAATAGAGTGGTAAAAGAAGGCGTACGGCATGCTTGCCTTTATTAGTCAAGGCATTGAGTTCAAGAGTCGGGAAGTTTTGTTGCAGCTTTATGAAACTCTACTCAGGCTGCACATTGGAGTATTGTATTCAATTCTAGTTGCCCCCGTTATAGAAAGGACGTGAAGGCTTTGGAAAAGGGCGCAGAAGCGGTTTACCAGGATGCTGTCTGGATTAGAGGGCATGTGCTATAAGGAGAGGTTGGACAAACTTAGGTTGTTTTCTCTGGAGCGTCGGAGGCTGAAGGGAGAACTGATAGAAGTTTGTAAGGTTATGAGAGGCACAGATAGAGTAGACAGCCGGTATCTTTCCCCAGGGTTGAAATGTCTAATTTAAGTGAGAGGGGGTACGTTCAAAGGAGATGTGCGGGGCAGGTTTTTTTACACAGAGAGTGGTGGGTGCCTGGAATGTGCTGCCAGGGGTGGGGGTGGAGGCAGATACGATAGAGGGGTTCAAGAGGTTCTTAGATAGGTGCATGGATGTGCAGAGAATGGAGGGATATGGACATTGTGCAGGCAGAATGGATTAGTTTAGCTAGTCATTTAATTACTAGTTTAATTAGTTCGGCACAACATGGTGGGCTGAAGGGCCTGTTCCTGTGCTGTGCTGTTCTATGATCTACAACATATGAGTGGTACTGGCACAGGTAATCCAGTCAGCATCAGTTCATGGGCTCAGTTAATAGCAACACTTCACTGGAGACACTTTATCACCTTATTCTAAATGTATTACCATGAGTTATTTTCTTTTCTAATGGAGTTGACATGGTAAATGAGATCATGTAATTTCTGCCAGTAGGTGTGAGTTAAATGTTGCTAACCAGATTAAAAATATCTGCTGCTTCAACTTAATTTTGCCAACACTGGATTTGCATGTGTTCCTAACACTGGTGATATTTCACCAAATTATGTGCAGTGCCCCACCATGGATACACAATGTCAGAAATTATTGACAATAAATATCATAGCCTGGTCCAACAGATCCAGTAAGACTCAGGTAATGTGATCTGTATATTTGTAGTCAAAATGTGGCTGATGATGGAAGTTTACTAAATTTAGTAGGTTTGGAACACAGAACATAGAACACTACAGCACAGTGCAGGCCCTTTGGCCCATGATGTTGTGCTGACATTTTTTCCTGCTCTAAGATCTATCTAACCCTTCCCTCCCACACAGCCCTCCATTTCTCTTTCATTCATGTGTCTATCGAAGAGTCTCTTAAATGTCCCTAATGTATCTGCCTCCACAACCTTTGCCGGCAGTGCGTTCCACGCACCCACCACTCTCTGTGTAAAAAATTTACCCCTGACATCCCCCTTATATCTTCCTCCAATCACCTTAAAATTATACCCCCTTGTGTTGGCCATTTTTGCCCTGGGAAAAAGTCTCTGACTGTCCACTCGATCTATGCCTCTTATCATCTTGTAGACCTCTGTCAAGTCACCTCTCACCCTCCTTCTCTCCAAAGAGAAAAGCCCTAGCTCGCTCAACCTATCCTCATAAGACATGCTCTCCAATCCAGGCAGAATCCTGGTAAATCTCCTCTGCACCCTCTCTAAAGCTTCCACATCCTTCCTATAATGAGGTGACCAGAACTGAACACATTACTCCAAGTGTGGTCTAACCAGACTTCCATACAGCTGCAACATCACCTCGCGGCTCTTGAACTCAATACCCTGACTAATGAAGGCCAACACACCATATGCCTTCTTAACAACCCTATCGACCTGCACGGCAACCTTGAGGGATCTATGGATGTGGACCCCAAGATCCCTCTGTTCCTCCACACTTAACAGAGTCCTGCCATTAACCTTGTATACTGCCTAATTCAATCTTCCAAAGTGAATTACTTCACACTTTTCCAGGTTGAGCTCCATCTGCCTGAATTCAGGTTTAATATAGACAAGGTATTTCTTTTAGTAATATCTTTCCTCAAGCCATTTTCCCCTCCACTTTACTCTTGCCCTTTGTTGAATGCAGTAACTAATTCTGGTTTCGTGCCCAATGGTACCTTTGCACCAGCAGCTATTTTTCATTTATAATAATAACAGGAAATGCTGGATGTGAGCAGTTTCTAGTTCAGCTTCTCGTTCCACAATGCTGCCTGACCTGCAGAGTGTTTCCAACATGTTCTGTTTCTTACTTCAGATCTGTAGCATCAGCAGTTTTCTTTGACTTTCAATTGCAGTTTTTTAATTTGCTTGTCTAATCCGTACAGTGGGAACATTGAAATCAAGCCTAGTTCACCCTCATCGAAAGCCCACACAGAATCGGAGGCTGCTGGGTGGAAACGTGAACCTGGAACTTGCCCTGTGTTCCCTTTCCTCTCTCAGGTAGACTGAGGCTATTTGTACGTTTGTCTTGTTCATAATATCTGCAGGTCCTGGTGAGTTTCAGTTGTGTGCGCACACACACACACACACAAATACACACACACGCACATACACAAACACAAAAACACACAAACACACATACACACATACACACACACACATGCATATACACACACAAGCACACACATACAACCACACATGCATACACAGACACATGCATACACAAACACAAAAACACACACTTACACACACACAGGCATACACAGACACACATGCATACACAAACACAAAAACACACACTTACACACACACATGCATACAGAGACACACACACACACAGAGTGACATTTACATGCATTAAAACCAATTGCAAAGGGAACTGAACCCATTAGCAAACTTAATCATGAACAGTTTTCTGACATCCCTCAAAAGATCTAAATCTATTGATCATTTCTCTGAGGTATTCTGTTCATTCTTAATGGTAGCCTTTATAATGGGTGAGAAAACATGAGGGAATGAAGTGATCCAACTAGCTACTGCCTTAGTATCGTTTACGGATTGTATGTAAATAAGTGTGATAAAATTATGTCATCCAATAAGCACCATTAATGGATGTTAGCACAGCATGTAGTGATTTCCTTGCACTTGGAATATGATGAAGTAAACAACCTTGCTTGAAGTTCCTGTGTTCTGTAACTCCCATTATAAGTAGTACTTAACAACACTCCAGCAGAATCCAATGTTCACCTCAGGGTAGCTTATAATTGGCAACAAGTCTGTTTGGGTTCACTGAGTGAGGGCAGGCAGCTTCATTTGCTTGTGAAATTGCAGCACTCGACTTTAAAGGCTCAGTGACTAATCTAGAAGGGAAGATAAAGCAAGAATGGGAGAGTCAGTCTGCAAATGGTGGAATAAGCTGAGAGTCAAAGTGCAAACACATGGCAAGCTCATCTGCAAACTGTTTTGCTGGGAAGAGAAAGAAAATGATGGCTCAAGTATAGGCATGCTCCAGAGGCAGCTGTGGACGGACAACAGGGCATGTGAACATCAAGGGGATAAAATGTTTCCCATAGGCAATGATATCCTTGAGCTGGAGGACAATGCTGAAAACACGTGTGCATTGAATTCTGCAGTAAGGGAAGCGAAGAAAGCAATTTCACTTATGGAAATCAGCTCTGAGGTCGATCATACACTCACTAACTCAGTAGCTCCACAGACAGCTGAAGATATTTGCAGAGGTAGCCTGGAACTTGGAAAAACATGAATCCCACAGCTCTGTAAGATTGTACAGAACAATAAATACAGCAAACAGAATCAAAACCCAGGAGAAACCACGACTGACTGCAGCATCACATTCAAACACCTAGCAGCATACTGTAACTCAAGAGTTTTTGGATCATGTATTTAGTGAGACATTCATGTGTTGGTCTAAGCAACAAGAGGATCCATTTAAAGTTGTTAGGCATAGAAAGCCTTACATTTGATTTGGCATGTATGATTGACACTTTGGTGGAGCTAAAGGTGCCAGGGAACTCGCTCAATTACAAACACAACTGTAGCCTGCAGTCAAAGGACAACTCCTAAAGCTTTGGTCCAGAAACAAAGAGAGCATCCAGTTATCACAAGCAGCATGAGTCACTATTGTAGATGCAGGGGCAGCTATTCCCATGGGGCTGCTCTTTTAAACCCTCTCAAGTGCTACTCATGTCAGTAGAAAGGGCACAGAGCACTACCTTGTAAAATAAAACACAAGACAATAGAAGAGGAGTGTAGTCTTGAATGTATCATTAACACAGAGGGAACAAGTTTCTGCAAAGAGGTTACAACGAGGGAAACTGCACTGTATTACAACTGCTACAGGTGACACAGAAGTTACTTTGTATAACATCTATGCGAAGGTAGCGATGGTGTGAGAGAATGGGACAGTCTTGAATTACCGGAAAGCTTCTGGAGATGCAGACTATTCCGTTATGAGAAAGGACACAAATAACATGTAGTATACTCCCCTACCCATTAAAAGAAACAAGATCAAACTTTGACAAGTTTTGGAAGTCTAGGAGCAGGTACAGTGCAAGATATGCTATGATAATCAGAGTTTTGATTTACTCATTGTTATAGTGAACTACACTGGACATAATAGGCCACGCTTAGTCAGTAACACTGGGAATTGATTGGGCAGAAGTGTTTACTGCTCATTTGTGCAGTGTCCAGATTACTTGATAAATCGTCTGATACTGGGAGTGTAATTCTTGAGGGCAAGAGTTTCCTGGGAACAGCCACTGAGATCACTCCGACAACTTGAAAAGATGCATTCCTACAGCAGGTCTCCAGCCAAGACAAATGCCTAAGTGAACCTCTAAAGCCATTCCATAATCACTGGTTTGAACTGCCAACTGACTGAGAAGGTTTAAAATGGGGACACTGAGATGTCATTGCAATCATTCCTGGAAAAGCATCGTAGATGATCTACATGTTGAACATCAACATGAAAGCATTGCCAGGAGTTCTGTGTATTGGCTGAACATGGTTAAAGAATTGGAGGAAGTTGTATCCGTTAGAACAGGTTCCCAGTGACACAGAGCACCATCACCTGAGACACCAGAATCAGGTTTATTATCACTGACATATGTCGTGAAATGTGTTGTTTTGCGGCAGCAGTACAGAGGAAGACATAAAGACGTAAAAATTGCTATAAGTTACAAAAATAAATAAATAGTGCAAAAGAGGAATGATGAGGTAGTGTTCACGGGTTCACGGACCGTTCAGAAGTCTGATGGTGGAGGGGGAAAAGCTTCAGTGATGTCATCAGTGTGACAGGCAGTGGCACAACTTTTGCAGCACATTAAAGGCATTTTCAGAGGCAACTAAAGTCTCTGCCACTGGTCAAAAAGAGATTGGGTTTAGACAAAAGATGGAAAGCAGAGGAATGGCTGAGACAAAGGACTGGAGAAGTGATCCCTGAAGAGTGAGAGAGGTTATGGAGGAAGGTAAGAATGTAGTTATGAAATGTTAAGTTTATCGAACGCACAAAGCTCATGAAACGTAGCAGGGACAGAGTGTTAGGTAAATGGGGCTGGTTAGGGGATGCACTGATGTTTATTGAGGGTGGGCGAAAGGACTCCAGCAAGGGGGGCAGGGGGAGGCGGGTGGGGCAGAAGGGCAGAAGATTATCGTAGCCTAGATGTATTCAGGGCTTGGTGGATGGTCTTAAGCAGGGGGAGAGGCAGCTTATGCTGCCTGGTTGATGAAAGCAGCCTTTGTGATGTGAAAGATAATGAAGACTGAAACTTGGCTCAGGGTAAAATCTGAACGGCTTTGGTCATCCAGTGAAGCTGATCCTGTTCACTTGCGAAGCCCCTGCAGCTTGGATAACTGTTCTCCCACTCTGCATAATTTTCCAAAGTAACCAAATAGACCTTTTATATTCCAAAGATGTAGGGGTTAGGAAGTTGTGGGCGTGCTATGTTGGCGCCGGAAGTGTGGCGACACTTGCGGGCTGCCCCCAGAACACTCTACGCAAAAAGACGCATTTCACTGTGCGTTTCGATGTACATGTGGCTAATAAAGAAACCTATCTAAAAAAATCTAACATCCATTTATCTTGCGGTCAAAACGGGCTGCATCTCCTAAAATAGCAATAGAAGAAATAACCTTTCAATAGCATCTCCACTCCCAGAAAAAGGAACAAAAGAATAAGTAGCAAAACTTTCCCCTATTATAAAATTTAGAGTGGATTTTTTTTAAGTAACAGATCAGCAAATGATGGTTAATCATTAGAAGCTTAAGCCATTATTCTCAATCAGATGCCAATAGATCTGTTGTGATTTGTTGGCAATTTCTGTTCTTCGGAATTATCAGCACAGGTTCCAGGATATATTCGCTAAATGTATGAACGTAGATCAGATCACTACAGACTTGACAAATCTCTTTACTTCAGTGAAAACATTACACTGGCAATGCAAATATCATAATCCTCCACCTCTCCTGTAATGCTAAATCCCCTATAAAATCTACCCTATGTCAACAGCTTAGTTTGACCAACCTTTTGAGAAACTAATCTCACCGTTCTACAAACATTAGAGAAATAAAATGCTTTTCAATGTTTTCAGCTGTGGAAATTGTGTGGCATCTTTCTTGCCATTTGTGTAAATCTATATATTTGACGAGATTTGATGGATTTGGACACTTTCTCTGAGTTGATGTTGCCTGCCCCTCCCTGAATGTGATGGATGGAAGCGTCAGACACAGTGAGAATTTGTGCACACAAGACTAATCAAACCTTTTTTCACCTTGTCAAGTGCTGCTCAGTGGAAGCCGAGAGCACAGGAAAGGTCAAGGTGAGACAAATTAAGCAGCAGTGTGTTCAGTTTTTCACTGTAACGGAAATGGAAACTGGGACACTGCAGAGAGATTTTATTGCTGAGGCACTTAGAGGTGATGTGTGACCATAGGAAGGTGTTCTCTCTTTTTTAAGGTTAAAAACACATTTTCTCAATCAATATGGTAATTTGCCATTTCAGTTGCCTGGTAATTGGCTGATCAATTATTCTCCCCAACTCTTCCAAAGGAAGAGAGGAACTTGACAGCTCATTCATCTGGCCAGTGGCAACTGCAAGTCTTATTAGCTGGAAGAACGACTTGTATCTGCAGTCCTGGGAGAGTCTGAAGCTTGCTCAAGCAGTTGATAGAAGACACCCAGAGAAATATGGCCCTCGTTGAGGAAAATGTGTTTTGTGCACTTTGTCAAATTTTTTCTGTGCAGCTCCCAGCACAGGGTTGCTGCCAAACTTGAATATTTTAATTCCTATTGCTTCTAAACCAGAATTTAACAAGTAAGATGGGCAGATAAATGATGGGATTACGAGAAATGTAATCCCCAGCACGAGGGCTGTTGATCCTCAATCCAGAACTCCATGTGTATTCCTGATCTCAAGGGCTGCTCAACCCAGCAGCATTCCTGATTAACTTGCATAGACCTGATGTGATAAAGCTTTAGCCTTCGCTCTATAATTTTGGAGGGTTTTGAGACATATTTAATTCTCCACTCACAATACATGATATTCTTACCAGCCTGTGCCAACACTGTGACTATGGTAATGAAAATAGACAAGTTCAATTCATTTCCAAGTCCAAACATAAAATGCTTATATTTTTAGTTCACAGATATTTTATTTGGAATTCTTTCTCTTGTGCCAAAGCTGCGTAAGCTGTAGGTTTCCTGTGAGAATGCACACCAGATAAGTATGTCGAAATGTGCAAGAAATTATTTCTACATTTAAAGTGTATGCTTTCTTTGTGGTAAGCTCAATCTGCTCACTATGGAAAATTAACTGCATGATAATCGCTAGATAGGCAGTAAGCTGCACAGCTTAGAGAAAGTACAAAGGTTCGTGAAGAGAAAGTGAACAGTTTGAAACCTGGTAAGGCATATGGTTAGCTTCTGTGTACAGTTTTGTTATTAATAAAATGAAATAGCACCAGGCATACTCGGGCTGGCTCTTTGCAAACAATGTCCAATTTGTCCCATCCCACTGCTCCTTCTCATAGTTCTGCAATTTTGTCTCCAAATATTTGTTTGATTCCTTTTTGAAACTTGCTTCTTCCAAGAAAATAATGCAATTTCTTATTTCCTCTCCCAATGTACCCAAGTATCCACCTATTTATTCCCTCAAAATCCCACAGAATTTGGCTGCATTTTTGTCTTAATTTTTGACTAGCCATAGCTGCTAGTCTTTGCTATTATGACCAATGACTGCCATTAGTATAATTTTGGACTTTGCAGTGCAAATTCTGAATAAGTTGTAAACAGATATTCAAAATACAAACCATGCGTAAGAAGTCTATTTACTGAAATTAATTCTGCTATATGAAACTAGCCTTAGAACACAAGCTATAGTCCAAGTCACTGATGTGGGCATCCGGTCCAGTCTCGTTAATCATTGCAGCTCACCCTTCGTGTTCCTGCTTATCTGCCTCCAGCAGCTGTCTCCAACTTTCACTCTGCCCTCCCCCCACCTCGCTCCATCTTCTCCTCATTTTTTCCTTCTCTTTGCCTGCCTCCATCTATCAATCCCCTGCCACGGTCTCCCAACTCCACACCCCCCTTCCCCTCCCCTACCTGCCCATCATCTCTCACCCCTCCTCAGTCCACCAATCACCTCTGGTCCCTGTCTCACCCCTCCCCCTCTCCTCTCCATACCGGCCATCTCCCCTCTCTGCTCTCAGTCCTGGTGCAGGGTTTCGACCGGCCCACAGATGCTGCTCGACCTGCAGAGTTCCTCCAGCAGATTGTGTGTTGTTTGTCCAACCTTATTCTGCCTTATGGGCTGTCTTTACCAATTACATAATTTGTTGCAGCCCAATGAGTCTAATCATATGCTCCACTGTAACCCAGGCTGCCCACCCCGTTAAGTCTCATTCTGTGCTGGCCTATCTTGTCGTTTGCTGTGGCTGTCTTGTCATATCCCACATGTTCTACCATGAACCCTGCCCCCCTGCATTGCCCAATTATCACCTTAAAGTCATAGAGCAATACAGCACGGAAACAGGCCCTTCGGCCCACTGAGTCTGTGCTGACCATCAAGCACCCATTCACACTGATCCCATTTTATTCTCCCCACATTCCCATCCACTGCTGCCCCCCTGCTGATTCTACCACTCATCTACACACTAAGGGCAATGTGTAACGGCCAATTAATCTACCAACCCACACGTCTTTGGGATGTGAGGAAACTCGAGCGCCCAGGGGAAATACACGTGGCCACAGGAAGAATGTGCAACCTTCACACAGGCAGCACCAGAAGTCAGGGTTGCTGGAGCTCTGAGGTCGAGAGGGTTGACAGCTTCAAGTTCCTCGGAGCGAACATCACCAGTAGCCTGTCCTGGTCCAACCACATAGATGCCACGGCCAAGAAAGCTCACCAGAGCCTCTACTTCCTCAGGAGGCTAAAGTAATTTGGCATATTCCTGTCAACATTAACCAATTTTTATTGATGCACCATTGAAAGCATGCTGTCTGGATACATCAGAGTTTAGTACGGCAACTGCTCTGCCTGTGACCTCAAGAAACTGCAGAGGGTTGTGGACACAGCTCAGCACGTCATGGAAACCAGCCTCCCCTCCATGGACTCTGTCTATACTTCTCGCTGCCTCAGTAAAGCAGCCAGCGTAATCAAAGACCCCACCCACCCCGGACATTCTTTCTTCACCCCCCTCCCATTGGGCAGAAGACACAAAAGCCTGAAAGCACGTACCACCAGGCTCAAGGACAGCTTCTATCCCACTGTTATAAGACTATTGAACTGTTTCCTAGTACTAGATGGATTCTTCACCTCACAATCTACCTCGTTATGATCTTGCACTTTATTGTCTACCTGCACTGCACTTTCTTTGTAGCTGTAACACTTTATTCTGTGTTCTGTTATTGTTTTCCCTTGTACTACCTCAATGTACTGTGTAATGAATTGATCTGTAGGACAGTATGCAAGACACGTTTTTCACTGGACCTCGGTACAAGTGACAATAATAAACCAATACCAATTCGATGAGATCTGTTTCATTCCAGCTTATCACTTGCCTTGTCCAATTTACTCAGCTCTGACACCTGATGAAACCTGTTGTATTGCCCAATACTTCTTGCCTCATCCTATCCTACCTCACGTCTGCCCACCTCAGCGTGTTTGGTTCCCACCCAGAAACAATCCACCCCAGATCTTCTTGTAAAATCGTTAAAAAATTGTTAGCATTCTGGAAATACAATACGCTTTGATGGTGAAGTTCAAGCAATAACTGCATCCATTTTCTGAATTCTTTATCTTCCCAGTGTTCTCTCAGCCAGTAGCATGCACTGATCCCAGACCATCGAAGATTTCCTTACTCAAATCCCTTTCCCAGTTAATCCATGTCCCAACATATGCCCTATTGTGAGAACATCCCTCTCCATAATTCACGGGATCCTGTGAGACTCTATGTCCCCAACTGCCCCCCATCACATCTGCTTTGCCAAATTTTGAGGCCAGGTTCAAATGCTTAGACAGTCTGGGGCCCTTTTTTAGTGATCCCAGGACTAATCAGTCTGCACCCCAGTAACAGAACATGGCAGATACTACATCCATAATCTTTCAAAAAACTCAAACTCACAGACTTATGCCTTGACAGTTCCATTTATGCACCTGATCGAAATTATTCTCTGTATTCAGTCATAGATTCCTTGAATATTTGAATAAATGTTGAAATTTGAATGCAAAAACTAAAGGTCACTCTAGTTTTTTTCAAACAAGGCTTTCTGAACCCGTCATTTATTTTTACATAAATTCAATTCCAATAGCCTACTTAAGTCCCTTTAGAGCATTTCAATGCAGGATGAATCCATTCATTTGATGCAACTCGCTGCTACAGGAATAGCTGCAGAGAAATAGTCAGGATATCAAGGGATATGGGAATAAGGCCGGTAATTGGGATTAGAATAGTTTTTTTTTCTTCTTCTTCTTCTTCCCCCATTCCCCATTTCTCTTTTCCATTTCCCTTTCCTTGGAGCAGACTCGATGGGCCGAATGGCCTGCTTCTGCTCCCTTGTCTTGTGATCTTGTGATCTTGTGTCTATTAAGCCGTTATAGGTTGTGTGTGTTATTTGTTCATCCTCTGCCACAGTTAGGTATGAAGAAACTTGTACATTCTCTGGCCTGCCCTTGCACCTTCCTTCATGTTATCGTCATGGGACAATGATAGAACTGTTGCCATTCTTCCTTAATCCACTGACTCAGTCGCTTCATACGTGTGCAAGATCAAATGAGAACTTCCTTCTCTTTCTTGAAAGTTTACTTCATTTTGTTTCACATACAAATAAACAACGATTGTATGAGTTAGGAGCTGGAGTAGACCACTCAGCTGATCTGATTGCAACCTCGGCTCTGCATTCTCACCGACACCATCCCTGTTTATCAAGTATCTGTTCATCTCTGCCTTAAATGTATGCAAAGATTCTGCCTCCGCTGCCCTATGAGAGGAGAGTTCCAAAGACCCTTGAGAGGAAAAGAACTCGCCTCATCTCTGTCTTACGTGGATGTGCCCTTATTTTTAAATCGTGACATGAGGGAACATCCTCTCCACACCCACCCTGTCAAGACCCCTCAGCATCTTCCATGTTTCAATCAAGTCTCTTCTCCTACTTTAAAAGTCCAGTGGCTACAAGTCTACCCTGTCCAACCTTTCCTCATGAGACAATCTATCCATTCAAGATATTAGTCCAGTGAACTCTGAATTATTTCCAACACGTTAACTTTGTTCCTTAAATAAGGATACTAATACTGTATACAGTACTCCAGATGTGGCCTCACTGATGCCCTTTCTAATTGAAGCATAGGTGCCCTACTTTTGAATTCAATTCCCCTTGCAATAAACTATCTCTTAGCTTTCATAAATACTTAATGCACTTGCACACCCTCTTCTGTAAATCATGCATTCAGACACCCATCTCCTCTGCACCACAGAGCTCTGCAGTCTCTCACCATTTAGATAAAGTGTTTTTATTTTTTGTTTCACATATTCCCACATTATCTTCCACTTGACAGATCTTTGACCACTCAAACTATCTGTATCACTTTGTAGGCTCCTTATATCCTCTTCACAACTTGCTTTCCTACTTATTGTTGTGGCATCAGCAAATTAAGTAGCCATACCATTGGTGCCTTCTACCTAGTCATTTACATAAACTATAATATGTTGAGGCCCAGCATCGATACCTGTGGCAGACCACTTGTTACATCTTGTCATCCAGGAAAAGACTGATATATGCCCACTCTCTGTTTCCAGCAGTCAGCCAGTATCATCCATGCCAATATGTTATCACTTCGCCATGAGCTTTTATTTTCTGGAATAAGCTTTGATGCAGCATCTTCTCATTTCATTCAATCCTTCCAATCGCTCAACAATTTATTGAAACATCCTGATCTGGAAGGTCCAAGAACCTGAAATATCCTTGGGTCAACAAAGACAACATTGGCTGGGGTTTGCCAGGACGATTTCTGTTGACTTGCATCTTCTCCCTTCCTGCAGCTGTATGAACATCTGGATGTAGGCATCTATGGATTAACTCTAATGGCTTCCATGGGAGGAATGTACAATTTTGCACTTCTAACTTATTGTTTTTACATTACTTTGCTTCTGTTTGTTCAAACGTTAAGGAAATATTAGGGATTATGATAACAAAGCCTGAAAATATGAGAACATAAGAAAAAGAAGTAGAAGTTGGACCGTCAGCCCCGTGTCTCTGCTCCGCCATTTAACATGAACCTGGTTGATTGTTTTCCTCAGCACCATGTTCCTGCTGTGATGGATTTTTATGGATTAATTCCACAGTTCTTGATTCCTTTAATATCTAAAAATCTCTTGATTTCTCACCTGAATGTGCTCAGAGACTGATAATCCACGGCCCTTATGGTGAAGAGTTCCAAAGATTCACTACCTTCAGGGTGAAGAGGTTTCTTCCCATCTCTGTCTCAAATCCAAACTTTTATTTTGAGACTGCGTCTCTTAGTTTTAAACACAGAACCTGGACAAAGGTCAACAGTGTCCAGTCCCTTTCAATGGATCTCCACTCAGTTTTCTACATTTAAGCGAGGATATATCCAATCGGTTTAATCTCTCCTGATACGGTAAAACCGTTATCCCAAGAATCAATCTGATGGACTTTTGCTGTACTCCCTCTATTGCATACAGATCCTTCCTGAAATTTGGAGACCAGACTTGTAAATAATATTTTAGATGGGGGCTCACATGGGAGTGTAAATTGGGATGTCCTTTTTGAAGGAAAATGTACCATGGAGATCTGGTCGATGTTCAGGGATCTTATGCAGGATGTTAGGGATAAATATGTCCCGGTGAGGCAGAGAAGGAATGGCAGGGTGAAGGAACTGTGGGTGACGAGAGAGGTGGAACGACTTGTTAGGGAGAAGAAGGTAACATACGTGAGGTATAAGCAGCAAGGTTCAGACAGGGCCCGTGAGGAATATAGGGTAGCGAGGAAGGAACTTAAGAAAGGGCTGAGGAGAGCTAGAAGGGGACATGAAAAGGCTTTGGCTAGTAGGATTAAGGAAAATCCCAAGGCCTTTTTCAAGTACGTGAAGGGTAGGAGGATGGCTAGGGTGAAGGTAGGTCCGATTAAGGACAAAGGTGGGAGAATTTGCCTGGAGGCGGCGGAAGTAGGAGAAGTTCTCAATGAGTACTTCTCTTCGGTATTCACCAGGGAGAGGGGTCTTGATGATGCGGAAGGGAGTGCTGGTAGGGGTAATGTTCTCGAGGTTGTTGATATCAAGAGAGAGGATGCGTTGAAGATGTTAAATAATATTAAGACACATAAATCTCCGGGGCCTGACGGGATTTTCCCCAGGCTGCTTCGAGAGGCTAGGGAGGAGATTGCTGAACCGCTGGTAAGGATCTTTGAGTCCTCGTTGTCTACGGGGGTGGTGCCGGAGGATTGGAGGGTTGTGAATGTTGTCCCCTTGTTCAAAAAAGGTAATAGGGATAGGCCAGGGAATTATAGACCGGTGAGTCTCACGTCTGTGGTGGGTAAGCTGTTAGAAAGAATTTTAAGAGATAGGATCTATAAGTATTTGGAGAAACATGGACTGATTAGGGACAGCCAGCATGGTTTTGTGAAGGGAAGATCTTGCCTCACAAGCCTGATAGAGTTCTTTGAGGAGGTGACCAGGAAGATTGATGAGGGCAGTGCGGTGGATGTGGTTTACATGGATTTTAGTAAGGCATTTGATAAGGTTCCTCATGGTAGGCTTCTTCAGAAGGTCAGAGGCCAAGGGATCCAAGGAAGCTTGGCTGTGTGGATTAGGAATTGGCTTGCATGTAGAAAGCAGAGGGTTGTGGTGGAAGGAGTGCCCTCGGATTGGAAGGCAGTGACTAGTGGTGTTCCGCAGGGATCGGTTCTGGGACCTCTACTTTTTGTGATGTTTATAGATGACTTAGATGAGGGGGTGGAGGGCTGGGTTAGTAAGTTTGCGGACGACACTAAGATAGGCGGTGTTGTGGATAGTGTGGAGGGCTGTCGGAGCTTACAGAGGGATATTGATAGGATGCAGAGCTGGGCTGACAAGTGGCAGATGGAGTTCAATCCGGAGAAGTGTGAGGTGGTACACTTTGGAAGGACAAACTCCAGGGCAGAGTACTGGGTGAATGGCAAGGTACTTGGCAGTGTGGAGGAGCAGAGGGATCTGGGGGTTCATATTCACAGTTCATTGAAAGTTGCCTCACAGGTGGAAAGAGCAGTTAAGAAGGCCAATGGGATGTTGGCTTTCATGTGTCGCGGGACTGAGTTTAAGAGCCGCGAGGTGATGATGCAGCTTTACAAAACTCTAGTTAGGCCACACTTAGAGTACTGTGTTCAGTTCTGGTCGCCTCATTATAGGAAGGATGTGGAGGCATTGGAGAGGGTGCAGAGGAGATTTACCAGGATGCTGCCTGGATTGGAGGGTATTGAATATGAGGAGAGGCTTAAGGTGCTAGGGCTTTATTCACTGGAAAGGAGGAGGATGAGAGGAGACATGATAGAGGTATATAAAATATTGAGAGGAATAGATAGAGTAGACAGTCAGCGCCTCCTTCCCAGGGCACCAATGCTTAAGACGAGAGGTCATGGCTTTAAGGTTATGGGTGGGAGGTTCAGGGGAGATGTCAGAGGGAGGTTTTTCACCCAGAGAGTGGTTGGTGCATGGAATGCACTGCCTGGGGTGGTGGTGGAGGCAGATACATTGAACAGGTTCAAGAGCTTGTTGGATAGGCACATGGAGGAATGTGAGATAGAGGGATATGCGGGAGGAAGGGGTTAGATAGTGTGAGGGTGGTCTGATGGATGGCACGACATGGTGGGCTGAAGGGCCTGTTTTGTGCTGTATGGTTCTATGGTTCTATGGCCCTATGTAACTGAAGCATGTCTCTGTCTGTGTGCTCATATCCTCTTGCAATAAAGGGAAAACACAGTTTGCTGTCCGAATTGCTTTGTATACCTGCATATTATCAGTCAGTGATTCATGTACAAGGACATTTGGGCATCTCCTAACATCAGCAAGTTTCAATGTCTCAACATGGAAACAATACTCTGCCTTTCTATTTTATTCTACTGAGGTGGATGACCTCAAATACTTCCATGTTATTTTCCATCTGCCATGCTCTTGCCTGTCAGTATGCCCCTCCCTGCATCCTCCTCACAGCCCGTGTGGCCAGCTAGATTTGTAGCATCAGCAAGTTTAGTCATCCAAACTACTGATGTAGATTGTAAGAAGCTGGAGCACTGGTACTGATCCCTGTAAGCTGCAGCTTCCTTAACTTAACAAGTCCATTTATTTGTATGGAGTGCATTAACCAATCCTCAGTTCATGCCAATATATTACCCCAGTACTGTGCACTGTAATTTTGTTTAAAAATCTGTTGCATGGCACATCACTGAAGGTCTTCCTAAGGTAGGATACACCACATCATCTGGTTTGCCCCGATCTATTCGGCTCATTACAACCTCTCGTCATCATGAGATTCAAATGAATGATATAACCACCACTGCACCTCTGAACGCAACAAGCAAGAATAGGGTTCATCTTCCTTTTCAATAACAAAAGTCGAGCAATTTTCTGACATCCACACGCACCTTCTAGTTTGCTAAGCTTTGATTCAATAAGGACAGATTACACAGTTGATTATAACTGATGTCACGGTGATTAATAGATTAAACTCAAGGGGTCTCGCCTTGACATGTTTCCAGCATTAGATCAAATTCTAGTGTCATACATTAGTGATAGGAAGTTGCTAATCATCATAATATCCACTGTGGTGATATGATGCTTTGATATTCCTCACTCTTTTCCAGACCGTAACTGAGTGCACTGAGGGAAAGTTACCCAAGTCTTGTTTCTCTCCTCATGTTTTGACTGGAATTTCTTCGAGCGCATAACTCACCCTTAAGCGGACGCAGCCTTACATTTTGCAACCCTCTTGGTTTTGCAGGTGTAATGTGTAATGTTGCCACATTATTGTAAACAAATGCAATTATCTTTCACAAAAGAGTCAAGTAATCAATACCCTGGATTTATTGATGCCACCTTACTGAAGGTTCACACCCACTGATAAACCGCTTAGGGTTTATAGCTTCCACATATACCAGAGAGAGACACAGAGACCAGTTATAAATAAAGGTACTTGGATACTATCAAAGTGTCTGATGGTAGAGGAACAGCATGACTTTCACCAACGTAAATGTCAATAAACATACCTGATGCCAATGTGTTGCTGTAGCCTCAAAGATGAACTCTGTTAATATTAGTTTCCCCATTCATTGCTTCTACTTTTATGCAAGACTGTAACAAGGATGATTGATAAAGTGTACTGTCACCTTACATGTCTATAATTGAGATGTGTCATGAAATAGTGCTCATGCTGTGTTTCAAGTTCACTGAGTTGCTTTGCAAAAGAGCAAGTGTTTTGGGTGAAGTTAGGTATACCTGCTTCTGAAAAGGAATTGCATGATTTTACATGTTTACTTTATTTCTTCAGATTTCCTCTTCATGCTTTTTCTTGCTCCCCTTCTCCCTAAGAAGATGAAAAGCTCCAGTTGACAGATCTTGGTGATTATCATTAACCTTCTTGTTTCTTCAGTAGGAGCAACACCATTGAATGGTGATATCCCAATAAGCCCAAACCATCAAAGTGGAGCAGATATGGACACTACATGGGAACATTCTTAATCCTGGACTCATTTTCAAATTCATTTTCTTTTGCCCTTAGTTGGAAATTGGAATTGTCTTCAGACAAGTTCTTGTCACTATTGGCGTACACAAGTTTCATGCATCCCTGAGGTCAGTGTCATTAACCTGTAGATGCTAAGTTCAGCAGTGAGAAATCTCAGCTTCACAAATGTCAGTGCTTAACTGTGAGCTTCAGTGGATTTGCAGTTCCACCGGCCTCTGGAATTGCAACTGCAGTCTGCCATTCTCGGATGACGCTGGCGCCAGTATGACATCAATTGGGATCGTAGCCCTCAGCTACAGGCCAAGAAGTTAACTTTTGTTCCAAAACCAGATGGTGCAGTGAGTATTCAGGAGGAACAATGTTAAGGTTTCTAAGCTATCAGAATCAGAGTTAGGTTTATTATCATTGACATATGTTGTGAAATTTGTTGCTATGGTTGCTATGGCTATTGAAATAAATGTAATTAAATCTGTAAGTGACAACAGAACGAAGATATTGTTGGGAAGCTGTGAATATTTTCACCAGTAGGTGCGAAAAGGCTGAGAATGATCCCAATATTCTTCATTTACTTTGAAATTAGGAGCTGAACTATAGCAACTTCAAACGTTATACAATATCAAACATACAATATTTCAGGTAAAAATCTCAGCTGTTTTAATCAATAAAATTCTATACCCGTTCTTTATTTGTCTTCATTACGTTCTTTATCCAAAGAAGCAAAATACATCTATAACGGAAGGCAAACTGAGGAAATATGTGTGATACTTTAAAAATAGGAGACATTTACATTGTAGGCTTCATTCTCTCACCCAATGCTAGTGAGGTTTCACATCTAGGGTGAAGTGCTGAAAAATTAGAGGATATTAGCCAAAAGGAGAGGTTTGACAAACTCTCATTGTTTTCTCTGGAGCGTTGGAGGCTGAGGGGAGTTTATTTTTTTTTAAACAAAATAAACTTTATTCATAATGAAAGAAACTATGTACAATAACAAAAACAGTGCAAACCTTTACATTCGTGTACAGATCAATTCTTAGTGTTACTTTTTAGAAAAAACCACAGCCCCGATGCCACTCGTGTGGCTCCCTGGGGTGATACCCCAATCCCATATTTACAATATTTGAGGGGCTTCCTCGCCTGACCCCACCCCTCCCTCTCCTGTGGCGGAAGAACCCTAGACTGTGGTCCTTCTCCACCGAGCCCTTGCGTTGGCTGCACCCAGCTTCAGTGCGTCCCTCAGCACGTACTCCTGCAGCCTGGAATGTGCCAGCCGGCAGCATTCCCCTACGGACATCTCACAGTGCTGGGAGACCAACAAGTTTCGGGCAGACCAAAGGGCGTCCTTCACCGAGTTGATGACCTTCCAGCAGCAGTTGATGTCCGTCTCTGTGTGTGTCCCCGGGAACAGCCCGTAGATCAGAGAATCCTCTGTTACGCTGCTGCTGGGGATGAAACGTGACAAGGACCCTTGCATCTTTCACCACACCCTCCTCGCAAACCCACAGTCCACAAAGAGGTGGGCGACCGTCTCGTCCCCAGCGCAGTCCTCCCGGGGGCAGTGCGTGCTGGGGGTGATGTTCCGCCCATGCAGGAAGGATCTGACTGGGAGGGCCCCTCTCACCGCCAGCCAAGCGAGGTCTTGGTGCTTGTTGGTGAGTTCTGGCGATGAGGCATTCTGCCAGATGGTCTGGACAGTCTGCTCAGGGAACCACCCCACAGTGTCCATCGAGTCCTTCTCCTGCAGTGTCTGCAGGATGTTCCGTGCTGACCACCGCCTGATGGACTTGTGGTCAAAGGTATTGGTCTGGAAGAACTTTTCCACGAAGGACAGGTAGCGCAGCAACGTCCAGCTGACTGGGGCGTTGTGCGGCCATGGATCCAGGCCCATCCTTTGCAACAGCAGGGACAGGTGGAACCTCAGTACGTAGAACATGCTCTAGAACATTACCCTCACCAACACTGTCCTCAGCGTCATCAAGACCCTTCTCCTTGGTGAATACTGAAGAGAAGTATTCATTGAGAACCTCACCCACTTCCACAGCTTCCAGGCACATCCTCCCACCTTTGTCTTTAATTGGACCTACATTTACCCTAGCCATCCTTCTGCTCTTTACATCCGAGAAAAAAGCCTTGGGATTCTCCCTAAACCTACTCGCCAAAGCCTTTTCATGTCCCCTTCTCGCTTTCCTCAGCCCTTTCTTAAGTTTCTTCCCTGCTACTCTATATTCCTCACGAGCCCTGTCTGATCCTTGCTGCTTACACCTTATGTATGCTGCCTTCTTCTTCCTAACTAGTTGTTCCACCTCTCTCGTCACCCACGGTTCCTTCACCCTGCCATTCCTTCTCTGCCTCACCCGGACAAATTTATCCCTAACATCCTGCAAAAGATCCCTGAACATCGACCACATCTCCATTGTACATTTCCCTTCAAAATTTCATCCCAACTTACGCTCTCAAATTCTCGCCTTATAGCCTCATAATTTGCCTTTCCCCAATTAAATATCTTCCCGTCCTCTTTGCTCCTATCCCTGTCCATGACAATTCTAAAGGTTATGGAGCAATGGTCACTGTCCCCCAAATGCTCACCCACCGAGAGATCTGTCACCTGACCTGGATCATTACCTAAAACTAGATCTAATATGGCATTGCCTCTAGTCAGCCTGTCAACGTACTGTGTCAGGAATCTGTCCTGGACACACTTAACAAACGGCGCCCCGTCAAAACCTTTGGCACTAAACAGGTGCCAATCAATATTTGGAAAGTTGAAGCCTCCCATTATAATAACCCTGTCATTTTCACATCTTTCCAAAAACTGCCTCCCAATCTGCTCCTCAGTATCCCTACTGCTACCAGGGGGCCTATAGAATACTCCCAGTAGAGTAACTGCTCCTTTCTTGTTCCTAACTTCCACCCATACTGACTCTAGAGAGGATCCTTCTACATTATCCACCCTTTCTGCAGCTGTAATAGTGTCCCTGACAAGTATCGACACCCGTCCTCCTCTTCTCCCCCCCTCCCTATCCCTTTTAAAACACTGAAAACCAGGAATATTCAATATCCAATCCTGCCCTGACATCAGCCATGTCTCTGTAATAGCCACAATATCGTAGTCCCATGTACTTATCCAAGCTCTCAGTTCATCTCCCTTATTCCTGATGCTTCTTGCATTTAAGTAAATGCACTTTAGCCCATCCACCTTACTACTTTTATAGCCTGTACTCTGCTTCTCCTTCCTCAAAGCCTCTCTACCTGTCAGATCTGACTTTTCCCCATCCCCTTCTTCCTCTGACCTACTCCTCTGGTTCCCTTCCCCCTCGCAAACTAGTTTAAACCCTCCCGAAACACCCTAGCAAACCTGGCTGCAAGGATATTGGCTCCCCCTCAGGTTCGGGTGTAACCCGTCCTCTCTGTACAGGTCCCACCTTCCCCAGAAGATATCCCAATGATCCAAAAATCTAAAACCCTCCCTCCTGCACCAACTTCTCAGCCGCACATTTATTTGCCATCTCCTCCTATTCCTACTTTCACTATCATGTGGCACTTGCAGCAATCCCGAGATTGCTACCCTTGAGGTCCTGTTCTTCAGCCTTCTGCCGAGCTCGCTAAACTCACTTTTCAGGACCTCATCCCTCTTCCTACCTATGTCGTTGGTACCAACATGAACCATGACTTCTGGCTGTTTTTCCTTCCCGCTCAAGAATCCTGTGGACCTGATCAGTGACATCCCGGACCCTGGCACCTGGGAGGCAACATACCATCCGCGATTCATGCTCACTGCCACAGAACCTCCTATCTGTTTCCCTGACCATCGAGTCCCCTATCACTACTGCCTTCCTCTTCTCCTCCCTTCCCTTCTGAGCAGCAGGACCGGTCCCAGTGCCAGAGACCTGGCTACTGCTGCTTAATCCCTGCAGGTCATCTCCCTCAACAGCTTCCAAAGCGGAAAACGTGTTACTGAGGGGAACAGCCTCCGGGCTCCTCTGCTCCATCCGCCTGTTCGTTTTCGTTTTCCTTTTCTCTCCCCTGACAGTCACCCTTCTATCTACTTCCTGGACTCCAGTAGTACCTGCTCTAAGGGGGTGTGACTGTCTCCTGATGTACAGTATCTACATAACTCTCCCCCTCCCTGATGCTGCGCAGTGTTTGAAGCTGCAACTCCAGCTCATCGATTTTGAGCTGATGTTCCTCCAGCCTCAAGCACTTACTGCAGATGTGGCCATCGTGGACCACAGCAAGGTCCACGGGCTCCCACATCGAGCAGCTGCAGCACACCACCATGTCCTCCATCTGAACTAATTCTTTTTTCCACCCCCACCCCCCGTAGTTTTTCCTACTTAAAAATTTATAAACAGATAACAGGTAAAACCTTACCTTTACCTACTTACCAGCTACTCACCCATCTTGCCCCTTTACGCCAAAGCCCCTTAAGCCAAAGCCCGACCACTCTGCTCCCTCTCACTCAGCTGCCCGCTCCGACGCTGACTGCTGGATATGGTGGTTTGTTTCCCCCTCTCCTCTCCATCACTAAGGACCCTCACCATCCAGGACATACCCTCTTCTCATTACTACCATCAGAGAGGAGGTACAGGAGCCTTAAGACCCGCACGCACGCACGCACACGCTTCTTCTTCCCCTCCGCCATCAGACTTCTGATCAGTCCATGAACACTAGCTTATTATTCCTTTTTTTTTGCACTATTTATTTTTTAAAAATTTTTTATTTATTTTTTATTTTACAGCGTGGTAACAGGACCTTCCAGCCCAATGAGTCCGCGCCGCCCATTTTAAACCCAAATTAACCTACCCGTACGTCTTTGCAATGTGGGGGGAAACTGGAGCACCCGGAGGAAACCCACGCAGACACGGGAGAACGTACAAACTCCTTACAGACAGCGACGGGAATCGAACTCTGATCACTGGTGCTGTAATAGCGTCGTGCTAACCGCTACGCTGCCATGCCAGAATTATTTTGTAATTTTAATTTCATGTCTTTGCACTGTACTGCTGCCACAAAACAACAAATTTCACATCATATAAGACAGTGATAATAAACCTGATTCTGATTCTCTCTCTCTCGGTCCAGATGAAGAGTCTCGGCCTGAAACACTGACTATTTCCTTCCACTGCAGGCTGACTTGCTGAGTTCCTCCAGTAACTTGTGGTTTGAACTCAGATGCTGCCCAACTTGTTGAGGTCCCCCAGCAGTTTGCTTTTTGCTCCAGATAACAGCACCTGCAGTGGCTCTGAAGGGAACAACATACTTGAACCCATGAAAGCCAGGGGAAACCAGCCTGCTTTAGTGCACATTATGTAAGCAGTAAACAGGGTGCAACTTTGATTTAGCAGAGGCTCAGGATCCTCAGGAGGCAAGTTATCTGCACATGCAGATTGTAGGATGCGAACAAGCATTTTAAAGAGCTTACAGATCTCTTGCATGTCGAGGAATGGGGGTTGGGGTGAGAGGGGCTAGTCATAGCCATAGAGTCATACAGCAATGCAGCACAAAAAATGATGGGCCAGGTGAAGCTTGCAGATCATGGGGCTCAGGGGCAAAACACTGATGAAAAACAAGAGCGATCTTAGGATGAGTATTGTGAGAAAGATCAGAGGTAAAACTGCATGAGTTTTGGATAAAATGGTTTTATCATTATAATTCAGAAAGAATTAGTCCCTTTTGGACCAGAACCAAAAGGCAAATCATTAACTCAGTTGAGAACTGATTTTTATTTCAACATATCCTCACAACAGTCACAGACGTTATCATTGGAGTATTCAGCCACTGAGCAGATACAGTCGATCTGGTTTCCTGTTCTCTGGTAACCAACCAATTTCTATCACTTTTTCTGAAGTTGATTCACACTTGCAGAATCCTTGAACTTTTGCCTAGATCTCACAGAAACAGTTCTTATGGAATCCACTTAAACCTGAATTTCATTATGCAAAATGGAGTCTTGGAAGAGCTTACAGTCACACTGACAACGCTGGTGGTTTCCAACCACAGCAATACTTTTGACAAAATAGATATCGAGCATTACTTAGAATAGTATGCTGGCCTTCCTGCAGAAGTCAGAAATGAAAGTTACATTCAAGTGGATCTGTCAATCTCTCCCAGTTTGTTATGAGCCTTTTACAGAGATTGGCCAACTACTTGCACGCAAACATCAATCAGTTCTGTTCACACCTGAACATCAGCCAGTTAAGTCTGTCTACATTTCTCGCTGCCTCAGAAAAGCAGCTAACATAATCAAAGACCCCACCCACCCTGCGCATTCTCTCTTCTCCCATCAGGCAGAAGATACAAAAGCCTGAAAGCATGTACCACCAGGCTCAAGGACAGCTTCTATCCCACTGTTATAAGACTATTGACTGGTCCTCTTATACACTAAGATGGACTCTTGACCTCACAATCTACCTCATCATGGCCTTGCACCTTATTGTCTGCCTGCACTGCACTTTCTCTGTAACTGTAACACTTTATTCTGCATTCTGTTATTACTTTAACCGTTGTACCACCTGAAATGATCTGTGTGGATGGCATGCAAAACAAAGTTTTTCACTGTACCTCGGTACATGTGACAATAATAAACCAATTACCAAGTTACAGTCAACTAATGGAAGGGAGGCTGGTTCAATGCATGCTGCATCTCTACACATTACAAGAACTGAGCAAGTGTTTGTTGATGTTCTTACAATGCACCTGCTTTAACCGGTTGTACTGAGATGGTGCGCAGGTTCTCCATTTTTCTTCATCCCTATTTGCTGCACCACTTTCGGTGCTTTCTGCTCACAGGTTCAACCCCCCATGGTTGCCGTGAGTTTTCTTGTCCTCATCATTTCTTGGCCACCACTGTATAAGAAGAGTCGAGATCCAATGTACACTGCAATAAAGTTCTCTGGCAGGTTCCAGGGGGCTAATTCTTCAGGAAGAGTGATGGAGAGTTTTGACGGGAGGACTGGTGGTGAGGGTGTGCGCATGCAATTGGGCATGGGAAGAGGGTTAAGTAAAACAAAAATCCACATACTCCTGATTCCAACCCACCAACTTCCAAACATCACCAAGCTGGACAATGGCGCAGTTGGCAAATCATTTTGTACGAAGTGGGTTGGCACTTTTAGCATTTTAATTAAGTGGAAGCTCATTATTATTGACGCCTAGATTTCCAAGGCCATGAGAAACCTGGCAGAAAAAGTGAGCAAGGGCAGTGTCAGGCAGGAAACCTATGAATGATCATCGACATACACCACCGTGTCGTTAATGCAGGATAGTATGTGGGATACTCTGACTTCCCAGTTTCTTGTTTGAAACTCCGCTCCCCTCCCACAACCCTCCAACTCCTGCCCCAGTGCCACATTGTCAGCCCCAGCAAACAGATAGGCTGGAGTTTGGGAAGATTTCACTGGGAGATTATTAATCAGAAAAGAAGATGCTACCAATGAACTCCCGAAGAATTGAATGGAAGATTTCTTCAAACCGGAATCCCCCAGAATCAGAATGAGGTTTATTATTACTGACTTAGATGATGTGAAATTTGTTGCTTTGTGGCAACAGTACAGCGCAAAGACATAAAATTACTGTAAATTACAAAATAAATTAATAGTGCAAAAACAAAGCAATAACGAGGTAGTGTTCATGGACCGTTCAGAAATCTGATGGTGGAGGGGAAGAAGCTGTTCCTGAATCATTGAGTGTGGGTCTTCAGGCTCCTGTACCTCCTCCCAGATGGTAGTAACGAAAAGAGGGCATGTCCCGGATGGTGAGGGTCCTTAGTGATGGATGCTGCCTTCTTGAGGCACCATCTCTTGAAGATGTCCTCGATGGTGGGGAGGGTTGTGCCCATGATGGAACTGGCTGAGTCTACAACCCCCTGCAGCCTCTTGCGATCCTGCACATTGGAGCCTCCATACCAGGCTGAATCGCCCTGATTCCTCAGCCTCTGTCATGGCCAGGTCTACTGATTTGCTGGGATTTCTTTTCAAGATCTTTCCTTTTTAGTCAAGTTGATCAGGGTAGGGCAGGAATCACAATGTGGGAGTCTCAGTTAGGAGTAAGCAACAGTAGTGCTCCAGTTGTAATCAATATCAATAAAACAGATTGTCTGGTGATTATTATATTCCTCTTTATGTGATCTTGTCACTCATAAATTCCTTACTGTTCTTTTCAACGTGACTATGCTTCCAATGTACTAAATGACTATACTAATAATAAGAACAAATACATTTAAACCAGAAAGAAAATAAAACAGGCAGGAAGGAGTGGCATGTACAAATGGCCAGTCCTGATACAAATAGCAAGAAAGGGTGAGCTATCCGAAGCTGGAGAATTCGATGTTGAGCCCTACAGACTATAATGTGCCCAGGTGAAAAATAAGGTATTGTTCCTCAAATGTACATTGTAACAGTTCAGGATGCCACAGACAGAGAATGAGGAATGAATGTGGCAGGCAGCCGAAAGCTCAGGGACCCTCCTGCGGACTGAATGCAGATGCTTTGTAATGAGATCACCGTTTGGGTCTGGTTTCTCCAACGGACAGGAGACCAGACTGTGACTGCCGAATGCAGTGCACTAGATTGGAAGAAGTGCTGGTGAATCGCTGCATCACCCAGAATGATGTTTGGGTCCCTGGATGGTGGGAAGGGAAGGGGTGAAAGGACGTGTGCTGCATGTCCTCTGACAAGTGCTGTGATGTGGATAGACAGTGATGTGGATACAACTGCAGTGATGTGGATGGACTGGAGAATCAAGGGTTCTTTTCCTTGCAACTGAGAAGGTTGCAAGGAGATTGGATGGAGGTAATTAACTTATAAGGATAACAGACAGAATAGATAGAGAGAGACTGTTCCCATTGATGGAGAGGTCAAGAACTTGGGGACATGGATTGAGAATAATTGGAAAAAGTAACATGAAGAAAAAATGTTTACAGAGGAAGTGGTTAGGATTTGGAATGCGTAGGGTTATAGTAGAAGCAGATCCATTTGCAGTGTTCAAGAGAGAACAGAATAAGTATCTGAAAGTTGAAGGATCACAAGTTATGCAGAAGTGCCAAGCATCTGGCAAGCCACTGAGGCTTGTTTCTGAACACTGAGAGATGCCTTTTTTCAACATTTGGTGGTGTGGCCTCTGAGAGGGGAATGGAACGGATTGAATGTCCATGACAGGATGAGAGGCTGAGGGAGGGAGAGGTGTCGGAGTGGATGGGAAGTGTGCCAGTGCAACAGGTTGTGTTGGTCATTTTGTGCATAAACGTTTGGAATCGGAATCGGTTTATTATTGTCACATGTACCGAGGTACAGTGAAAAACTTGTCTTGCATACCATTCATACAGATCAATTCATTACACAGTGCATTGAGGTGGTACAAGATAAAATAATAACAGAATGCAGAATAAAGTGTTACAGTTACAGAGAAAATGCAGTGCAGGCAGGCAATAAGGTGCAAGGTCATAATGAGATGGATTGTGAGGTCAAGAGTCCATCTTATCGTACTGGGAAACCGTTCAATCATCTTATAACAGCGGGATAGAAGCTGTCCTTGAGCCTGATGCTATGTGTGTGTGTGTGTGTGTGTGTGTGTGTGTGTGTATGTGAGTATGCGTGTGTTTCTGTGTGTGTGCGTGTGTATGTGTATGCATGTTTGTGCACGTGAGTGTGTTTCTGTGTGTGTGTGTGCGCGTGTGTGTATGAGTGCTTCCGTGTATGTCTGTGTGCACATTTGTGTGTGTGTGCGCGAGTGTGTACATACGTGTGTGTGTGTGTGTGGAGAGGTGAGTGGTTTCAGTGGTGATGAACTTGAAATGTATTTCTGCGTTGCGCCGTTGTGCAGAGACTCTCAGTGCTGGAGGAGCTGACAGGAGGCCACCTTCTGCCAGACCCTTCTAATATTGGCCGGTCTCCTGGTCCATTTGGTGCATCGGATCACCTTTGTTGGAACTATCTCACTGATCAGGACTTCTGTGTTCCCTTAAGGGCACTTGGAAGCTCCCCATCCCCACCCCACCCGATCCCCTCTCCTCTATGTAATGCTGCTGTTTGGCTGCCATGGGGAGTGTGCCTTTAAGGAATGATGACATTATCTGAACGCTGCAAAGGGCCAGAACCCGCGGTCAACCGACGATGACCTTGTGGGAACTGTGCAGGTCCCACTTTAGCACAACTTTCCAACTGTGGAACACTCTAATGCTGTGCCACACTTGACCAATTTTGCAATTTTGTTTTGCAGGGACCCTGAATTACTGCCAGTGCTAAGTACAGAGCTATTTTAGCAGACCAATAAAGGGTCCAATCCACTTTCTGGGCAATTATTTCCCTCGTGTCACACAGACTTTCAATAGAAAATGATAATCTTCATAACCTGGGTTGCAGACATACAACAGTTACTTGAAGTAAAGACAGAAATCTAGTTGCTTTGTCCTGAACTTTAGACTACTTTGCAGAAATCTCCTCTGATGCTGTGCCTATCATCAATCGTCCAGGTAATTACTCACTCGCGTGTTCGTACATGTCTCAGTTGCATCGGCATTATTACTTGATGCTGAGACACTTGGCGGTGCCAAAATCCCTTCGCCATCAGGTGTCATGGAAGGGAGCCGTTCAGTCTATTGAACTGATGTGAAAGCCCTTTGGAAGAGCTTGTTAGTTGCTCCCACTCCCCTGATATTTCACCCCTTTTGACCAAAAATTATATGCACGGTAGTATATATGCTATTTATTTTGGAAAGGTTTTATTTAATTCAATTCCACCATTACTTTTGGCATCACATTCAACTCACTGCAGAAAAAAACATTTCCCCTTCATTCCTTCAACTAGGTCACCTACATGGAAAAGAATAAACTTACACCAGTTTGCATTTTAATGCAGTTCTTGAGCAAAGGGCACTGGATTCATTTAATAAGTAGATTCAGTAATGAGAAGACTGCTTGGTTAGTATTCTAGGAGCATAAGATCAAATGGCCTTCCTCACTGCAATCTCTCTTGAGCTCTGTATGCCCTTCAGTTGAGCTGTTTCTAGTTTAACTTGAATATATGCCATCAAATGCTGAAGGATTCCTCTTTAGATTCCTCTATGATGCTGCATGAAAAACAACCAGATATTGTGGTTCCAAAGCATTGGATGGGCATTGTCTGCATGGTGCTGTTATGACAGTTAGTGTTAGGTATGATATCTATGCACGTGGCCTTATTTTAGCAGCTAGTGCTAATGCAGTTGGATACCTGGTTACTTTCAGTATTTCATGTGTGACTATTATACTTTCCCAAGCATGCTGGCTCAATTAAATTCAGGATCATGTGCAACATTCCCTCTGTCCACACTGATAAATACCATTTCTACCTCGAGATACAACCCTTGGCATTTTGGTGTCAGAGCTACCTGCAAATATTACCTCTGCCTGTGGCAATACCACCCATAACTTTAGATCACAAAGCCAAGGCTGCTCTCAGAGAACTAATTTGTAAATGATTTTTCAGCTTGTGACAATGTATTAAAAACATTGCAGGCTGACCGAGCTCTGCACAGCACTTCAATGTGGCAATTTTATGTTCTATTTTTGCCTGCCCGACTTCTGTCTGACTTCAAGTCTTTGTATTCATTTTTCACGTTTAATTGTGATGCATTAAATTGCCATTCTCAAAAACAGAGAGGTAGGAAGGGTCAGAAAATATTATTTAGCAGAGTGGATGGCAAGGGGGAAATAGAACTCTTTTGTTTTTATCTGGCACATTTCCCTCAGCACGGCACAGTTAAAACAGAGCTTGATTTATTTTTAGAGATATTAGAAAATATTAAGAGACTTAGAGATATTAAGGAAATCAAGGGGGTATGGGGTAGTGCAATAAAATGGTATTGAGGTAAAAGATCTTCCATGATCTTGATGAATGGCAGAGCAGGCTTGATGGAGCAGATGGCTCACTCCTGCTGCTGATTTTAAAGTTTACCCCCAGATTTGCAATTATATGTTGTCACCTGTATACTTCATTCCTATTGTCTATGAACATGCAGGTTTATGCACTTGGGTTTGGACTAAGATTAATTTAATGAAATGCTGGTAAAGTTTAACTTTACTCAACATAGTTGCAAACTTCCTGTCATAACCAGTGCCACAAAATACAACAATTGTCCATCTGCTTCACGTGTAGGACAATGCCTCAGGTTTATCTGAATAAAAACAGCACATTTGTATTTATCTTATCCAAAGGATTTTGAGGTAGTCCTGTGAGCGTGATGTTAATATTAATGTTCAAATTATTTGCTGGTCTAAATCTTTAAGAGAGCGTAAATCCAGGTAAGAGGGGAACTTGTTCATGTTCTTGCCCCCCCACCCCCATCTCTGCATCTTTGGAATTTCCTGAATTCTTGCAGATCCCAAGTTTTCACCCCACCACTGGAAGCTGTCCTCTCAGCTGTCTAAGCTCTGGAATATCCTGTCCAAACTTCTCCGCTCTTTAGTTCTCTCTTCCCCTTCAAAACACTTTAAAATCTACCTCTTTGACAAAGCTGGTATTTCTTTTGTGACTTGGCATCCTCTTTTATCTGATTAGACTTCTACATAGAACGAAAGTCGAGTTTATTGTCATCTGCACAAGTCCATGTGTGCACAGGTGCAATGAAAAACTTACTTGCAGCAGCATCACAGGCACACAGCATCAGATAAGCAGCATTCACAAGAAAAACTTAAACATAAATTGTACACAATTTTTACAAGAAAGAACCCATTAGAACAAAATAAAGTCCACTTTAGTGCAAAGTGGTTGCCAAACTATAGCAATGAGGGTCACTTATTAAAAAGATCACTTATTAAAGGTACTGGATAAATCCATATTGTTGTTGTTTCCTAGGACATTTCCTATTTAATGCTACACTAACATTCTGTGGTGAGCGTATGTTAGTTTCATCCATCCTGCACAAGTCACCAACTTGATTCTGACAACGTTGAAACGTTATTGTGAAAGGAATGCAAGAGCATTCAGTCATCCAGGATCTTTTATTCACTTGTAGGATGTAGGTACGACCTGTGTGGTGAGCGGTTACGACCCAACCCTAATTCCCCTCAAGAAGGTGAAGGTGGGCCACCTGGAGCCACTGCAATCCTTCTGATGAAGATACTCCCGCAACACTGTTGGCTTGGATATAGAGACTGCAATGATGCAGGAAAGCCAATATAATGTGCACTTGTTACCCCTGCCCTTCAGTTTGGTAGGGATCAAGGAAAAAAGGTTAGCCACATGGTTGGACACACAAGAAATTGTCACTTGTACTGAGGTACAGTGAAAAACTTGTCTTGCATACTGATTGTACAGATTAATTCATTACACGGTGCAGATACATTGAGTTAGTACAGAGTGCATTGAGGTAGTACAAGTAAAAACAATAACAGAGTACGGAGTAAAGTGTCACAGCTACAGGGAAGTATTTTGCAGGTAGACAATAAGGTGCAAGGTCACAACAAGGTAGATTGTGAGGTCAAGAGTCCATCTCATTGTATAAGGGAACCGTTCAATAGTCTTATCAGAGGCTGGAATCTGGAGCAATACACAAAAAGTGCTGGAGGAACTCAGCAGGTCAGGCAGCATCCATGGAGGGAAATAAACAGTTGACATTCCTGATGAAAGGTCTCGGCTTGAAATGTCACCTGTTTATTTCCCTCCATGGATGCTGCCTGACCTGCTGAGTTCCTCTAGCACTTTGTGTGTGTTGCTAGCAACAAGGTTCTTCAGATAGGATTGTTAAGTTGTTGTTGCTGTTACGGACCAAGAATGATTGAAGATAATTTTCTCTTCCTACAACTCAATGCTCTATGTTATCTGTTTTCAAAAATGCAAGACCATATCATCAGTAATCCAAACTAACCTAGCTTTCTACAGTACAGATGTAAGGGGATTCTACGTTGAGAATGTGGCACTGTCTACAATTTAGTCCCCGGGAAACATCGTGAAATGTCTGTAGATTCACTTAACAAGAAAATAAATCTGAAACAGAAATCAGATCTCTGTGGCAATGCTCACAGGTAATCTTCTGTCTGCAGCATGGTTCATTGGTTTACACTGCTAACCTGGACAGTTCCCTTCAGGCTATTGTGTTAAGTAGGCACAGTGAAGTCACCCAATGAACAGCTGAGGTGACCCAGAGGGCAGCTGTAGCTGTTTGTAATTTCAGGCTCCAAGCAAAGACTAAACTGGCATCCTATCTCATATTATCTACCTCATATCGGAGGCAAATTTAATATCTTGAAATGTGAGATTAGGAATGGAATTCACATGCACACACGTACACACACCCCTCATATCTAGCTATTCTCTGCCAGAGACCACTCTCTTCATGATACCCTGGTGCGACCATCCTTCCCCACCCAGCCCTGGCCATCCCCTGCCACTCTCACTTTGCAACCGTAGGAGGTGTCCCTTCAACTCCTCTCTCACCACCATCCAAGGCCCTAAACAGACCTTCCATGTGAGGCAGAGGTTCACCTGCACTTGGTCTACTGCATTCGGTTTTCATGATGTGGCCTCTACATTGGTGAACCCTCGTGTAGACCAGGCGACTGTTTTGCAGAGCACCTGTGCTCCGTCTACAATGTCCGTCTCGGGCTTCCAGTTGTATGCCCTTTTAACTCCCTTTCCCACTCCCTCACTCACCCGTCCGGTGTTCTTTTCCAGACATTTCACTTGCCTTTTTCTTTCTTCTCCCTTTGTTCATCTTTTCCCATCCCCTCCCCCCAGCTGCTGCCAACTGCCCCTCACCCTCTCCCCATCTAGCTCCATCTATCACCTGCCAACCTCCGTCCCACTGCCCCTCCCTTACGTGGTGCCACCTGCTCATCACCCCCTCCCCACCTGGTCCCAGCCTCCGTCCCACCATCTGCTTTGTACTGCTGTACACTGGTAATGTCTCCTCTTCCCTCTCAGTTCTGATGCAGTCCTGTGACCCGAAGCATCGGCTTGTACCTTTTGCCTCGCAGATGCTGCTTGACCCACTGAATTCTTCCGACATTCTGTCTTTTGTTGCAGCTATTTTCAGAATACATTTGGTGGAAAAATAAAGGGCTGCAAGTCTGAGCTCATGTCGTACAGTTTCATCCCACATCCCCTAGCCTGAACTGGTCCATAACCTGTCCGTAGACACCACGGCCGAGAAAGCTCACAAGTGCCTCTATTTCCTCAGGAGGCTAAAGAAATTTGGCATGTCCCCTTTGACACTCACCAACTTTTATCAATGCACCATAGAAAGCATCCTATCCAGATGTATCACGGCTTGGTACGGCAACTGCTCTGCCCAGGACTGCAATAAACTGCAGAGAGTTATGGACACAGCCCAGTGCGTCACAGAAATCAGCCTCCCCTCCTTGGACTCTGTCTATACCTCTCGCTGCCTTGGTGAAGCAGCCAACATAATCAAAGACCCCACCCGCCCGGGTCATTCTCGCTTCTCTCCCCTCCCATCAGGCAGAAGATACAGGAGCCTGAGGGCACGTACCACCAGGCTCAAGGACAGCTTCTATCCCATGGTGATAAGACTATTGAATGGTCCCCTTATATGATAAGATGGATTCTTGACCTCACAATCTACCTTGTTATGACCTTGCACCTTATTGTCTACCTGCACTGTAGTTCCTCTCTAGCTGTGACATTTTACTCTGTATTCTGTTGTTGTTTTCTCCTGTATGACCTTAATGCACTGTGTAATGAATTGATCTGTCTGAACGGTGTGCAAGATAAGATTTTTACTGTACCTCGGTACAAGTGACAATAATAAACCAATACCATAGGTGTGTTGATAGGTTAATTAGCTATTGTAAGTTCCCCCTTGGTGGGCAGCTTCCACCACCCTCAGGCCAAGCAACACCAGTGGAAATGGCACTGGATGCACCTCTCTGGACTCCTCCTTGCAGTAATATGTTTGGCAGGTGGAGGACAGAAAAATCATGGAGCAAGAGAAAACAGACCAAAAGGAAAAGCTGGGAATAAGTATCTGAATTGACATTTTGAAAATCACCCCCAAATGTCAAAATCAGAAGCAATAAAACTCCACATTTGTAATAGTTAATTTTCAATGTCGTAGTTTTTGCTTGGCCGCTGGTGAGCCTCCTGGTGGAGATAAGTGCCGAAAGAAACAGAGGAATTGATGGGTATGTGAATGGGTTATAGGGAATTATGAGGGGGAAGCGGATTGATGGGATTGCTCTGCTAGCAGCCAGTATGGAGCTGCTGGGCTGAATGGCCTTCTGTGTCATGGGAGGTAACTCAGTTATCACACATACTGCAGCTCAAACACTGAGGTTCCGATGACCTTGGCTTTGGGTGTAGTTGCTGTAGGTTGAACAGTTTCCTGTTAACTCTGAGGATTAGCTCCACTCCCAGAGGGGGTTTATTGGCGGTGAGATGCAACGCTGCGGCGAGAAAGATTGAAAAGTGTGCGGGGGCAGTGGCGCCACCTTGTCTGAGTGTGCCCTACTGTGGACCCATTGGTAAGGAGCATATCTTGCATGCTGCCGTGAACCAAATGTTAGATGGAGATGAATTTCTGTGGGCAGCTCAATTTAAGAAGAGTGCTCCGCCGCCTGTCTTGGAGTCAAAGGCTTTACTGA
Organism: Pristis pectinata; assembly: GCF_009764475.1. Taxonomy (NCBI): domain Eukaryota; kingdom Metazoa; phylum Chordata; class Chondrichthyes; order Rhinopristiformes; family Pristidae; genus Pristis; species Pristis pectinata. The sequence continues at coordinate 2,714,095 of NC_067420.1, read as the reverse complement.
GGTCACGCAAGGCCTCCTATACTGACTGGTACTGTTCCTTGTGCCTCTCCTGCAGCTATTATGTGGTGAAGGTCACGTCCACTCTGGCTCTGGATGGACAAAATGCACACTGTGATTCAACTCTTTGGCCTCTGTGAGGAGGCGGTTGGGTAACCCTCCTGTCTGCCACACATTGCCAGGGTTCTTCTGGTTCTCCTGGCACCGTGTGGCAGACAGGAGGGTGACCCTTCCGTAGTTGCCACTGTTGACCTTGTATCCTTTGACAAAAGTGGCCTGATTATGGTGTCCCTGAGGTCCCTCGGTTATCCTTTCCTTCCCAGATGTGGGTGATGACATTGCAGAGTCCCGACTCAAGCTTCCCATTGCCGAATGTTTGAGCTTTGGTGGGGATGCTCTCTGCCCCCAATACCTCTTTAATTGCCCTTTCATCTCCCCAAGAAGTTAAGCTGTTCATTTCAGCGCAAGTGCTCTGTTACTGATGTGATAAATGTTAATAATCTGCGAGCAACAACTATGACATTGAAAATTAACCATTACAGATGTGAAGCTTTATTGCTTCTGATTTTGACATCGGGGGGTAATTTTCAAAATGCAATTCAGATATTTATTTCTAGCTTTTCCCAGAGAAACAAAGGAATGCAGATGCTGGGATCTGGATGAAAAACACTCGGATGCTGGAGGAACTCAGCAGGCCAGGCAGCATCCGTGGAGAAAAGCAGGCGGTCAATGTTTCGGGTCAGGACCCTTCTTCAGGACTGAAGATAGGAAGAGGAGAAGCCCAATATATAGGAGGGAAAAGCAGAGCAGTGATAGGGCTTCCCCTTTTCCTATCTTCAGTCCTGAAGAAGGGTCCTGACCCGAAAAGTTGACCGCCTGCTTTTTTCCATGGACGCTGCCTGGCCTGCTGAGTTCCTCCAGCGTCGTCGTGCTTTTCATCCAGCTTTTCCTTCTGGTCTGTTTTCTTCCTCTCCATGATTTTTCTGTCCTCCACGTGCAAACATATTACTGCAAGGAGGAGTCCAGAGAGGTGCGTCCTGTGCCATTTCCACTGGTGTTTGCTCGACCTGCGGGGAACACTTGAAGCCTGACTCTTCATTTATTGGCAGCCATCGCGGAGGGAGTCTCAGTTCTGGCAGTTGGTAATTGCCCAATTGCACGCGCACACCCTCACCACCAGTCCTCCCGTCAAAACTCTCCATCACTCTTCCTGAAGAATTAGCCCCCTGGAACCTGCCAGAGAACTTTATTGCAGTGTACATTGGATCTCGACTCTTCTTATACAGTGGTGGCCAAGAAATGATGAGGACAAGAAAACTCACGGCAACCATGGGGGGTTGAACCTGTGAGCAGAAAGCACCGAAAGTGGTGCAGCAAATAGGGATGAAGAAAAATGGAGAACCTGCGCACCATCTCAGTACAACCGGTTAAAGCAGGCGCATTGTAAGAACATCAACAAACACTTGCTCAGTTCTTGTAATGTGTAGAGATGCAGCATGCATTGAACCAGCCTCCCTTCCATTAGTTGACTGTAACTTGGTAATTGGTTTATTATCGTCACATGTACCGAGGTACAGTGAAAAACTGTTTTACATGCCATCCACACAGATCATTTCAGGTAGTACAATGGTTAAAGCAATAACAGAATGCAGAATAAAGTGTTACAGTTACAGAGAAAGTGCAGTGCAGGCAGACAATAAGGTGCAAGGCCATGATGAGGTAGATTGTGAGGTCAAGAGTCCATCTTATCGTACAAGAGGACCATAGTCTTATAACAGTGGGGTAGAAGCTGTCCTTGAGCCTGGTGGTATGTGCTTTCAGGCTTTTGTATCTTCTGCCCGATAGAAGAGGGGAGAAGAGAGAATGTGCGGGGTGGGAGGGGTCTTTGATTATGTTGTTTGCTTTACCGAGGCAGCGAGAAGTGTAGTGAAGTGCACTGTAATGAACTATAGTGTAGAAAGTTGAGGATGAATTCCTGGAGCTGTTAATTCAATCATGATCATGATGTCACATCAACAGTCAATCATTGACCCCAAACCTTCATGGGCAATACAATGGGCCCTCAAATAAACTTTTGCTGGTCAGCTAAGCATCAATGATTTAACCTGCCTTCTGCAGAGAAGCCTCAGGCCAACTTTAGCTGCTCCGTTCACTCAGGTCCCAGATACCCAGTTGCTCAGATCTGGTTTTCAGAGCTTTGCAAGGGTTTGGTTTAAGATCTGGGCACAAGGTTAGGCCAATTACCCGTTACTTCAAAATGCAACCACTTCCTTTAATACTTCTACTATTTTCTCCTGGGTGGTCACATTGACATCTATAAGCATTCATTTTAATTCCTGGAGGCCACAGGCCAATCACATATTACCCCAGTAATAAAATACCCCAGTGAATGGCAGTTAGCTCAGTGGAGCAGCACTTAAACTGGCAAAGGTGATGCGCCCATTTTACGAAGGAATAGTCCTTTACTGAATTCCAGCAAATAAAGAGGAGAAATCTGGAAAGTATGAAATTATCTCTCTCTCCGTGAAATAGTCAATAGCAACCAATATTGCTGTACAGTGAGGCAACAGGGTATCTATTTAAATAGGGATACAGCAATAATTTCACTATGAAAATAACAAAAGCTTGTCAAAGGCATCGGTACCCACTGGCATTTATGCAAGATCAAAGCTACATGACTGTTTTTATTAAGGGATTCACAAGCAGACCCGAGCGCATCTTCCGCAGTAAAGTGCCAGGGAGCATATTAAACAGGTAGTTCCTTCCTCTCAGTGCAGACGTTACTGGGTGAACTGAATTCAATGTGCCTTCTGCGTACTGCATAGGATTTGTTGCACAGACAGGTGAAGTCAGTCCAATTGGCAGTTGCTAGTGTGTAAATCATCCTCCCACCCCTCTAGCAGTAACCTTGTCAGCCTATGCTTTTCAGTCCTATTCCGTCAGGCATTTATCTGTCTTCCTACCTGAGGGGAATGTGCAGTGGTCTCCTGTAGGGGTTACCATCGGGAATGTGGCATGATCTGATGTACATCAATGAACTGGACTTAACTCCAAGCTCGCCAATTTGAAAGTGGAATAAATACCCAGGAAGATGGCAGCAGAGACAACCAGGCTATCGGGCAGGTGAAACGTAATTCAGAGAAGTGTGAAGTGATTCATTAAAGAAGGATGGGGAACAGCACGATGAACAATACTGTGCATTTTTGGAAGGGGTATTGGATCAGTGAGACCTGGAGCTGAAAGGTAACAGGACAAGTGAACATACGGGTGAGGAGCAGAAGTGGGTCATTCAGTCCCCCAAGCCTGTTCCAACATACATTGAGATCATTGCTATCTGACTGTAGACTCAACTTCACACTCCTGTCTACCCCCAGTAACCTTTCACCTTTGCATATAAACCCAATCTATCTATCTCTGCCGACAAATATCCAATGATTCTGCTCCCTCCACACTCTGAGGAAGACAATTCCAAAGACTCACGACCGTCAGAGAGAAAAAGATTCACCTCATGGGGGCAAAAGGTGACCACGTAGTTTTTAAGAGTGACTCTAGATCTGGATCACTTCACGGGGAAACATTATCTCCACATTCATTCCCTCAAAACTATTCAGTTTCTTATTATTTTTAATCAACTCACCTCTTACTATTCTGAACCCCAGCAGGCACAGATCTCACCTGTCCAATCTTTTGTCATGAGACAACCTGCCCATTCCAAGTACCAGTCTGGTAAACGTTCTCTGAAATGTTTCCAATGTATTTACATCTCTTCTTAAGTAGAACATAGAACACTACAGCACAGTACAGGCCCTTCAGCCCACAATGTTGCGCCGAAATTTTATCCTGCTCTAAGATCTATCGAACCCTTCCCTCCCACATAGCCCCCTATTTTTCTATCATTCATGTGTCTATCCAAGAGTTTCTTAAATGTCTCCAATGTATCTGCCCCCACCACCTCTGCCGGCAGTGCGTTCCACGCACCCACCACTCTCTGTGTTAAAAAAACTTACCCCTGACATGCCCCCTATACCTTCCTCCAATCATCTTAAAATTATGTCCCCTCGTGTTAGCCATTGTCGCCCTGGGAAAAAGTCTCTGACTGTCCACTCGATCTGTGCCTCTTATCATCTTGTACACCTCTATCAAATCACCTCTCATCCTCCTTCTCTCCAAAGAGAAAAGCCCTGGCTCGCTGACATAAGCAGGGACACTAATATTCAATTCCCCTATTTATATAATAATATTCAGTTAGTTTTCCTAATTATTCGCTATACCTGCACACCAGCAATTTGCAAATCATGCATGAGGATACCCAGGTCCCTCTGTATCTGCAGTACCTTACCATTTAGATTCTGAGCATCTTTATTATTGTTCTGGACAAAGTGGATACTTTCACATCTTCCCACATTACATTCCATTTGGACAATCTTCGCCTACTCACTTAACATATCCATATTCTTTCCTGCCTATCTTTGTGCCATTGGCAGATTTAGCAACCATATCTTCAGCCCCTTCATTCTGGTTATCTGTATAAATTGTAAAAAGTTGAGGTTCCAGCTTTGATCCCCGAGGAATGCCTTCTTGTTACTTCTTGACAACCAGTAAGAGACACATTTATGCCGACTGTTTGTTTCCTGTTAGTTAGCCAATCTCACATCCATGCCAATATGTTACCTTCTACATCATGAGTTTTCCACAACACCCTTTGATGGGGGGCCTTCTCGAATGCCATTGGGAAATCCACATATAATAGTTCCCCAGTATTCACTTGTTACTTCTTAGAGTCAAAAAGTTGTACAGCATGGAAAAAGGCCCTTCGGCCCACACGTGTCCATGCCGACCAAGGTGTATATTCAAGCAAATCCCATTTCCAAGCACTTGGCCCATATCCCTCCAAACTCTTGTCATCCATATAGGTGTCCACATACTTCTTAAATGTATCTAATGTACCTGCCTCACCCACTTCCTCTGGCAGCTGGTTCATCCGCTGTGTAAAAAGGTTACCCCTCAGGTTCTTACTAAACCTTTCACCTCTAACCTTAAAACTATGTCCTCTAGTTTTTGATTCCCCAACCCTCGAAAAAAGATTGTTCATCCTATCTATGCCCCTCATGATTTTATATACCTCTGTGAGATCACCCCTCAGTCTCCTATGCTCCAAGGAGTAAGGCCCAGCCTGTCTAACCTCTCCCTATAACTCAGTCCCTCGAGTCCTGGCAACAACCTTGTAAATCTGTTTTGCACTCTTTCCAGTTTAATCACATCCCTCCTACAACAGAGTGACCAAAACTGAACACAGTTCTCCAAGTGCAGCCTCACCAATCGCAACATAACCTCCCAACTTCCATATTCAGTGCCCTGACTGATGAAGCCCAGCCAAAAGCCTTCTTCACTGCCCTGTCTACCTGTGTCTCCACTTTAAGGGAACTATGCACCTGTACTCCAAGGCCCCTCTTTTCTACAATGGTACCCAGGGCCCTTCCGTTCAATGTCAAAGTCCTACATTGATTTGTCCTTCCAAAATATAACACTTCACACTTATCTGAATTAAACTCCATTTGCCGTTCCTCAGCCCACCTACCCAGCTGAGCAAGATCCCACTGCAATTCTTGATATTCCTCTTTGCTGTCTATGACACCACCCATTTTAGTATCATGAAACAACTCCACTAGATTGATCAAACAGAATTCCCCATAACTTGCTAAGTGTCCTGCCGTATTGGTATTGGGTTATTATTGTCACATGATACAACAAAAACTTTGTTTGCGTAGCACCTGGGCAGATCATGTCATACACAAGTACATCCAGGTAGTAAAAGAAAACAAATACAGAATATAGTGTTGCTGCTGTGGAGAAAGTGCAGTGCGGGTAAACGATAAAATGTAAGGGCCACGACGAGGTAGATTGGGAGATCAAGAAGTCATCTTCAGCATATGAGGTCCACTCCAGAGTCAGATAACAGCGGGATAGACGCTGTCCTTGAGTCTGGTGGTACATGCTTTCAAGCTTTTGTATAACATTTTTAATAGTTATTTCTTACATTGCCATATGAAAAATGTCAAATTAACTGGCCTGGAGTTTTGGGCTTACAGTCTTTTAACAAGAAACTTCTTTTAGGATCCTAAGATGAAGTCCATCAGGAACTGGTGATTATAATTTTCCTGAGTTCCTCCTCTGTTTGAATTCCAGATTTACAGATATTTCTGGGATGTTGCTTCTATCCTCTAGCCTGAAGACCAATGGAAAGGACTTGTATAATTCATGTAGAATATATTTTCCATTATCAATTCCCCAGACTCTTTTTCTGTAAGACAAAAACTTTCTTTACATCTTTAAAAATCAAAAAGAAACTTTACTATCCGTTTCTAGCTAACTTTGTCTCAATTTTTTTCCTTCCTTATTAATTATTTAGTCATTCTTTGCTTTTTTTGTATTCTGTACAATCTTCAACCTGTCACCAATCTTTACAAAATTATAGGCTTCTTCTTTCAGTCTGATACCATCCTTAAATGTTTTAGTTAAACACAGATGGCAGGTATTCCCCATGGAATGTATCTGTTGTGTGTTCTGAAAGATCCCATTGAATGTCTGCCATTGGACCTTGATTAATGATCCCTAAACCTAATGGTTTAAAAAAAATAGTACTTTGGATCCTTGGCACTATTACCAGAGGCGCAGACCTCAAAAGGTAAGGAGGTCATGCTAAATCTCTGACATGCTGGTTGGACCTCAGCTGGAGTGTGTTGTGTTCAATTGCAGGGGACACCATCGAAAGGGTGTAGAAGACATTTACAAGAATGGTACCAAGGATGATGACCTTCAGTTTTGTGGATAGCCTGGAGAAGCTGGACTTTTTCTTATTGGGGCAGAGAAGGTTAAGAGGAAGTTTGATGGAGTTGTTCAAAATCACAAGCACGTTTTATGGAATAAATAAGGAGAATCTGTTTCCAGTGGCAGAAGGATTGGATGTTAAAGATTAAAAATTGGTAGAAGCACCAGATATTTGTTCAGCATTAAGAATGCAATGCCAGAAGGGTGTTGAAAGCAGCTTAAGTGTGGATAACGAGAGAGGTGAAGGCTAAAATAAAAGCAAAAGGGAGGGCATACAAGGAAGCAAAAATTAGTGGGAAAACAGAAGACTGGGAAACTTAAAAAAACTTACAGAAAGAAACTAAGAAGGTCATTAGGGAAGAAAAAATGAATTATGAAAGGAAGTTGGCAGACAACATTAAAAAAAGATACTAAGAGCTTTTTTTAAATATATGAAGAGTAAAAGAGAGACACAGGTTGATATAGGACCAATTGAAAATGGTGCGGGAGAGATTATAATGGATAACAAAGAGATGGCAGAGGAACTAAATGAGTATTTTGCATCGGTCTTCACTGTGGAGGACATCAGCAATGTACCTGATAGTCAGGGGTCTCATGGGATAGAACTGAGTTCAGTCAAGATTACTAGAGAGAAGGTGCTAGGGAAGCTAGATAGACTACAGACAGATAAGTCTCCTGGACCAGATGAGATGCACCCCTGGGTTCTGAAGGAGGTGGCTTTAGAGATTGCAGAGGCATTGGTGATAATTTTCCAGGAATCAATAGACTATGGCATGGTTCCGGAGGACTGAAGGGTCACAAATGTAGTTCCACTGTATAAGAAAGGTGGGAGGCAGCATAAAGGAAATTACAGACCTATTAGTCTGACATTGGTTGTGGGAAAGTTATTAGAATCGATCCTCAAGGATGAGGTTATGGAATACCTAGAGGTGCAAGGCAAGATAGGTCCAAGTCAGCATGGCTTCCTGAAGGGAAGATCCTACCTGACCAATCTATTGGAGTTTTTTGAGGAAATCTCAGGTAGGGTGGATAAGGGAGAGGCGGTAGATGTTGTGTATTTAGACTTTCAAAAGGCCTTCGACAAGGTGCCGCACAAGAGACTGATTAATAAGATGAGAGCTCATGGAATTACAGGTAGGATAACAGAATGGATGGAGCATTGGCTGGTAGGCAGGAAGCAAAGGATTAGAATAAAGGGATCCTGTTTTGGTTGGCTACCGGTTACTAGTGGTGTTCTGCAGGGGTCGGTGTTGGGGCCACTTCTTTTTACCCTGTACATTAACGATTTGGATGTTGGAGTAATTGGTTTTGTGGCTAAGTTTGCGGATGACACCAAGATAGGCGGAGGAGTAGAGAGTATTGAGGAGACAGGAAGGTTGCAGAGAGAACAAGATAGTTTAGGAGAACGGGCAAAGAAATGGCAGATGAGATTCAATGTTGAGAAATGTGCAGTTGTACACTTTGGAAAAAGAAATAAACGGGCAGATTATTATCTCGATGGGGAGAAAATTCAAAGTACAGAAGTACAAAGGGACTTGGGGGTACTCATGCAGGATACCCTAAAGGTTAACCACCAGGTCGAATTGGCGGTAAGAAAGCGAATGCTATGTTGGCATTCATTTCGAGAGGTACAGTGCATAAAAGAAGTGAAGTGTTGGTGAGGCTCCACGGGGCACTGGTGAGGCCTCATTTGGTGTACAGTGCGCAGTTTTGGGCTCCATATCTTAGGAAAGATGTGCTGATGTTGGAGAGGGTTCAGAAAAGATTTACGAGGATGATTCCCGGAATGAAAGGGCTTACGTATGATGAGCGTTTGTCGGCTCTTGGACTGTACTCACTGGAGTACAAAAGAATGAGAGGGGACCTCATAGAAACATTCAGAATGTTGAAAGGACTGGACAGAGTAGATGTGGTTAAGCTGTTTCCCTTGGTGGGTGAGTCCAGGACTAGAAGGCACAATCTTAGAATTAGAAGGTACCGGTTTAAGACAGAAATGAGGAAAATTTCTTTAGCCAGAGGGTAGTGAAATTATGGAATTCTTTGCCACATACAGTTGTGGAGGCCCGATCATTGGGGGCATTTAAGGAGGAGATTGATAGGTATCTAATTAGTCAAGGTATCAAGGGATATGGGGATAAGGCCGGAAATTGGGGTGAGATAGGAATAGTTTTAGTTTAGCTCATGGAGCAGACTCAATGGGCCGAGTCGCCTTCTGCTCCTTTGTCTTGTGAGCTTGTGAAGTGGAAATTATCAAAAGGAAAGTGCATAAATACCTGAAGAGAAACAAATTCAGTGATAATACTACTTGAAAATCTTGACTCTAAGGCCAAACAGGCACAAAGTACTAAAGGATTTCTTCCGCATCCTTCAATAATTCAGTTCCACATCCCAGCCACTCTCTAAATTCTTCTAAATTCTTCGTTAGAATTTTTAGCCTCTCTTATACTTGTGACCTCCAGCTATGGAGTATTTTGAGTCAGGGAGCGATTAACACTGAAGTGACTCCACAATAGTGAGACAATTGCCAAGAAACTGGATTTTAATCTTTTTTAGTGCTCTAAAAAAAATGCTGTATGTATTGTTGCATGGTGCATGGGTGAATTTCACAATTGGCACGATTTCTCTCAGAAATGATCACTAATTGTGCTTTATTCCACATTATATGGATCTTGGAGCACATTGTGCCAAAAAAATAGCACTATTGATTCACTTTGTCTCAGCTTTGTGGGTAGTTTGATCTAGGTTCTTGTTATCTCTCCTTTTCTCTCTCCCCTCCACCCTCATCCCCACCCCTTGGCTCCAAAGGCTGGGCATACAACATGAACATTGACACTATTGACCTGATGTCTTTACCCTGTGTGACCCTATGACTTTAATACATGCAAGTTATGAGATGTGGATTTGGGTATGAGACTTGCCTCAGTGCTAACGTATTTAATATTGAGGTAAAGTCTATAATGTGAGGGATGAGCCCTTTTTGATTGGGATTGTTGCCCGGTGAGTGATGGTTGTGTGATGAATTGAGTAACAGGTTAAACGTGCAGCTACCGTCTAAAGTTGCATTCTCTGACCTTGGGATGTCATTGTACCTACACCAATGAAACCAAGTCCAAACTTGCCTTCTGGCTTTTGCCGTCATTAACCAGGCACTTCACACAGCAAGATACATAACAATGTTTCAGTGGGACCTCCTGACTCTTAGGGATACTGGAAACGTTTCTTCTCTACATTTCCATCACCAAGACTTCCAGTGCTTTGACTGAAATCATTATGGCCCGTGCTTTTCCGTGATGCACCACACTTCGTTGCCTCCTTGTCAGATTTACTTCCTGCTCACTTGCCAGAACCTGGCACAAGAGATTCTGCAGATGCTCGAAATCGGGAGCAACACACAAAGCGCTGGAGGAACTCAGCGGGTCAGGCAGCATCCGTGGAGGAAATTGGACAGTCGACGTTTCGGGTCAAGACCCGTCATCAGGGCTGGAAAGAAAGAAGGGAGATAGCTGGTATAAAAAGGGTGGGGGGAAGGGGTGGAGCAAGAGCTGGTGGGTGGATCCAGGTGAGGGAGGGGGGGGGGAGTGGGAATGGTGTCAGAAGCTGGGAGGTGATCGGTGGAAGTGACAAAGGGCTGAAGATGGAATCTGATAGGAGGGGACAGTGGACCCTGGGATAAAGGGAAGGAGGTGGGGAGGGGAACCGGAGGGAGGAAGGTGTGGGTGATGGGGAGGGCGGGGGGAGGGGACAGAGAAGGGGTGATGGGGGCCGGTGGGATCAGGAGGAGAGTGAATAAAAGAACAGTGGGGGAGCAGTTACGGTAAGTTTGAATATATTCAGTGTTCATGTGGCCAGGTTGGAGACTGCCCAGGCGGAATATGAGGTGCTGTTCTCTAACTTGGGTCTGGCCACGACCCGGCAGTGGAGGAGGCCGTGGACGGATGTGTCGGTGTGGGAACGGGAAGGGGAATGAAGTGGCCGGCCACCGGGAGATCCCGGCTGGCACGGTCGACGAAGCGAAGGTGCTCGATGGAGCAGTCCCCCAGTCTGCATCCGGTCTCACTGACATAGAGGAGGCCTCAATGGGAGCACCCATCCAGTGCTCCCGTTATGATTTAATGCATTTTGGGAAGTCAAATAGAGGTAGAACATACACAGTAAATGGTAGAGTGCCAATGAATGTCGATGGACAGAGGGATCTTGGGGTTCAAGTCCACAGCTCCCTGAAAGAAGCAGCATAGGTGGATAAGGTTGATAGGGAAGGAATCTGGCATTCTTGCCTTCGTAGGTAGTGGCATAGAATATAAGAGTTGGGACGTTACATTGCAATTTAACAAAACCGCAATTAGACTGTTCTTGGAGCATTGTGTGCAGTTCTGGTCGCCACACTATATGGAGGATGTGGTTGTGCTAGACAAAGTGCAGAGGAGATTCACCAGCGTATTATCTGAATTGGAAGACTTTTGTTATGAGGAGAGATTGGAGAGGCTGGGCTTGTCTCCTCTGGAGTGAAGGAGGCTGAGAGGCATAGTTAATGTGGATAGTCAGTACCTTTCTCCCCCATGGTAGAGGCCTCAAAGGCGAGACAGCACAAGTTTAAAGCAAGGGGAAGGAGTTTCATAGGGTGCTTGAGGGGAAAGACTCCCCCCCCCCCCCACAGAGAGTGGTTGATATGTGGAACTCTCTGCCAGAGAAAGTGGAGGAATCCGTTACAGTCACTACATTCAAGAGACATTTAGACAGGCACTGAAATAGGTGAGGCATCTTTCAATTCTGGCTCATCCCAAATCAGTCCCATTGGATGGATATACATTTGAGTTGTATCACTGCATGGTGCTGGTAAGGGATGTAAATGCAAGGAAATTGTAACTGAGTTACTTATTCCATAATCGTGGTGTCACTTTTTGAACAAAATAGCTTGTCTTAAAAGTTACGAGGAGAAGCAAAGCTCCTTCAGTATGATTTCTGTCTGGTGATAAGATTCCTCCTTTCTGGACAGTTGAGTTTAGGAGGTAATACCAATTAAACAACAATCGTCAACTTAGGGTCTTCATCCTGGAGGAGCGACAACAGATTCAGGTGTTTACACCAATTGATCAGATTGTAAGTAAGCCAGCTCAACATTTCAATTGAAACCAGCGTGCACTCTTTCTTACGTTGCAAGAAATAGTTGGGATAAGTGGGACAGATCTAAAGCCAGACATGAGGGGAGAAGGAACAGAAAGATAATTTTAGTATTTAGGCAAGCACTCAAGATTTCATAGAAGACCACCAGCTGAAAATGGGATTAGGATAGATGTGTACGTGAAAGCTGGCATATTGTGGGCAAGGGGCCTCTCTTTGACACGATAGCTGTATGTGTGGTTAGGGCTGGATGGCAAGGTTTGCATAGTTCTGCTGGGCCGAATGACCTGCTTCTGTTCTGTACATTCTGTATAGTATAAACTCAATGCTGCTTATGCTCTCATGTGCTTATTTTGCAAGAAATACAGTTTTTAAGCTCCAGCTAAAGTGAAGAATAAGATTTTGAAAATGTTTTTAATCATCTACTGCTGAGATGAAACTTTATCTGACATTTCTAATATGAGGTTTCCACATGAGTGGCCGAGGTGTCCAGGGTCACATTGTACCAATATGCCCTTATCAGCTTTCTCCATTTAGAATCTGACATTGCCCACTACTCTCCATCTGAGTTTACTGATATTGAAAATATGATTCCTTTGGATTAGCCAAGGTATCAAACTCTTTCATTGACTATTCCCATCTGAATTTCATTCTGATTTCCACCCAGTTCCCATGTAACAATGGAACTTGAGTCTCAAGTTTTACATTACAAGTGTTTCCATTAGCTGAATTGTAATGGTTTGAGTAACTCAAATCAAGAACATGTAGATTATTGATTTGCCAGTAATTCCTCACTGAGTATCGGAACCCCAAAATACCGCTAATTCTTTCATGGCATTCAGCCAGTCTTTCAAACCCACATAGAGCCTTGAGAACCTGCAATTATATAGCTGGACTAAACAAAGATTGAACTTACAATGGATCATTTTCATCAAAATATTAATGTCAATGAAGTCGGGAGAGTAATGCAACATCAGTATAAGGTAAAGTGGGAGCTGATCCAATGTTGGAGATCAGCCAAGAGACATCTGTTGCATAACTGCTCAGAATGATTCCTCTAATCCCTTATGTAATTTATATCATTTAGATAATTGCACAAAATTTTAATTATCCAAAAGCAAACTGAGGTAGGGAAAATATTTGTTGCTAGGCGGTTTGCCATTCTGTGTAGGATTGATTCCTGAATCGTGATTTGCAGCAAAGCCAAGGAAACGATTTGGCTTGCCTTTGGACAATGAGATTGGACTGGTATGTGACCACAAAGGAGCACTGACTTCACAGGAAAGGGAACACTGGGAGCCAAGTTCGTCATTGAAACAAAAACTGGAGCAAACTAAAATAACAGATTAAATTGAATGATAAAAAAAGAGAATTGGAGATGTTGAAATAAGAGGCGGCAAATCAAACATTTTCTTGTGAGAAAGAAAGGAATGCACCAAAGACAGAGGTTTCAAGAAATAATCAAAAGATTAAATTGAAACTTGAAATGAAGAACACCAAATGCTGAGGAATAAGTGGCACGTCTGGGATATTTATTCCAAATGGTCCGCAGGTCACTCCTAGGGAGGCAGTCTTCTGTCAGGCCTGCTCTTAAGTGCTTAAGGCGCCTCCCTAAGCTGGTGCTACCTTGGTCTAGGAACCCTGGTGATTCCTGGTGAGCTCACACTTGTGTAGTTGTCTACTTCCCTCTGTGACGTCAACCGTTAGGCAGAAGAAAGGAACCATGTTGCTACAAAGTGCTTTGTGATGTTTTACTATATTAAAGATGTAACCTAAATATTAATTTGCTTTGGTGTTGTTGATGAAACTTTGACAGCTGTTGCAATGAAAATACTTTCAGTATAGTCGGATTGCAAGATAGACAATGCTACCCATTGCTTTGACTAAAGTCAAGTCGTGCAGGTCCAATTTGTAGGAATGAAAAGCTCGAAGCACAGGGGGCTAGTATGGCCAATCTAATTGATGCCATTCCTTCCAATTTAAATATATTGTAAGTGCAAGGAAAGTTTGGATTGGGTATTTAACATGCAGTGCAGTAAGCTGGGGGGTTGGGAAAACAGAGGGGCAGATTTCAGACCACAACTGGTAATTATAAGCAAACATTGTGATGGAAACAGGAGAGTATAGTCATTGATCGCAATGCCACAGTGGCACCTTAATGTGAACCATTGTCATATCCTGGGAGCCACTTCACAGTGAAGGCAGACATCACTGATGAAGTATTGAATTGGCAATTCAATTGCATAGGAACGTAAGAAGCTGTCAGAGAGTAGTGGACTCAGCCCAATACATCAGAGGCACATCCCTCCCCACCCTCGGGAGTATCTACAGGAGGTGCTGCCTCAAGAAGGCAACATCCATCATCAAAGATCTCCACCATCTGGGCCACGCCATCTTCTCACAGCTCCCATCGGGCAGGAGGTACAGAAGCCTGAAATCGCACACCACCAGGTTCAGGAACAGTGACTTCCCTTCAACCATTCGGTTCTTGAACCAGCTGGCACAACCCTAATCACTACAGTTTAGCAACACTATGACCACTTTGATCACTTCACACTACAATGTGTTTTTTTATTCTAATTGTGTTCTTTCTTGTAAAAATTGTCTTTTATTTATGTTTTTCTTGTGAATGCTGCTTATCTGATGCTCTGTGCCTGTGATGCTGCTGCAAGTAAGTTTTTCACTGCACCTGTGCACACATGGACTTGTGCAGATGACAATAAACTCCACTTTAACTTTGACATCATCTTCAATGGACCACCACAGCCTTTGGTCAACCGAGGAAAAGGCTATTTGAAGATGAAGACCTCAAACCTGACACAACGTTCATGGCGTATTGGGCAGCAGTGATCCCTGTCCTCCGATACGTTTCTGACACCTGGACTACCTACAGTGACATTGGGCAGGCTACTTTGTTTGCATATCTGATAACAGACTCCCAACGCTCTGTTCTGAGCTCTGCCATGTGAGGGAGTTACCAGCCAAGGCAGACAGAGACAAAGATTCAAGAATGTGCTCAACCCTTCCTCGGGAGGGTGCAATGTTCTCACTGACTCCTGGGAACCTCTGATCCATGACCATTCTCGGGATGGTATTGAGAACCTTGAGGCCATTGATCAGGAGCACACAGAAGACCTCTAAGTGGCAGAAGTAGTGATCACTTTGCACCTCTCAGACTACCCACCTGCCTGTCCCGTCAGCCTTCCCCTGCCCCATCTGTGGAGGAGTCTATATTGGCATCATTTATCACCTCAGAACCCTCAAATTCTGAATGGAAGCAGGTCACACTTGGTCCCAAGGGACTACCTGAGAAGAAAATGCTGCTTCCCTTTCCTGGCTGTTGAGCAATAAATCTCTCTGCAGGTGCTGCAACAAAGTGGGGTTGCTCCAAAAATGAACAGCCTGAGGAAATGTAAGGGGACGATGCATTGAAGGAAATGATTCATTGAGACTGGACTGTCATCCAGGTCTGTCCAAAAGGTTTGCTTGTGGTAGGTAGGAGATCCACCTTCCTTGTGCACATTTGTTGTCTACCAGTACTTCAGGAACCTGAGGTAAGAACTATCATATTCATGGAAGGTACATTTAATTACTCTTAGTTTACCCATTCTCTCTCACTGTGGCAGTTCTCCATGCGTTACTTAACTTGCAGGTGGAGTTAAGGGGTGTGGCACAGTAAACATCCAGATTTACGCTCTCCAGCCTCGGCAGTTTTCAACACAGTTAGAAACCCTGGTTTCCAAAGAGTGATCCCCTACTGAGCTAGTACTTGTGCTTCCTCCACTGTGGAGGTCTCTTAACGAAGGCATCACGGCCACAATAAGAACGATCACTGATACTGCTGATGATCTTCAGTCAGCCAGAATCCACCTGAAAAGTAATTGACCTCAAATCCTTTTGGGTTTAATATGAATATCCTCCTGCTCAGATGACCCTTTGGGCGAGAGGAACCCAGCTATCAGTTGAAAGCCATACTTCCTATTTTACTCTTGCTTCCTATCCATGGGACAACTGATGTTACACTGAAAAGAAAGGAATGCAAAGAACTACAAGGCAACTTAATCAACGAGAGAAGTATTTGAACAGTTTATAATTGCCACTCTAGCTGACAGATGGAATGAAATCATTGGCAAACATCCACTCAGAGGGGGAGAAGTTCCTATGGATTTAGAGGTGACAAGTTGGACAGGAGTTGTGTTATCTACACAACATATTGACACACAACATTGTCTATAATGAATGATTAATTATTACATCATGTTACTGCAAATATCTCATTTGTTAACTGCCATAAAGTAAAACAGTTATTTTGGACACGGTTTGGTAACTAGTGTGGTTGAAGTTGATCGGTTGGGAAATTCCTCAGTCCTGCACTTCACCAGAACTACAATAGCCAACATCTTCCCGAGTACCACGTGCATAGATTCTGCAGCAATGATGCAGGGTATTGTGACGAAAAAGATAGATCTCATTTACAAAGCACAATAATTACACTGCTGATGAATTTTTAAAGCAGCGTTACATTTTTAATTGATTGTATGGCCCTGTGAAATAAATTGAATCTCATTCACAGTAAATTTCCACAGGGGTGAGGTGAAAGTAGCTGGTTCAGTTTCACTGTTGCCAGCATGTGCTGCTAATGAGCTCCCAGAAGGCAAAAGTTTGACTTTTTCTGCTGTTGTTATTTAAAGCAACATAAAAATGACAAACATCTCATTATGAGGAAAAGACTGCAGCGATCAACAAATCGTTGCTAATCAACTTCTCAACCTTTGGTTAAAATGGCCATTTAGTATGTCTTGAACAAAGCAGCTGTACTTGTATTACACCAGTCATAACTAGGACCGGAATTCAACCATTACTGTCTTCAGTTTATTGTAACTTGCCCAGACTGAGTAATTGGGCTTTGTTGTTTGCTTACAGAGAAAAAAAACAATTCTGAGAAATGCTGTAAGATCGTATTCTCAGCCCAAACCTAGCTCCAACTAATTTGTTTTCTCAGTTATCGTCTTTCTCTACTTTGTATGTTCAGTTCATTCAATTTGCTTTTAAAATGGTTAACCACACCATCCTGCTCCAAAGCATCTGCAAAACCAGGACCACCAATCTCTGACCAAAGCTGGTTAACCTGAGAAAGTTTTTTTTCATAGAAACTGTTCTACATCATAATTTTAATAGCATGTAATTTTCTTAATTTATACATTCATTTTTATAATGTAAATACTATCAGCCTAGCAAGTCCACGATGAATTTCTGCTTCACGCAAGCTTGGGATTGGAAGAGAGACAATGTACATTAGGATTTTAACTGGATTCCTTTCACCTTCATTGAGCACCTTCGCTCCGGTCGCCGTAGCAGCCGGGATCTCCCGGTGGCAGGCCATTTTAATTCCACTTCTCATTCCCACACCAACACTTCTGTCCATGGCCTCCTCTACTGCCACATTGAGGCTAGATACAGATTAGAGGAACAGCACCTCAAATTCTGCCTTGGCAGTCTCCAACCTGACGGCACCAACATCGATTTCTCTAACTTCCGGTAGCCACTCCCCTCTGTCCCCGTCACCCCTTCTCTTTCCCCTCCCCCCCTCCACCTGCCCATCACCCACACGTCCCTCCCTCCGGTTCCCCTCCCCACCTCCTTCCCATCACCCCCCAGCTCTTGCTCCCCCCCCTTCCCCCCACTTTGTTACACCGGCTATCTCCCCTCTTCCTTTTCAGTCCTGATGGAGGGTCTCGACCTGAAACGCCGACTGTCCACTTCCCGCCACAGGTGCTGCCTGACCCGCTGAGTTCCTCCAGCGGTTTGTGTGTTGCTCTGGATTTGTTTCATCAGAGCTTTGTGAAAACTATAGCCCTCCCTCTTTTGACGACCCCACGAGTAGTGAGACAACACTGCAGAGATCATGGGTAAGAGTGCATCACCACATGGTCAGGGAGTGTTTCACTCAGACTCGGAGTGTTAAGGGCCAATGCTAGTGTGGGACAGGCATTGAAGTGTTATATCCTGAAGTTGTACACTGTTATTGTGTACGTGTGCACGTATTTTACCCCAGCTGCGATCTCCTCTCGTGTTCATGGTATCCTGCACGTGAGTGAGTGTGTGTCTGTTCCAATCCATTCTGTCTTGCATTTGCCTTTGTGATTAAAATAGTTTTGGTCTACAAAGCTCGTGTCCAGAGTCCTTGATCCTTAAGACAGAAACAACAATTTCACACAACATTTGGCACTTTTATTACTGGACTGTAACAAGTTTTGATTTTTTGTGTCAACACCTGAGACTTAGTAACCTATGCACATTGAATACTGCTTCTAAAAATTTGTTCCATTGAAGCAAATTTCATTTGTGGAGTATAAACCATGTTCGCTATTATCTTGTGCGTTTAGCACAGGGTGATGAACAAATGTCTACCCCACTTAATTTGAGCCATTCTCAGTGTTTTTGAATTGAGGTTCAATTATATTCCTGGGTTAAATGGTCAATTAAAGAACACTATTCCGCATACCTTTTGATAAAAGGTCAGCATTTCTTCTAACAAGAATGTCAATATAAGGTAACAACGTTGCTAGTGGAAGAATAAATCATGAAATGGGATTAGTCAAGTGGAGTTGAGTTTGTCATTGCACAAGTACAGTGAGGTACAGGTACAATGAAAAACTTGCTTGCAGCAGCGTCACAGGCACGTAGGTACAGACACAGAATATAAACTATGCACTAATTATATATAAATTGATACAGTGAGGAGAGAGGAAAAGACTGTACAAAAACAAGACATTAGTGCAAAAAAAAAAGGCACAGAGACAGGTCCATGGTCGTACAAGAGGTGGTCTGTAGTGTTCTAGTGTTTAGGTCGGATTAGGATTGTGCAGGATTGTTGTCGGAAAGTAGCTCTTCCTGGATTAAAATGGATTTTCTTCCTGGTTGGTTTTGATCTCAACCAGAAATAATCAGTCATCATTTACCCACAGTTTTGGTGGAAAGGAGGGAAAAGGAACCGGTGACCCTGATGTTGAAAGCTATTCACTCTACTCTTGTGTTGCAAAGGTGCTTGTATCTAGACATAAGGCAGTGACAACATAAAGTTACATTCCTTAAAATTATCATGATCTTCTGAAACCCACCATCTCTTAGATTTGAGCAAAGTACGGAAGACGAGATGGTCCCTTGGAAACCATAGCCCAAAATAAAAATAATTAGATTTTTTAAGTCTTCAACATTAAATATTCAGAACAGTTGAAGTAATGAATCATAATCTCCTCCGAGAAATTCCATTCAGCACTAAAATATGATGGAAAGCAATTTATAGTTGTTAGACTAGGTTACTATTGGTGAATGTCCCTTTAAGATAGAGCAAAATGGTGGGCGTGTGGCGTGCTTATGTCAACAAAAGATAAAGGACGGAATGACGTTGTTGAAGAAGTCAGGAGAGAGAGTGAGAGACACCAGCCTGCCAGTTTCTCTATCGATGGATGAGAAACAATAACTGTGTCTGTTATTACAATGCACGTATGGAAATGGGAGTAATCCGGTGGAGTTCACTTTGTTGCTGACCTGTAGAAGGAAACAGGTATTCGTGTGTGGACGACCACGGTTCGGATGCTTTTCAGGGTGAGGAAGTCACTACCGAGTAAACACTGAGGTGTCGTTTGGGTTCCATCGTGGAACATTTGGATTTCGTAATTACTCTATGTTATCTCGACATCTACGTCTTATCTTCAGACAACTGTGGTTGTTGGAGAAGCCTTTGTTCATGTTTCACCTTACGGCTTGCTGAACTGAACTTTAAGAACCATTCCTGGACTTGGAGTTCGGGAATTTGCCACACACACAACGAGTTTGATTTTGGGGTTAATGTTTAAGGTTTAAAATTTTTATTTCTAACATTCTAACATTTTTACTTTTATTTTTCATATCATAAATAGTTATTAATAAAGTAGTTTTTAAACACTTATCACATGACTCAGAGTTTCTTTCATTGCTGGTTCGTAACAATCGTACAATATATTGATAGCAGTTCTATATACCGAGCCTGTGTGACTTTGTTTTGATATCCACTGGAATTTTTTTTTAATTATACTTCTACTATTTGAAGTCTTCTGGTTTTGAGCGGATTTCAATAATTTTTTTTTTCAGATTCAGTTCCTGTGAAGTCTTTGCCTTTGCTTTTCTGTGACCAGTTCATCATTTTAAATGCACACAATTACACTGCAATCCAGCAGTTACTTATGACCAATCAACTCTGCAGGCGTTACCACGAACCTGTTGGTCTTGTTCTTAGTGGTAAAGGTCGAAGGTTTGAGAGGGACTGTCAGAGTCGCCCTACTGAATAACGACAGTGTTTTGTAGATATTACAAAACTTGTGTCAGAGGCTGTTTAGGATGCCTGGCAAATTGGCCTGAATGTTACCTGCCCACGTCCAGTCTCAAAACTCTCGTGCAACAATTTGTGATTCAACAAAGCACAAACTTCAAGGTCAGTAAATCCCTCTTGACACCCAAGCCCACTGCCAGAAGGATTAATATAAATGGAGAATAACCAGTCTTTTGTTCAGCTGTCACTTAACCACGACCCCTTTGTATGGCAGACCTTCGAACAACATCCCACATTCCGTGGAATATAGCGTATAACTTACAAACAAGCCATGGGTTAACAAGTCCATAATCGGCATTTTATCCTGCTCTTCCCCCCTTGTCTCATTTAACTCGATCAGTATAACAATCGAATCTTTCTCTGCCCGTATCTACCCTCCTCCTTAATGCCTCGATACGCTTCATGTCAAACAGCTGATCATTTTAAATGTTGATTTTAAATCTGTCCACTGAGTGTTAATGATTTTTGTTTAAAATACAAAGAACCTTATCCACAGTTGCTTGTTTTGCAACATTGATAAAATATGCTAATCAAGCTAAGTTAGGTCCAAATTGCGTGAACTCATCCTTCCCACTGAACTTCATCTGGCACCATTCTACCCACACACTTCTTCTGTCAACATTCCTCTGGAACTTCCTGCTCCCATTTTCATTACTGTGTCATCCAACTTAATCAATGCCAAATCTACCCCTCTGTTCCTTCATATGCGTCCATAAGTATATTATGCACAGGTCCCTAGGTTGGACAATACCTATTATTAGTGCCCTCTGTTCCCAGTCTCCCACCAATTCACTACCCGTGACCATCAGTTCCATGTGCTCCGGTTACTAAAGTTGCAATTGGCCATTTTTTAATTATCTATATGGAAAGGCGAAAGTAGGATACAACTTTCTTTTCAAAACAATATCCATTGTGTAACTTGCATTTTGTTTCTCAAGGAAAGGAAATTAAGCACATCAGATAATGCAATGTTGCAATATTAATGTTATATTTACTTTTAAATTTTATTGCTTACGGTTGTGAAATATAAGAGCTAACAGGAAGCAACACGACAAGGGCTGCCAGATCATCTTGGTAGCTTGGTGATATGACAGAGGTTTTTAAACACTTTTCTCTCAGTGATTTACTTTGCTAAAATAACACAACTTAAAGCAATAGTTTAGTTGGTGCAAAAGCATGTGTTTTTGATTGAAAATGCAAATTGACGTAACCTATGATACGCTGCTGAATTTGCATTTGGTTCACTTTTGCGAATCCCAGCTTATTTTTAATGCAATGAACATAAAACAAAATGATGATCCACAGCAAAATAATAGTTGCATATATTGTCTGTGATTCTCGCAAAGTTTTGCCATTGAACTGCCTTGTATGTAGGATAAGTCAGTAATTTTTGCACACTCCTCCCTAAGAATCACACAAGACTGAGGGTAGGATATTACCAGAAAATTATTTAGCAAGGAGGAATGATGTTCAACCAATGTGCTTGAGAAGTGGAGAGTCAGCAGCTTTAAATTCCTGGGCCTTAACATATCAGATGACGTGTCCCAGACCCAGCGCAGAGGTGCAATCACAAGGAAAGTACGCCAGCGTCTTTACTTTCTTAGGAGGCTCGGCTTGTCACCGAACACGCTAACAAACTTCCACAGTTGTACTGTTGCAAGTGTCCTGACAGGTTGCATCACGGTCTGGTACGGCAATTTGGATGCACTGGAATGTAAGAAGCTGTAGATAGTAATGGACTCAGCCCAATACATCACGGGCACATCCCTCTCCACCATCGGTAGTATCTACAGGAGGCGCTGCCTCAAGGCGGCAACACCCAAAGATCCCCACCATCCCGGCCATGCCATCTTCTTGCAGCTCCCATCGGGCAGGAGGTACAGAAGCCTGAAGTCCCACACAATCAGGTTCAGGAACAGCTACTTCCCTTCAACCATTTGGTTCTTGAACTAATTGGCGCAACCCTAGTCACTACCTCAGTACAGCAACACTATGGCCACTTTGCACTAAAATATGGCCTTTTTTTGTTCTAATTATGTTGTAAAAATTGTGTATAATTTATGTTTATTTTGTGAGTGCTGCTTATCTGATGCTATGTGCCCGTGATGCTGCTGCAAGCCAGTTTTTCCATTGCTTCTATGCACACATGGACTTGTGCAGATGACAAACTCCACTTTGACTTTCCAGTTAATTCCACTCCCCAGCTCTTTCCCCTTAGCCCTAAAAATTCCTGCTTTTGAATTGTCTATCCACTTCCTTTTTGGAAGTTGCTACTGAATCTGTTTGTTGAGTTGCAGCAGACAGTATACTCCAGGTCATCTTCTTCGGTAGTCTCTTGGGATCAAGAATGACTAGTTCTATGGGGTCTGCAGTGGATGATGAGGTCAATGTTGGAACTGCAGTCATCTCCACAAATGGGGCAGGTGGTGGCTGAAGGAAGCGTTGGGGGTAGTTTGGGAGATGGTGGACTCCTGTGTGCACTTTTTCCACTCTGAGCGGTCATAGGCCAGAGATTCCCGGGCGATCAGTGGGGACATCGCAATTCCTGAAGGACACATTGAGCACATCCTTGAATCTCTTCCTCTGTCTATAACTTTTTCCCCTGAATAGAGTGCCTACTTCAGGAGTCTGGTGTCAAGCATGTAAATAACATGTCCTGCACAACAGGACCAATTGAGAGTGACAATGCTGGAGATGTTGGCCTGAAAGATGACATTGACAATGGAGACACAAGCAACTTCCCTCCATTGTTTACACCAGCTTTCTCCTGTCTTTCCAGTCTCGAAGGGTCTCAGCCCGAAATGTCGACTGTCCATCCCCCCACCTCCCCCCCACAGATGGTGCCCGACCCACTGAGTTCCTCCAGTGCCTGAATGTGTGTTTGGAGAATTTTACCACATTAGTATTATCTTTCTCGTGCCTTGCGGTGTCTGTTGTAAGTAGTCCAGGTCACGGAAGCTTACAGGAGGGCATAGATCATGGGTTGAGCATGAGTTTTGTACCAGCCTTGAAGTCTTGATCCTTAAACACTCTGTAGCTCAGTCAGCCAGCTGGTGTTAGCGCAATAAAGGTAATGGTGAGTTTCAACACCAATGTTTGCCATCACTGAAAGGTAGCTTCTGAGATATGGGAAGTCATCCACGTTTACCAGGGTCTCACTGTGAGACTCCATTGTCAGTTGACAGTGTGCAGCAGGGCTCGCTGTAACTTGATATCCCTGGGTGGTCATAGGATATGGGCTTTTCTAAGTCTCGATCCTGCACTGGCAAAGTTCAGAAACCAGTTGCCGTAACCCAATCTCTGGTATCAGTGAGTTCAGCAGCAGTCATGACCTAATATGGCATCCTAATGGGCTTTGATTTTTCTCTCCACAGATCTCAGAGGGCAATGACCAAATAAAATAGGAATTTAAAAAAAAATACATACATTCCTACTATCCAGGTCATCTGATTTATCAGATGGTGCAGCCTCTCATGTATTTGATGTTTATAATTGGTAAAATTTATTATTGTCACATGTACAGTACTGAAGTACAGTGAAAAACTTTCCTTGCATACTGTTCACACATCAATTCATTACACAGTGCAGAGGTTGTACAAGGGAAAACAATAACAGAATGCAGAATAAAGTATCACAGTTACAGAGAAAGCACAGTGCAGGCAGACAACAAGCTGCAAGGTCATAGTGAGGTAGATTGTAAGGTCAAGAGTCCATCTTAACGTACTAGGGAACTGTTCGAGTCTTATA
Source organism: Pristis pectinata (assembly GCF_009764475.1). Classification (NCBI taxonomy): domain Eukaryota; kingdom Metazoa; phylum Chordata; class Chondrichthyes; order Rhinopristiformes; family Pristidae; genus Pristis; species Pristis pectinata. The sequence goes on along the minus strand of NC_067420.1, from coordinate 2,690,034 downwards.
ACAGCAGGATAGAAGCTGTCCTTCAGCCTGGTGGTACATGCTTTCAGGCTTTTGTATCTTCTGCCCAATGGGAGAGGGGAGGAGAGAGTGTGTTCAGGGTGGGTGGGGTCATTGATTATGCTGGCTGCTTTACCAAGCCAATGAGAAGTGTAGACAGAGTCCATGGAGGGGAGGCTGGTTTCTGTGATGTGCTGAGATGTGTCCACAACTCTCTGCAGTTTCTTGCAGTCCTGGGTAGAGCATCTGCCATACCAAGCCATGATGCATCCAGATAGGATGCTTTCTATGGTGCACTGATAAAAGTTGGTGAGGGTCAGGGTGGACATGCTGAATTTCTTTGGCCTCCCGAGGAAGTAGAGGTATTGGAAGATATTTTTTAATTTGGTAGTTGTACCAGTGCAGCTTTTGTATAATAGAATATTTGGCAACTCATCTCCAGTAACAGCTAATTAGTACAGTATAAAAATATAACACTTGTTTTCATAAGGCTGCAAGCTGATCCCCAAATTCATTAAAGAGTCATAACTCAGATCGTTATACTGATGAGGTCTTATTTAGTGGCTCACTGTTCAGAAGAATTTCTAAATTGCCAAAAGCTGGTAGTATGTCTCAAAAAATTAATCCATTGGTCATTTGGGGAAGAGAAATGTAAGATGTTCCTTTGTATAGTAATAACTTCTTGGAAGAGGTCTCAGTCCTCCAGTGGAGTTGTGAATGAAGTGCTTCATTTAGTGAGAGTTGGGGGTGGTTTAAAGAATTGAGCTAGAGTCAAGATTCATGCCCAGCCTTCAAATCTCCAAGATCCTTGTTTGATCATATTGGAAAATTAACTGGTAATTACTTCTAGTTGAAATTGTTAGTGAAGATACAAAAGCCTGAAAGCACCTACCATCAGGTGCAAGGACAGCTACTATCCCACTATTATAAGACTATTGAATGGTCCCCTGGTATAAGCTGGATGCTTGACCTCAATCTACTTGGTCATGGCCCTTGCACCTTGTCTGCCTGCACTCTAACTGTAACAATATTCTGCATTCTGTTACTGTTTTCCCTAATGCACTGATGTGATGAAGTGATCTGTATGGACGGCCTGCAAAACAGTTTTTCACTGTAATAAACCAATCAATTAAGATCCAAAACAATGGTGGTTTGTACCCAATGCAAACAGTTAAACAATGCCTCTTTCAGAGTTCAACTGAACAAAACTTTGGCTCTAACAATTTTGCTGGAACAGTGATAAAAGCTGCTGCAGGTAGAGAGGTGTTGTGAACACTTGGCAGTTTACAAAAGAGAACAGATATTATTGCCGCTGGGTAACTTTGGAACTTGTATCTATTAGCTGTTCCTAAGAAGGTTGTTGTTAGGGGAAACTGTCAGACTCCTTTACAGCATTGCCTGGTGATCACAAACATCTCTCTGGGCCAGGTATCTCAAATGTGACATTATTTTTATAGGCTAAAATATAGTGAATATGCATCAAGTATTGTGAAGGTATTCTAAGCCAGTGCGAAGGTCCAAAGGTTTATCTGATGTCCCACATACTGGATAAGATGCAGTCTGAAACCATGCCTGTAAGAACACCCATCTGATGTCCTATAGACCAGCACCAGACCCCCCCCCCCCTTTGGTAATCATGCATGTGCAAGTATAATAGTCTAAATTTATGATTTCTCAATAAACTGCTTTAGGGACAATAACCTGGATATCAACCCATTTAGAATAAACAAAGGATCTGCCAAAAGGTCTCCGACCCAAAGCGTGAACTGTTTCTCTTCCCACAGATGCAGCCTGACCTGCTGAGTATTTCCAGCATTTCCTGCTTGTGTTTTAGATTTCCAGCATCTGCAGTTTTTTTTTGATTTTTGCTATTTAAAATAGTGCACTCGATATAAATGCATTAACAATGAAGAGAGAGGAAGTTGGTGCATGTGCATTGAACTTGAGGAAAGCTACATTGCCAACAGAAATGTCCACCTTCACATGTCTAGTGATCACTCAGAAGTTAAGATTTCTGAAGCTTTATTTAATAAAGCATTATAATCAGAAATTCCAGACTTGGGCTTTTGGATGTCAGTAAACCAGAAATTAATTCACAACATCTGAAAGTTTGCTCCCTGTATTCGGTTTAAAATGTTTGAATATTTGATGCATTTCCTCTGGGGAAAACTAACAGGCAAATTGCTAACACATACTTCCAAGTGCAGGAACAGCAACTGTTGTTCAGGGTGGCCTCTGGCAGGTCCTCATTGTGCATTGAGAAAGTTTTTTTTTTACTTATGTAAAATGTAATCAATATTGTGAAATTAGCTCAGAGTGACTGCTTAATGAATTGAGGTTAGATTTAAAATAGTAACTTTTTCTTGAAAAGAGTAAAAGGAAAGCTTGATAGTCCTCAGCTCATTCCATGCCAATTGCTTAGAGTTGAACACAACATAATCAGCAATTGAATCAAAATAAAGTTTGTTAAATACCTGAAAAAAGTAAAACAGGACCACAGGGAGAGAACAGGGGAGTGGAACTAATTGGAGGCCCCTATTGAAAGAGCTGATGAGGCAAATTGACTCAGTCAATTCACCACAAAGTTTATGACATGGAAGGAGACCATTTGGCCCACTGTGTTCATGCCACTCCTGAATCATGATTCCATGATTTATAGAACCATGGGACTGGGCAGAGTTTCACAGGGGACCACTGTCTTCTGCTGTTCATTGATCTTTGATTTCTGCATCTGTGCACTTTGTGCCTGACCCTTTGGCTTTACATCAGTGATGGCTGCTGTCAAAAGCATGGACCTTATTCATTGTAAATACTCAGTGGGTCAGGCAGCATCTATGGAAAGAGACTTCTGTATGAAGGGTTAGGTTGGCAATCCAAATCAATTGAGGGCAGATCTCATGAAATGTGAAAGCCTTGTGAATTGATTTCTGATTTAGTGATTTACTGATATTGAAAAGCCCGAGTTTGAATCTGTTGATTATCATGCTTCAATAATTCCTTCACTCCCCCTTGGTTCACCGATCACCTCTGGCCCCCGTCTCACCACTCCCTCTTCTCTTTATAATTACTATCTCCACCTTCCATTCTTAGTCCTGATGCAGGGTTTTGACCTAAAACGTCAATAGTTCCTTTCCCTGCACAGATACTATTCGACCTGCAGAGTTCCACCAGCAGATCAACCCTCACCAATTTTTATAGATGCACCATAGAAAGCATCCTATCCGGATGCATCACGGCTTGGTACGGCAACTGCTCTGCTTGAAACCACAAGAAACTGCAGAGAGTTGTGGACACAGCCCAGCACATCACCAAAGCTAGCCTCCCCTCCATGGACTCTGTCCACACTTCTCACTGCCTCAGTAAAGCAGCCAGCATAACCAGAGACCCCTCCCCCACTGGACATTCTCTCTTCTCCCCCCTTCCATCGGGCAGAAGGCACAAAGGCTTGAAATCACGCAGCACCAGGCTCAGGAGCAGCTTCTGTCCTGCTGTTATAACACTCTTGAAAGGATCTTGTACATTAAAGATGGACTTGACCTCATCATAGCCCTTGCACCTTAGTCTGCCTGCACTCTCTAACTGTAGCACTTTTTCCTGCATTGCTATTGCTTTTTCCTTGTACTGGCTCAGTGTACTAATGTTCTGGAAAGTTTTTCCACTGCATCTCAATACAAGAGACAATAATAAACCAATTCCAGATAGTTTGTTGCCCCATATTCCAGCATCTGCAGTCTCCTGTGTCTCACAAAATGTTTTGTAGTTTAGCCACACAAAAGCAGATCCTGATATTTTAATATAAAAGCAGAAAGTTTTGATGAAGGGTCTTTAACCTAAATGTTAATTTTCCACAGATGCTGCCTGACCTGCTGATTACTTCCATCATTTTCTGTTTTTAATTTGGAGATGCCAGTGACTGTTTTCAAAAACTGAAAAAACAGACATGATAGAAGCTGAGATCTGTTAATCTATCAAGCACTTGTCACCAGGCATCAGTCTTAAAGCACAAGGATTACACTAATATGCTTAAGTGAGACTTTCACAAGGGGGGGGGGAAGAAGAAAAAAAATCAGCCACGATGGAGATCAAATGAAGATGAGATTCTGCCGAGGCTGGAATCTGGAGCAACACAGTGCTGGAGGAACTCAGCAGGTCAGGCAGCATCTATGGATGGAAATCAACAGTCAATGTTTTGGGTCGAGACCCTTCATCAGGACTGGAAAGGAGAGGGCAGAAGCCTGAATAAAAGGGGAGGGGGAGGAGCACAAGCTGGTAGGTGATGGGCAAGTCTAGGTGAGAGGGAGCAAGGTAGGTGGATGGGGGGGGAGAAGAGAATGGAAGAAGAGGTGGGTGTGGAACTCATTGTGGTGTGGGTGCGTGAAGGTAAATTTCCCTGAGTTATAGCTCCTAATTTTCATCAACTGCTACATTTCAACCCTTACATTTAAGTATGTACCCAAGTTGAACCAGGGAATATAATGAGTTGAGTGGGAGGCAATGAATTAAAAATAATGGAACTGTAGGAGTGTTTCCTTAAATCACATTTGCAATGTTTCATGTTTTGTAGACATACCACTGTATTCATGGAAGGATTGTTCTTATGCACCTAGAATTGAATTGTGATTGCTTTGAAAGGTAGATACATTACTGTCTAGTCAGGAGACAGGAGATTTATGATTTCTTGTCAGAACTTCCATTGGGAATTGTTATGTTTTCCAGATTGCCATAGAAACAGATGGTAATACAATTCTGAAAAGGACTTTATTGACATCTTTACAGGCTACTATGGAAAGATCATTTTGACTCCATGCAGTTTTTATTTAATGCTGCAACCAATGGAGTGTTGAGAAAATCCTGCAATGCAAGATCTGTACAAATAGATAAATATCTATCCAGAAACCTCAAATTCCTGTAAAACTGTCAAGATTACATGCCCATAGACATCTCATTTTACACCTTGTCAGGTTGTGATGATTCTCTCCTGCAACATCACCTGTCTGAATTTATTTTATTAGTAACAAAGTGGTTGCTGCTTATGTCCTTTCTTTAATGCTCTAAAATCCTGTTCTCTGTACTTATGGTTTGAAATCAGTAATCACCACACCTCCAGCTTAAGTCCATATTAAGCCAGTGCTCAGACTGTGGGCATCAAAATCTCTTGTGATCTATAGGTTTTCCACATTGCAGCCTGGTGTCCAAGCATCAAGTGCTGGCACCTCTTTACCAGTCTAAACTCTCCTCCTGTTTTGTTATAATTTCCTGCTCAAAATCTCCATGGTCCTTTTTGCTGATGTTATGAGTTATTTGGATTGTTTTAACTTTTTTTTAAAAAGTACAGAAGCATGCAGTGTCTAAGAATGCTAAACTTATTTACAATTGCATTTTCAATTCAGATCCTACCTTCACAGCAGTGATAGCTTCACATTACCATACACTGCAAGTCAGGCTGCCATGGCTGACAGAGTGGGCAGCTCACTGACTTGAGGAAATGACTGGATGAGTTATTTGGCAGTTCCTCTGTGGAGATGAGTCAGGTGCAGTGGGGTGCTAGGTGGTGAGGGGTGTACAGATGATCTACTCCTGGTCCCCAAAAGCCATTAAACAAACTTGCTTCTCACAGATAAATGAATGTGCACACACATGCATGCACACAGCCAGAGACATGCACAGACACAGGAGCCTGGAATGAAACTCTCATTGTGAAATACTACACCTGCCCAGTGAATGTTCACCAGAGGAGCACATCTCTGAATGTGAATCGTGCTGACGTCCTGGCCCACATCCCATGAATGATCAAGTTAAAAAGGACAATCTGGGAGCCTGCACCTTCCACATTGCACTCCTTGTTAATATCCCCCTTCAGAACACCTGCTACTACAATACAGCTCCCTTCAGGAGGGCTATGCTACCTCAAAATCACACAGGTTAGCTTGAGGTATGCTAATCACTCAGGAGCTTGGTCTCTGGTGAGCTGTTAGACAGCTGTTGGATGTGCCATTGTCATCACTTATTGGTCCTCCTTACTTGCCCTTTAGGTCATTTCAGAGGGTAGTCAATGACCTGTGGGCCTGAGCACTTGGAAATAGGATGTCAGATCTTTCCCTGAAAGACATCTAATTAGATGGCTTCTTACAACAATCCAGTAGTTTAGTGGCCACCTTGATTGGTCCAAGAGCCTTGTTAAATTCAACTTAAATATCCATGCTGTAGCATGGAATCCAACTCTAGTCTTCAGGTCAATTATCCTGACCTTTGGATATTAGTCCAGTAACTTCATATCAAGGCTGCTACATCAGAGCAGAAACAAGGAGTCTGGACTGAGCATCCAGAATCATAATCTCCATGCAGGTTATTGAGAGGTATCCTGTTTGGTCACCAGTACTCAATTTTATAAAATGCAGCCACTAATTGCTCAGAATGATTACTGAGGGAGGATTCTGGTTGCTACAATGGTGATATTTATTCACCTTTACTAATTAATTTGATCTCACTTATGACTACATTTTACACTTCAGCAAATGGCAAAATTAATGACAACCTAGTTTCACAAAATAGAAAATTATCCAGTGAAATGGATTTGATGAGGTAGAGATCTTCTGCAGTCCTCTCCACTTAGGTATAAATCTAATCTGCTCTGATCCCCAGAGGATGATTTCAGTCATTCCATTTCTGTATTGGAAGAATTTACAGATACACAACAATGTAATATTAATTTAGGTTGCTTTAGCTCTTCATTACTTGATAGTTTATTAGTCATCATGCACTTCTGTTTCTATCTTGACTAGATAATATTTAGCCTATCAACACTGCAGGAGTCAAATTAAACCTTGATGAAAAAATATACAAAGGACTAAGGAAAGAGTGTAACAAGCCTTGAATCAGTCTTTAGGAGCTTGGAACATAACCAACTTCACAGCATGGTCTATGCTGTAGATTTGAAAATAAGTTTGAATGTTCTAAAACAGATTGAAAACAATGACCTTATGTTAAAGTGTTAAATACTGGACATACTGAAATTAAAAACAAAATTCTGGAAACACTTAGGAAGTTGCACAACTACTATGGAAAAATTATATGACCAGACCAAGACATTGCAATGATATGTCCTTGTCTGGCTGCTTCAGATCTGCTGTGCACTACAGTAGTGGGATTACTCCAGCACTAGCTCAATGATGGGCTACCTCTTGGTGCAGGGATCCAGGAGCCCACCCTACAGGCAATCCAGTAGGTCCTTTCCAATGCAGAACCACAAGTCACAGGAGTAAGGTTTGAGTAAATTAAGTCCTTGTTATCTGCTGATTTACTATCTGTGCATCCAGGTACATTGTGTACTACTGGGAATGTTGGTAAATGCAGCAGGTTCTTCCTGTGGTTTCTGGTGAGTCCCGTTTCCCATGAGATGGACTGCATCTGATGTCTCGTACTGAGATGTAATGAAATATCAATAGACAGTTTATGGCTGGAACTGGGGTCAGGATTGGAAATGTGGGTAGATTTTGACAAGTTCACACAAGCTGAAATATAAAAGCTGAATCTTACATAGAGTTTGTTAAATCCACAGATGGGCGGTGACCCACTGTACATTATTGCAGCTGCTGTGACATTACTAGCCTCCTCAGACACCTGCATTGATTTGTTATCTGTGGGGAGTCTGCCTCTATTTTTCCATAAGTTGCCAACTGAATTCAACATTACAGTAAGGGGAGTGCTAAAATCAGATAGCAAATTTGACCTGAAAATGTTTATCAAAATATCAAAAATAGAATTTCAGGATTGATCTGAAACATTAACTGTTTTTTTTCCTCCACAAATGCTGCCTGACCTGCTGAGTGTTTCCAACATTGTTTCAGATTTCCAACATTTGCAGTTTGATTTTCAAACAATTTCTCAGCTTGGTTGTAGAGGTATTGATGTCTTATGGTAGATGACTGAAGGATTATGCAAATTGTCACATGCTTTGAGAATATACCAAAAATAATAGATACCTATTAATGAAGTGAAAAGCTGCAATCTGTTGGAGGTGATACGAGGCTGCTAAATTGAATTCTGTAATATTTCTGGTGATTGGCTGGAGTCACATTTCTTCAAAGTGACAGCAGTCTCCAACTAAATATTAACACCAATTTCCAAATTTAACTTGATATTTCCAGCTAAAACCATTTTGCTGGTCAAAAGTAAATTGGTTAGCTGGTGAAGTATATTAGTTTTAGAGCTCCAGTCCATTTCAAAGCTGCTGATAGTTTCTTCTGAATGATTTTGGTATCACTCAAAGGAAATTAGAATCCATGCTGGGAGAAGCAGTGATAATATGCACACTTAATTATGGAAGAGGTTTAAGAATGGGTGCTTGGAATAGTTCATGGCCATTTGGGAGGCCAAACACCTCAACGTATCTGACAGAACTATCCAATTAGTCCCATTCCCCTGCTATTCCCCATAGCATTCAGTTATTCTTGCTTCAAGCATGCGAGTTGCTGACAGATATTTTAGTCAGTGGGCCATGATTCACTATTCTGCTGAAGTCAGTCTTTAAGGAGGAGAAAGGATTGCAGATGCTGGAATCTAGACAAAAACATGGAGGAACTCAGCAGGCCAGGCAGCATCCGTGGAGAAAAGCAGGCGGTCAACGTTTCGGGTCAGGACCCTTCTTCAGGACTGAAGATAGAAAAAGGGTCTAGCAGAAGCAGGTTCAATAGATTTAAGAACTTGTGAAAGCTCGAAGCCTGCTTTATCCTTTGAGTCCAATACCCTAGTCATATTTCCTTACTCCTTTTACAACCAGCCAGTTTCCTGAGTGAGGCACAATAAAATGATCCAAACCTTTAAAGTAACAAAAACTCACCTGGTCTTGATAGTTTGTTACTGATGACAAGAGAAAATAGTTTATGTTCATTGGGCATTTTCATACTGAGAATGGAGCTCTGGAGAATTTGGCTAACCAAAGACAACAGAAGTGCAATGCACAGCAGGATGGAGAGCTTGGAGGGTGCAGGGTGGCAATTAACACAGTGAGAGATGAAGTTAACAAATGCTTATTTATATCACCAGAATTGCTCATTCAATCTGACTTGTGGCATACTTTGGGTTTCCAGGACTGTTTTATGTCACTTCAATCATGACAGATTAAACCTCTGCAGCTGTTCACACTGCAAGTGTTCAGCACCCAGCAGTCCCATGAGCAGTGCAGATGAAGTAAATGTGGGGCCCACAGACCTTGCTCACTGACAGGGAAAAGAAATGCTTATGTTTTGGTCCATAATTTAAACAGACTGCATTTCAGATTGCCATAATTGTCATGAGTGAATTCAACTTAAAGATCTTTCAAGAGTAGGAAATGCATTTGTGCGGTGGCTTTTACACCTTTGGGATGCCATCACTCAAGCCTCTGCAGTTTTGTAGCCATTTACTTGAACAATTTTTGTTTTTTTAAAAAACAGATTAAGGTCTTGAGCTGTAAATCACATGTAATCAGTTTGGTAGTTTTGTTATGGCAAGAACATTGGCAAACTGAAAAGTGTAAGGGAGATCTCTAGTGTCTTGGCTAATCTCAGCCCTGGGCAGAGTGCAGGGGACTCTGTCAAAGAACCTTCCAATTAAGTGTTGGAGAATCTTTTAAACACTGCAACCTGGATAACAAACTCCCAAAGTATTCACCATTTGGAGCTCTGAAAGAGCAAGAGATTACTATGTAGATAGAGGAAAAAAGATCCAAGGGTGTTCTCAACACCTCCTTGGCAAAAGGGAGGATCTTTACTGATCACTGGGAACTTCTCACCCATAACTAGTCAAAGTAGAGAATGAGCATTGGGGATAGCACAAACTAGATTCCATATGATAGGATCCCAGTGTAAATGGTAGAAGGAGCATTCTTGCTCACAAACACCAGCCACCTGCTCAGTTGCTACCTCCTGACACATGGCTTCTTGTTGAATAATCTCATGTAAAGCATTGACTGGTTGCATCATGGCCTGGTATGGAAACTCCAATGCACAGGAACACAATTGGCAGCAGAGTGATGGACTCAGCCAGTTCCATCAAAAGGTACAGCTCTCCCCACCATTGAGGATGTCTATGAGAGGCAATGTCTCAGGAAGGCAGCATCCATCATTAAGGACCCCCAGTCTGGGTCATGCCCTCTTATTGCTGCCATCAGGCAGGAGCCTGAAGACCCACACCTCAAGGTTCAACAACTGCTTCTTCCCCACCACTATCAGGTTCTTGAACTGACCTGAAAAACCTTAATTCTACTTTGGTCTATACTTCAACTTGCACTGATGTAGTTATGTTTGTTTTTGTTTGTGTTGTGTAAGTTCTGTATAATTTATGTTAATTTAAGTTGTCAGTTATGTCTGTCATGTTTAACATTTACTGAGCTGCTGCAAGCAGCTAATTTTCAAGGCATTTATACCCTAGGAATTATGCCCATGATAATAAACTTGAATAATCTTCAGTGTTTAGTCCTTGAATTCTCAATTACTTCTGTCTTTGAGTACACAACCTATGCAGCAGCATGGAGCCAGCAGTTTGGCTTCTCATTTGTATCAGCAATGAGTAGAAAATCTTAAACTAAGTTTGCAATAAAATAATTACTGTCCAGGAATTAGAACTACTGATAACATGACACATGATCAAAATGGTTACCCATTTGCACAAGAAAAAGCATTATGCTCCTTTATTTGTTCTGAAGACAATGATTGGTAGTTTAGTCCTGAACATTGAGGAGTAAAATCAGAAGAGGTCAGGTAGCATCTGTGGGGAGAAAAGTGCAGTCATTGTTTCAGTGTTATTTTCTCCACAGGTGCTGTCTGGCTGGCTCAGTATTTCCAACATTCTGATTTTATTTCAGGTTTCCAGAATCTGCAGTTTTTTTGCTTTAGGTTATTGAACATCAAGGAGTCTGCTGCTGTTAGGGCTCATGGGGTATATGTGACAATGATTAATTTGTTGCTGTTGTGCTGTGTGAAAATTTAAATCTGATATCAATCCTCTTGGAACTGAACAGTTCCCCATTAAAATCTCATTTTACACCACAGGCACTTCAAAGTTCACTGAGCAAAATAGAATCGACTCAACGGCTATCCTTTTTGCTAATGCATTGAAATGATAATGGCTATCACACTGATCTGATCTCAGCATACTACCCTTCAAGTTTTAAATCAAAACTAATCTTATAACTTTAACAGCTTATTGTTAATTCTTACTGTTTTCAATTTCTGAATTGAGATGAACAAGTACTAGTTTCATTTGAATGCCATTTTGAAGACTACTGTTTTGATTTTAATTTCAGTCCTAACGTGGCAATGTGCCAAGTTGGATAGGGTTGGTAATCAGCCAAAGAACTTGTGTGTAAGCATGCAAGGCAGATGATATCAAAAGAATTGATTTGGAACCCACAGCAAAACAAGAAACATCACAAGAACCAATGCAACTTCTACACACTATGGAAGGTAATAAGTGTTTTGAGGAATTTACAGTGTTAAATAGATAAGGAATTCAACATTGAGAACTTCATGCTGCAACAGCAAGCATTACTACAAGAGATGCTACTGACAGTATTACTAACTTATGCCTTACCCCTTAGCAGTCAGACAGTATTGATTTCAAGAACTATTAATGAGAATGAGCAGGAAGATACATTTGGTGAGATGATGCAATTTGACGTGACACTTAATCCTTGAAATCTGTATAACGATTCAGTACAAAATGCAAACAGAATGCATCCTTACATTCTGTCCAGACTTCAATGTTAGAAGAGGCAAAAGTCATAGTTGGAAAACATTGATGCATTTGAAGTATGCAAGAATATCAAGAAAACAATTATTCTATTTACTGCTGAATTTTATAGTTGTTCACAAGAAAAACCATCCTAATTTTGCTACTTTAGTCAAGGAATACAACTTATTCCTCCCTGCCCAGCCATGCATCCTACACCAGCTGAGAATTCAGCCTTCGACTACATCCTTGCCAATGTTACTTCTTACACTTGCCAAGCCTATACACAGGAAAACTGAAAATCTAATTCAGAGTTTCTGGTCCTTCTTAGAGCTTTAAACTTACATACTATTATACTTACATACTGTTGCAAAGATTCAGTTCACAATGTTAATGCCAGGTTTTACGCATAAATGTGACTTCACAAGGAAGAATGTCAATATCAAAGACGAGGAAGCAGCATATGAATCACATGTCAATATTGATCCATGGAATATGGTTCTCGAAGCACTTACATTTTAGATTGCTTTTTTTATTTGTAAAGAATGAACATTCCTGATTTAAACCAAAAGAACACAGCTGTTGTGAAGGAACTTAATTTTGCTGGGAACCCATTCACACTTTGTACTATTTTATTCCCATCTCTCAAGGTTTGATAATTTTGGTCTGGTTCCTCTTCATCGAGTGTGCTATCAAGTGAAGCATTTTATTTCCACTACATTTTTCATTATTCAAAAGAATAATGCCATCTTCATTTTTTACACATTGATAATAAGTTACAATCTCTATACATTAGCACTTCTAGTCCCACTTCCAACAATCTTGCTCTTCCGTGAGAAGTCAATGCTGAATGAGCAACAAGCACAAAACAAGGTTCCCAAATCTGGAGCCAATAATGGAACTTTAGAAAGTGTAAGTAACTGGTCTTAAGTCTCCTCCTTCTGAATCCTGGTATTGGATTACTTTTGATTGAAATTTTAGGTTAATATCCAGTAATCAATCTTGAATCTCTTACATTTTCACTTTTGCAGAAAAACAGGCAGCACAAACCACATTATCTCAAACCATTTAAACTGATTTTAATTTTGTGCTCACTTTAGTCAGTGTGGTTATGTCACCCCTGCACAGAACACTCCCTGTTTAAATGTTTGATCCACTGTTTATAAGATTGTGCTTTGTTATATCCTTCAATCATAAAGAAAAAACTACATCCATCTTGTGGGATGTTATATTTGATCTCTTCAATGTCTGGTGTACTCTGTATGCTGGGATTGGTAATTCTTCTTCCCTGTACCATCTGAATTCAATCATTGTTTTCCTTTTTTGTCTATGACAGGGCAGACCGACTCTTCAGTACGAGATTAGCATTGCCATGTCTGAAGGAAGAGGATTGTGATGTTAAATCTCCATGCGATTGTGCTTCAATTCTTTGTCTCACTGCAATGTAGGACTCCTCTTGCCTAGTCTCAGTATGGATTGCTTATACTTACTGGGACTATCTAAAGTCAGTTTGTCATCCTTCTCCCAATTGCTTCAAAGACTTCTCTCTTTGGGTGCTCTATGTCTGTTGTGCTGGTTATCTGGATCCTTGGAGCCAAGAAGTGTTACATTTAGTCAATAACCTCTTAGTGATGTTGTTGAATGGCAAAAAAGCCAACCTGATTCCTGTCTAGAGTGGTACGTGTCCAAATCACAAGTCTTTTCTCCAAGTGAGTTAATCATCAGGACTACAGTTGGCCCCTCTTGTCCCTGGCTGCTCCTAGCAAATGTGCCAAAGACATCCATGAAGTGCAGTGCAAAGTATTTGACATCAAAACTACTTGAATAAATAAAACTGCTTTCACTTTTAATAGGTATTCATGCTCATTACAATTAAATTTATTGCATTACTTGAATGTGTTTTCTGTAAACAATTGGCAAACCTCCATTTCAATGAAGAGGAAAGAAAAAGTCATTTGCTTTGTTCCAAAGAATGAAATTTTTGACAAGATGTTAATCTGGTTTGTGCAATGATCAGGCCTGTTCATTACTGTGTGATTGGATTATCAAATCCAATCTCCCTGGACTCAAAGAAGGTGGAATGACATCAGATAAACTCAGGCTATCTTCTGTCATCATTTTACTGCAGTTTACATTGCTCAACAGTGGTGGCCTAGAAATGTGGAAGTATGCATTTCTGGGTTTTACCATTGCACTGTTAACAGCTGATAGTCAAAGGGAGAGGTGTGGAGAGGTCTGGATTTGATTCAGACCTCATTAATTCAGGAATTAATTACATGGGTGGACTGGAGAAACTGCAGCTTGCTATTCTTGGAACTGAAAGGGTTGATAGGGGACCTGATGGCTCTAAAACAGCATAGGTGGAGAGAAACTGTTCCTGGAGTCTCACCAAGTAGCCAAGTCAGCCTGAGGAGTTAAATGCTGACTACTGTACATCATTCTAATATTCTGTAATTAAAACAAAATGGAGAGACTGTGGCTAACCTTTACCAAGTCTATCTACCCATCTTTGCCTTGCAGTACTTCTGTTAAGAAGGTTGAACATTAACACGTGATCAAGGAAACTACTGCCATTTGCAGGAGGACATTCCAAATTTTGAACATGCAGAAGACTTTGCCAGCTTCACTCCTGAACATCCTGGCCCCAGCTTTAAACCTAATCCTAGATTTCTCAACTAGCAGAATAGTTGCATAGTACTCATTCTCCTTAATATCTTAAACTACAATTAATTCCCCCTTTGGATTCCAGCAGGAGGAAATCTGTATTTAGGTACTCATCCCTGTGATTTATTAAAGTACAGATATCTTATAAGTTTATGCCTCCAAAGCCTTGACATCCAGTCTAAGTTGCATTCTCAACTCCTCATATTGTCCTCCAGTGCAATCTAACTGGGTTATGGTATACTTATGTAATTCTTTTTGTTAACAATCTGTGCATCTTTGGACAGCTGCCATTACTAGGTTTGCACCATTTGGAAAACACTCTTCCCTCTCCTTTTTAGAGAATGGTGAACGATTTCACATTTGTCTACATTGAAATCAGCTCGACACAGCTTTATCTATTTGCTTAATCTAGCAGTCTCTTTGGAACTGAATGCTTCTGACCAGTGACATTATCTGTTTGCCACCAGAAAGCTTGGATATGTCAATTACTATCCTATTCTATAAAGTGTTATTAACTGAGTAACTGAGACCCCAACACAGGTCAGTGAACAGGTCCACCACCTTATTTTCCTTTATAATAAAGGAGGAAAGTTTAAGAGGCCCACATTGCTCCTGACACCCTGTTATGTCTTTAAATCATTTTAAAGTTGTGTTGAGTTTAATCTCTTGCAATTCCTCTCATTTTCACTTTGTAATTTTTGTCATTGGTTTTGTCATTTTTGACAGTTTCAGTAATGTTGTCATTTGTTCCTCATTAGGCCACTGAACAGTTGGGTTGTGGGTCAGCTGCCTGGAAATCTGATGATGGCCAAGGTCCAAAACATCAGATGCTACTAAGACAGCCTTAAGATGGCATAAGGCTCTTCACACTTCTTGGAGGGGGTCATCATTCTAGCCTGCCATTATCAAATACCCAGGTCTCATTCCAGAGTTGTCGATGATATAGGTTGTGCATCTCTTCAGCTGTTCCAACATTGTTTTCTTAACTACACTAGAACTGCAGCAGCAACTGAAAACCTCTCACCCATGTCTTCTCTCCCCCCCCCCCCCCCCCCCCCGTCTCTGGATGGGTTTCACCTCATTCCTTAACCACTCCATTCACCCAACAATGTTCACAGTGGTCTCACTGCCTCCTCTACCTTGTCACCTCCCATCATCCCTCTATTGCATGCATGACTATGTAATAAGGCCAATGTTAAAAATGAACAAGATAAATACTTTGCCTTGTGAGTGCAGAATTGAGTTGATACTCAACATATTGCCACACTATACAATTGCCCATTACTAAGCAGTATTTAATAATTTTGTACAAACTATACATTAATATGAAGAATCATCTTTTGTAATTATCTACTGAATCTGAACCATTTGCTCATCCTGAGAGAAAATGCTAATGTACATTAACAAATTTGTTAAGTAGGTTTGTGTCCAAATAGTTTTGACGTATCGTTCCCTTGGCTCAAAGTGAAGCTATTTCTGCAAACCCAATTTATGTTCAATTTACTATTAGTCAATAATTTGGAGATATCCTCCACCAGATCATTGGAAAATGATTTAGACCAAATCCTTTCAGACAAAT
Source organism: Pristis pectinata (assembly GCF_009764475.1). Lineage (NCBI taxonomy): Eukaryota > Metazoa > Chordata > Chondrichthyes > Rhinopristiformes > Pristidae > Pristis > Pristis pectinata. The sequence goes on along the minus strand of NC_067420.1, from coordinate 2,674,085 downwards.
CTTCAGACTACAGTTCAAAAACATACAAGTATCTAAAGATTAAATTTAAAACAATCTAAATAAATTTCTGTTTAGAGCAATTTATATTGTTCAGTGAAAACAGAACAATAATCTGATCTAGGCTTTAGATGAGATTATAAAACCTCATTCATGTTTGGAGGTACAAGAGTGATTACTACTTTAAAACCACTCAGAACATCAGATTTCATTATATCACAAAGAAACATTAGTGATTGAGTAGGAATGTACTCAATGATCCAATCGAGGTGCCTAAAAGGCTCGATGGGGTGCATAGAAAGAACTTATTTCCTAAAATGGGAGGGTTGTTTCAAAAGAAGAAACAGTCCAGTGTCAGAGTGATGTCAGGCAGAGTGAAGTTGGAACTCTTTCACTGCTGACACAGGGTGTGGGGGTGTTGGGGAGGGGGGTGGCAATCAAAAGTTTCAAAACTCAGATTGATGGACTAGGGGTTTTGTAATCAAGGAAGGTGTATAGGGTAAACTACAGGTCAGATACAATGGCTGAATAGCCCAAATGAGCATGGTAGTGTAGCAGTTAGTGTAATGCTTTACAGTGCCAGTGACTGGGTTCAAATCTGACTGCTGTCTGTAAGGAGTTTGTACATTCTGTGTCTGCGTGGGTTTCCTCCAGGTGCTCTGGTTCCCTCCCACATTCCAAAGACGTATGGGTTAGGAAGTTGTGGGCATGCTATGTTGGCACCAGAAGCATGGCAACACTTGTGGGCTGCCCCCAGAATGCTACACAGAAAAGTTTTTCAATGTACATGTGACTAAAAGGAATCTTACTGTTGCAAAGACTTTGTACCATGAGGTTCACACCTGCACTCCCATGTGGATGGCCATGTTTGTCATTAATCTACCAGGGGCAGGGCAGTGGCACAGCCAGTACAGTCCCTGCCTTACAGGGACAGGGTTCAGGCCTGACCTTGGGTTCTGCCAGTGTGGAGTTTACAATGTTATGTGACTGCCTGTGCTCTGGTTTCCTTCTGCACCCAAAGGTGTGTCGGCTGGTCGGTTAACTGGCCACCGTAGGTTACCCCTAGCCTGTAGATCAGTGATAGGATTGGGGGGGGGGGGGGGGGGGGGGGGGGGTGGGAAGAAAAAAAATGATGAGAATGTGGGGAGAAGAGAAGGGATTAATGTAGGATTGGGTGGTTGATGGAAAGCACAGAGTCAGTGGGCTGTAGGGTGTGTTTGTGTTGTCTGTTTCTCCATGACTATGGTTCTTGTCCTTATGACCTGTGTTGGTGAGTGTACCACTTGGCCTTACTGAGGACAAAATAACACAAGATAGAAGCTGGAGTTGGCCATAACACCCTTGGGCCTCTTCCCCTATTCAATGAGACCATGGCTGATCTGAACTGTCCTCAGATTCGCTTTCCTTCCTGAAGCCAAAAACCAAATATTCCTCATCATCTGCAGCATTTGAGCTAGAGAATGCCAAAGATTTACCAGCCACAGAAAATTCCTCCTCACCTTCTTAAATGTGGGACCCTTCACCCAAGTGTTGGATTACCCCATCTGTGGAGACATCTTCTCAGTATCTATCTGCTCAAGCCTACTAATAATGTAATATTTTGATAACATCACCTCTCATTCTTCTAAACTACAGAGGTTATGTCCAGTTTACTCAATCTTTCCTCATAACACTTTCAGTCCAGGATTCAATCTAGAGCACCTTCTCTGCAATGCCTCCAAGGCAAATATATCCTCCCTTAATTAAAAAGAGACCAATACTGTACACTTTCCAAGTGGGGTCTCAAATGTTGTGTGAACAAATTTTCCCTGGATAGTCTGCATTGAGCAAGTGGCATTTACCTAATGCAGCAAATGCTTGCAAAGTGATTGAGTTATATCCTGCCTCAGTGACAACCTAATAATCTCTCATTATGACTGCCTTTTCCCCCAACAATAACTTTCAACATAGACACTACTGTGAGTTTTCAAGCAGCCTCTGTTCACATACAGACTGTTAAACCTGTGCCTCCTTGTATTTGATCTGTAGCACCTTCAAACTCAAAATGTAAATGGTGCCTGGCCACCACAAGATTATGTTCATTAAACTCAGTTTCCCCTCAGAAAACATTCATTACTTCTATTCTAATCCAGTATTAAAGTTTTATTAACATGACTGATCATTGAGATCTAGGTTAAGGACCATAATACAACTGCACAACACATGGGGAAGGGTTGACCAGCTCTATGACAGAACCAGGATACAAGTTTGGTTGGCTGTTGACACTTATGAATCTGCATCCCACTAGTGCTCTGGATAAGATACACAAACTAGCCACTTTGCATAAAAAGTGCAGTCAGAGATTTAATTGTTCAACTGTTCAATCCTCTGTTTAATTGAGGATTAAAAGGTACAGGAGGATAAAGATATCAAACAATGACTGCCTTCTGAGGATAAAGTAAAATTAGCAGCTTAAATTTACTGGAGAGTTTATTTATTTGTTGTCCTGCTGGGAGATTGAGAGAGGTTAGTTATTTTTGACCATCCTTTCACTGGGAACTCATCAGCATGAGTGCATTGTAATATTCCTCATTGAGTGTCAATAGGTTTAGGGTGAAGAATGATTTAATTAATTACACTATTTGTTTAACTTGAATGTGCATTACTTTGTTTCTAACCTTTTGACTGGATGTGCAAACTGAAATCATGAAATATCATGAAACAGTTTTCAGCATGGGTTTCCTCCAGGTGCTCTGGTTTCCTCCCACATTCCAAAGACGTATGGGTTAGGAAGTTGTGGGCATGCTATGTTGGCACTGGAAATGTGGTGACACTTGCAGGCTGCCCCCCAGAACACTGCAAAAGATGCATTTCACTGAGTTTTGATGTACATGTGACTAAAAGAAATGTTATCTTATCTTAAATGATCAAGAAGAATTCAGTGGGTCTAGCCCATTATTCCTTCACAATTAATTGTGCACACAATTAATGAGTCATGTCATTTCACATGACATGAAAGGACACCATTTGGCCCACTGATGCCAGGAGTTGAAATCCAATACCAAGTTCTATTCAGAGTTGAATCTATTCTATTCAAATCCGACAGTGAGGTACTGCCCTTGATATCAAGGCAGCCACTTAATGTGTGGTATCAAAGTTGAAAGTCAGTGACAATCCTGACTGGAATGATATCAGGCTAAAAAAGGTAGAAGATTAGTCATCTCAGGTGTAGGATACCACTGGAGGCAGTGGCTTAGGTCCAGTTCAGATGACCTGGATCCCCTTCAATTTGCCTGTCTCCATAACATGTCAATAGCAGATGCTGTTTCACTGGCTCTCCACTCTGGACCACAGTAATGCAGACTTCAGGCTGTTGTTTATTGTGTCCAAACAGCACCATGGTTCAAGACCTGGGCCTCTGCATGTCCCTTTGCAACTGGATCCTTGACTTCCTTACAGCAGACCTCGGTCAGTGTGGATTGACAACAACGTCTCCACTGATCATCAACACAGGTGCACCTCAAGGGTGTGCACTTAGCCCACTGCACCCTTTACACCCACGACTGTGGCAGAGCACAGCTCCAACACCATCTATAAATTCGGCAACGACACCACTGTTGTTGGCCAAATCTCAGGTGGTGATGAGTCAGCATACAGGAGCGAGATAGAACACCTGGTTGAATGGTGCCACAATAACAATCTCGAGCTTAATGTCAATTAAACAAAGAAGTTAATCATTGACTTCAGAAAGGGGAAGTTGAGAGACCACGCACCAGTTCTAATGGGGGGGGGGGGGGGGGCGGAAAATGGTGGTGGAGAGGGTCAGCAGCTTCAAATTCCTGGGTGTTAACATCTGATGACCTGTCCTGGGCCCAGTGCATAGATGCTATCATAAAGAAGGTGTGCCAGTGCCGTTACTTTCTTAGCAGCTTAAGGAGATTTGGCATGTAACTAAATACTCCAACAAGCTTCTGCAGGTTCACTGCTGAAAGTATCCTGGTATGGTAATTCCAGCACACAAGAGGCTGCAGAGAGAGTAGTGGACACAGCCCAGTCCATCACAGGCACAGGCCTCCCCACCACTGACAGCATCTACAGGAGGCACTGCCTCCAGAAGGTGGCATCCGTCAAGGATCCCCACCATCCAGGCCATGCCATCTTCTCACTGCTACTGTCACGCAGGAGGTACAGACCCTGAAGTCCCACAGCACCAGATTTAGGAACAGCTCTACTCCTACAATCAAGTTCTTGAAACAACCTGTACAACCCTAACCCTACCTCAATGGAACACCACATGCCCTCTTGCACTACCATGAACTTCTTTGATTATGTCTGTTTTTTTGCACTAATGTCTTGTTTTTGCACTTTTTTTTGTATTATTTATATTGTGTTGTCTGTACCTAGGTGCCTGTGATGCTGCTGCAAGTTTTTCATTGTACTTGTACCTCACTGCACTTGTGCACATAACAATAAACTCTACTTCACTACTTTCCTTCCTCTCATCTTAAGGTCAGAAGAGACAGTAAGTTTTCAAATAATGAAGCCATCCTTGCCCACCTGTAGAAGCTGGACAACATTCACACTTGCACGATGAATGTTCCTTGCTGCTTAGCAGTCCATGTAACAAGTATTTACTTCTAAAAAAGAGACAATCACATCACCATTGGTGTGACCCTAGTATCAACATCCCACATCACTACTGATAAGCCAAATTGGATCAGCTACATCAGTACCTAATCTGGAACAGCAGATCCCAGACCTGATGAGGGGTCTCGACCTGAAATGTTGACAGTCCATTTCCCTCCATAGATGCTGCCTGACCCACTGAGTTCCTCCAGCTCTTGTGTTACAGCAGATCAAAGGCTATGTAATCTGCTGCAAGTGACTCATCTGACTCCCCAGATCCTTTCTGGCATCCACAAAGCACAAACCATGCATTTGATGGAATACTCTCCTCTTGCTTAGAGGAGTGCAGTTCCAGTGGCTTTCAAGAACCTTGACAATCCAGGATAAAGTGACTAGTTGATTGACATCTTATCATCCATTCCTGCCATCACTGGTACATCAGTTGTACCATTTACAATTCTTCTTCAAGACTATCTTAAAGTAGTTCAGAAACCTGATACTCTTACTTGTCCCTTCATCCTGGCATTGAAATCCCAGAGCTCTCTACAAAAACAAAACACGCCAAGAGTATACTCGCCATTGGGACTGCAGTTTAAGGTGGCATCTCTGCATCCATAGGCAATTACATATGGGCATTAAAATGTCACTTTCCTGTGATGCCCAATACCCTATGTACAATTTTTATTTCTAAATGTTTTCTTGTCCCCAGACTTCAAAAAATGCCATCAAAACACAACAGGTAATACATCTCTCTTCTATTCTTGGGGTCCCGTTGTGTGCAAATTGGCATCTGTTTTCATGGGTGTATTCCAGGGCAATGTCTGTGAAGCAATTGGGTATGTCTGGAAAATGTTTAGATACTGATATAATTATGAACTCCTTCCATTTTCCTACCAACATATAGTTACCTTGCTTACAATGTTACAATATCCTTAATGTATTGGACAAGCCTTAACCTTGTGTTCCGTGAATGTAATGCCATTGACTATTTTGCAGAATGAAGGTGGTATATTGGGGTTGAAAGTTAGGAGAATATTACAAAAACTGGAAAGATGTCTGGGATCAACTGATGAATAGAATGCCTGCGACTGAACTGTATTTCCAAAATAACCAAGGATGGCCCAATTCGACACCAAATCAAACTGAAAGCAACTGATTGGTGCACCTATGCAGGTTTGTGTTATATTGATTAAAAAACTGACCATAGTCTGCACAAGAGTCATGTTTGGGGTTCCCAGCTGGCTTGGTATTAAACTAATACACCCAGTTGTTTATTAACCCCAAAGAATCTCAAGTTTTGAGATAGATAACCTGATTTCAATTTATGTTTGAGGTAATTAATATCTTCAATTAGTTGTTTTCAGCTTTTTGCTCTCCATCTCCAATAGCAGCACTGACTTGTTCAAATAAAGGCAGCCCAAGAGTCTCAAGGGTGAGTCAACCTGACATTTGCCAAGTCTAACACAAGACAGGACATGGGAACTATCCATAAGGCATTAATACACAGTAATCAAGAGTGAGAAACCTTGGGGGTTATACTTTGGATTAAGGTTAATCACAATACTTGCTTGTTATCTAAATTGAAATCAGCTGATCAATCTCCATGCATAGATTGCATTTATAGCTTTCCTGGTATGCATTATTTAAGATATTTACATTATATTGATATGCCCAATATTATAAAATCTAGAATCAGTGTTTTCTCTGGTTAAGAGCATTAGGTCTTCCTGGACAACAGTCAGTTTAACTCAATTTACATTAAACAATTCTTAACATCAGCAGGAAACAAACAGCCTTTCAACAAAACTAACATTGTTTTGAGGATGTACCACACCATGCAGTAAATTTTCCACCTGGCACAGAGACATTGTAATTACTCATCTTAATTCATCTTTCCTTTACCTTGTTTCAGATCTCACCACTGTGGGCAACAATGACAATCCCTCTCCAAATTCTGTAATTGGACTCTGAACATGCAATCAATACAGTCTGTTAACATAGCCTGGGAAGTTCACATTTTAACAATGACTGGTACTTTCTGAATAAGAAAGTATAGCACCTGGTTATGAACCTGAAAGTATTCAATCAACTAGAATCCTACAGTTCAAGGGAAATATATTTTTCATGACTGGTGGTTTCCCCAATCTCTAAAAAGGATGAGACCATATATTTCACTCCTCTTGAGCAGTGCAAACTACTAAACAAACAAAGGATAGTTAGTTTTATTTTTAAGTTATTTCAAATATAATGGAAATGACTTAAAAATGAGATTTCTGAAAATGTGTTGAATTGCACAGATGGAGAAATTGAGGTTGCAGAAAGTTGAAGGATCTGCTTGAGGTGCAACATGACTCAGCATGGTCCCTCCATCTGCAAGGACATTGAACCTTGCAAATCGTAAAGTTAAGAAGGACTTACCAGACCTCACTTGTTTCCCTCCTCTGCTCAGCCTCCTCTCACTGAAGCTCCAGAAACCAAAGCCTCAGCACTTATTCCTTAAACACTGCTGCTCTGCTTTACCTTGCCTTCTTTTTATTGGCTGTCCACTTTACAAATTAGCCAATCAGACTGCTTTGCTCCACCTCCCCTGCCTTGAAACCTGCAAGGTCAGCTGTTCACTGCAGCTGGTCTTTCTGATGGTAATCTTTGTATCTGGACCAGAAAACACCAAGACAAGTTTGAAGAAACCAACCAGTCACTAATAAGCTGTGAACACAAGTCTTTCTTGAAATGGAAGCACCATCATGACTCAAGGGAAAAAATAGACCTACCATCTTCAGAAGCCCATTCAAATCAAGGATGGAAAGCAGTCACTGCCCAATGGAAGGAACGCCTTGAAGACACATCACGAGCATCCTCGACAACATCCACAGCACGCTACCCAATCTTGGAACAGTCCCAGCCCAACATACGTTTGAAAAGGCTACTCAGCAACTGCAAACGTACACAATAAGCCATCTAGAGTTGATAAATTCCCTGCTGAGGTTCTAAGATATGGTGGAGAAGTGTTCCAGACATGAATCATCAGTGATTTCATTCCCATCCTCTGGGAAGAGTAAATCTCAGAGACACTGTCATTTTGACTAATCTTCAGTGCTGGGAGTTTGTGGTAATTGAAGCGGAATCTCTCTGCCATCTGCCGCAGGAGAAGCCATCACAAGAATTCTCCTCAATCATCTCATTCCAGTGGCTGAAGAGCTCCCCTCAGACTCACAATGGGGATTCCACCTATCAGGCCGCAGAATGGAAATGATCCCTGCCGCACAGCAAATCCAGGAAAAATGTGGGGAACGAACAAGACACTGCCTTTTTTTCACCTTACAGATGTCTTCAGCTCCATCAACTGAGAGGATTTATGGAGAATCCTCTTCAAGTTTGTCAATCCGTTGATATTCTTTGTCATCTCATCCCGTAAATCTACAGGTCCCTATATTTGCTACACTCTTTTATTTTCCAGTGATGCCAATGGAAGGTCATGAGCAAAAGTACTGAAATGGCTGATATTCAGCCGCTTGCAACATCAGTAGAATATAGGGAGAAGCACAGCACTACTCACACAGGTTTCGAAAGGTACAGACCAAGGTCTCTCTGGACCACAGATGGGAAGTGCAGCTACTTCTGTGGTGTGCTCCTTTCAGGCTCAGATACTCCATTCCGAAGTCTAACTAAGTGGGAGAGTTTGAGAGGTCCACGGGTCAATTGAGGTTTATTAACTTGTTTGTAAATTGCATCACCTAGTTTTTGAGGTTGTTTCAAAATGACTTTCCATTCACAACAAGAGTAATTTTCACCTTCACTGTGTGATAATCCAGTGCATTGAATCGCTTATGTTTTGTGGAACCAACTGATTTTCACCCATTTGAAATCACTGGTATGAAAATGCAACTCATTCTATAGTGGACCGCTATCGACTCCATGAGGTTTACTCTGTAATATGGCTTTGAACTGGAGTGGACTTAAAGTGTATGCATCCCCTCTGACTCAGTTGGCAGCACTCCTCAAGATAAAGGCAATGGAATCAAGTTCAACTTCAGAACAAAAATCTAAGTTTACACTCCTACGTCAGAAGGTTGTGGTTTGTTTGAGATGTTGATCTAAGTTCCTATCTGACTGTGCAGGTGATGAGATCACTATTTTGAAAGGTAGTGGTGTTACGTCTGGTATCCATCAATATTTCTTTCTCAATCAGTATCGTTGGATGAGAAGATTAAATGACCTTAATTACATTGAGGCTTGTTGCAAGCAATTTGTCTGTCATGTATTCTGCATTCACTGTAGTTCAAAAGGAGATCATTGGCTATAAAACATTGGCTATGAAAAGTGTTGAATAAATGCAAGTCTGTCTTTTTATAACTGCCTGTGTGAGAGTGAAGCAGGGTGAAGTGGCCTTGTAGGTAATGGTCTCGTACTGTTTGGCATTGGATCATGCTGATGTTATAGCCACACAAAAACATAGAAAGATGGAAAAGGCCATTCAGCCCATCGCGTCTGCTCCGGCATTCAATACGATCATGACTGTTCATCCAAAGTCAATATCCCGTTGCCTCGAGAAGGCAATATCCATCATCAAACATCCCCACCATCCGGACCGTGCCATCCTCTCGCAGCTGCCATGGGGCAGGAGGTACAGAAGCCTGAAGTCCCACACCACCAGGTTCAGGAACAGCTACTTCCCTTTAACCATTCGGTTCTTGAACCAACCGGCACAACCCTAATCACTCCCTCAGTACAGCAACACTAGGACCACTTTGCATTACAATGGACTTTATTTATTGTTCCAACTGTTAAAAAAAAATTGTGTATAATTTATGTTTTTCTTGTGAATGTTGTGTATCTGATGCTATGTGCCTGTGATACTGCAGCAAGTATTTTGAGTATTTTGACACCCAAAATACTCAAGGTGTGATTTCTCCAAGGCCCTGGACCACTGCCGGGTTTCATGTCAATTTGTACGTGGAAGGAGTTTGCGTTCACCTGAGTTGGTGTTATAACTTTATTCTTATGATAACATGATGCTGCATGAGTTTCTAACCCTTCAATCCTTTAAAGTAAATGAGAAGGAAAGAATGTCAATATAATCTGTTGGCAATGACAGTAATTATATGATAATATCTTATTCTGGTCATTTGATGCTAACTTATAATATAGTGGGGCGTACTTCTGCAGGACTTGGGAGTGTAACACTATTACAGCGCTAGTGACTCTGGTTCAATTCTGGCCACTGTCTGGAAGGAGTTTGTACGTTCTCCCCATGTCTGCGTGGGTTTCATCCGGGTGTTCCGGTTTCCTCCCACATTCCAAAGATGTACGGGTTAGGAAGTTGTGGGCATGCCATGTTGGCGCCGGAAGCGTGGCGACACTTGTGGGCTGCCCCCAGAACACTCTCAGTAGTGCAAAAAGACACATTTCACTGTGTGTTCCAACGTACATGTGACTAATAAAGATATCTTATCTTATGTACCTTATTCATGTGCAGCCATTATTATTTTGATGGACCTAATATCTCACGTGATGCACACCAAATATATGGGACAGTCTACTGTAAACATTGGTATGGCCAGGGGCTCAATTAACAACTTCAGATCTTTGATTGATAGATTTATTTTGGCAAGTGGATTAAGAATTCAAGGCAGATGCTGAAAGAAGCTGAACAGATATGATCTGAATGAATGCTGAACAGGATCAGGGTGTTGGACGGCATCCTGTTGATCCAATGTTAATACAGACTGTGGATCCTCCGGAGAATTGACTTAAACAACCACGATGCAGAATCCTAGCGGTTTCTCAGGGCTTCCCATCAAAGGTACATGGGTCAATTGACAGCATCTGCACAGTTTTGTGTTTCGATCGAAAACAAAGATAGACATTACAGAGAAAACACATCACGAGTGCTCCTACTGATAACAAGCCATGCGAGTCTTTACTCATGAGTCACATGCCTTGTCAAGATACTTATTGTATAATAATGTCATTTGAAAACAACATTATAAAATCCAATTTGTGCAGAAGGATAACACTTTGAAGCTTTGACATGTTGAGAAGATCACAAGTATTCAAGTAAAGGTCATTATTATGAGGCAATTCATCTTTCAGGGAAATAGACAAAAACTGACCGCAACTGTTGATGACTCATTAGAGAAAATTGCACTTTGCTGCCATGTCAGAGGCTTCCTTTACATTCTCAATATCTCTTGATGAATTACATTTATTGTAAACCAATTTCTCTGGCTTATAACAGGCCAATCTGTGGTCAGGACTAAGTAACCACAGTACTGACTTGGACATTTCCTATTAAATCCATATACTATTTATTATATCTCAATCTTTCTCAGTTAGTTTGTAAATAGATTTTACTCCCAGTTATTTTGCCTGTCTCACACCGTAACCCTACCCTAACATGTACAGCATCTTTATTCTTGAAAAGGAGTCTTTACATGTTCCCAAACCCAGTTAACAGACACAGAGTTCCAAATGATCGGGCAAATAATCTTGATTAATAAGCTCCAAGTCATTGATGAGAAATTACTTCACATTGACTCGAGGCGGGAATAGAAGAACAGGCGTAGGATAATCAGAGTATTGTGTAGGGAGGGGAAGACCATATATACCATTGCAGAAAATCATCATTGTGCACCTCTTGGCAAATGCCATGCAATTCAATCATGTCGAAAACAACAACTCAATCTTGCAGGGCTTTTCATTTTTGTGTTGGTATGAACAAAGTTTGTATTGGCAAAGTATCAACACATTACTGAACTGCAATTGTGCAATTGAATGTACTGGGGATTAATGTTTAATCATTACAGGTTGTGGCTGAATAAATAGCTACGTCTCTCTCTTTTTTTGAAAAAAACAATATTTTAATTGTATTTGCCTGCTGTTTGTCACAGCAAAAATCGTCCACTCTACTTAACTGGGGTCACACAAGAATGAAGGACTAACCATAGAAGAAAGCAGATTGTGTCAAGTTGAAATTATTCCACTGGTACCTGTATTGCGATAAGCAGTCTCGCTGAAAATAAAGTGAGGCAGAAAACAGGAAATTATAGGCCAGTTAGTCTAACATCTATCATTGGCAAAATGCTGGAATCCATAATAAAGCACAACATAGGACTTTGAGAAAGTCATGATACAATCAAACAGAATGAATATGATTTTGTGAAAGAGAAATTGTGTTTGACAAATTTGCTAGGGTTTTTTAAAGAATGGATAAAGGTGGGCTAGCAAATGTGGTGTATTTGGATTTCCAGAAACATTATGTACCACATAAAAGACTTCTACACAAGGTAAAAACACATGGGGATGGGGATAATACATTGATTTGGATAGGGGAGTGGCAAACTAACAGAAAACAGGAGTCAGGATGAATGGGTCATCTTAGGATTGGCAGTCAATAACCAGTGGAATGCTGCGGGGATCAGCGTCGGGGCCTCAACAATTTAGGTGAAGGGTCCAAGTGCGCCGCAGCCATATTTGCTGATTTTCTAAAGATATGTGGGTTAGCAAAGTGCGACAGGACACAAAGAGATGTGGATGGGTTAAGTGAGTGAGCAAGAAGTTGGTAGGTGGACCAATGATGTAGGAAAATCTGAGATTATCCACTTTGGAAGAATGGAAAAAGTAAATTATTATTTAAATTATTAGTTAAATGGAGCGAGACGACCAAATGTTACAACACAAAGGGTTCTGGGGTCCCAGTACATAGTGTCACAGGGTCATAGAGTCACACAACGTGGAAATGGGCCCTTCAGCTCAACTCGTCCGGGCCGACCAAGACTCCCATCTAAGCGAATTTCGTTTCCCTGCATTTGGCCCATATCCCTCGAAACCTTTCCTATCCATGTACCTGTCCAAGTGCCTTTTAAATGTTGTTAATGTACCTGCCTCAACCACTTCCTCTGGCAGCTCATTCCATGTACTGACTACCCTCTGGGTGAAAAAGTTGCCCCTCAGGTTCCTATTAAATCTCTCCCCTCTGACCCTAAACCTACCGTATGCCCTCTAGTTCTTGATTCCCCAACCCTGAGAAAAAAACTCTGCTCATTGACCCAATCTATGTCCCTCATGAGTTTATACACCTCTGTAAGATCACCCCTCATTCTCCAACACTCCATAGAAAACAGTCTCAACCTGCTCAACCTCTCTCCATGGCTCAGTCCCTCGAGTCCCAGCATCATCCTCATAAAACTCGTCTGCACTCTTTCCAACTTATAGACAGAAAGTTACAATGCGATACGGCAAGTAATTAGGAAGGCTAATGGACGGTTGGGCTTTATTGCAAGGAATATGGAGCAAGAGAGAAAAAGAACTTTTGATACAACTTTACAGGGCATTGGTAAGAGTTCACCCAGAGTGCTGCATACAGATTCGGTCACCGGACTGAATCGTGGATGTGCCTGCATTGGACGTACTACAGAGACGGTTCACTCGGTTGATTTCTGGGATGAAAAGGTAGACTTATGAAGAAAGGTTGTGCAAGTTGAGATGGATGGATTATTGTAGTGTAGAAGAACAAGGGGTGTTTTCATTGGAACATATAAAGATTCTGAGGGTGACTGACAGAGTGGAGGGTGAGAGGTTTCTTCCCCTAGTGGGGTGTCTAGAACAAGGGGGCATAGTTTCAGAATAAAAGGTTGTCCAACCCAGACGGTGATGAGGAGGAATTTCTTTTTTCAGAGGATTGTGAATGTTTGGAACTCTTTACCCAAGAGAATGGTGGCAATGCAGTCAGAGAGTCATAAAATCACACAGCATGGAAACCGGCCCTTCGGCCCAACTCGTCCATGCCGACTGTGTTGTCCAGCGAGCTAGGTAGTCCCTTTCTGTAGCAGAGAGTTTTGAAATAGAGCATTAATATCCCTCATATGAAGAAGTAACAGGACATTTTGCTATGTTAAAGGTGCTGAATAATTTCAGGCTATCGCCAGGCAATAAAACTGCAGAGAAGTGGTGTAGGGACTAAGATTGGATCAAAGTCAAAGTTGAGTTTATTGTCACGTGCACAAGTCCATGTGTGCACAGGTGCAATGAAAAACTTACTTGCAGCAGCATCACAGGCACAGAGCATCAGATAAGCAGTATTCACAAGAAAAACATAAATTAAACACAATTTTTATTGGAAAGAACAGAATTAGAACAAAAAGTCCATTTTAGTGCAAAGTGATCAAAGTGGTCCCAGTGCTGCTGTACTGAGGTAGTGATTAGGGTTGTGCCGGTTGGTTCATGAACCGAATGGTTAAAGGGAAGTAGCTGTTCCTGAACCTGGTGGTGTGGGACTTCAGGCTTCTGTACCTCTTGCCCGATTGTAACTGCGAGAAGATGGCATGGCACGGATGGTGGCGATCTTTGCTGATGGAAGTTGCCTTCTTGGGGGCAGCACCTCCTGTTGGTGGGGAGGGATGTGCCTGTGATGTATTGGATCAGCCATGCTCTAAAATGAAAGGTGGAGCAGGCCTGAGGGCTTCGATGAGCTGACTGGCCGACTCCTGCCTATGTGCTTATCTAAGGAGTGAATAGGCAGCAAAAAAGCCGAGTGCATTCGGCAAAGGTGCATGGTCCAGGCAATTGTAGACAGGTTGGAGCAGCAGGAGCTGCCAGTGATGGTAATCATCTGTCACAGGTGGCATCAACTTTGCCACAACTGAAGTGACGCAGTTTTGATTCATTGAATGGGAAACCTGAAAAAAAACAGCTTTAATCACTCAAACAGCCTTGCAGATGCTCCCGGTTATTGTGTGGTAATAGCCTGTCAATGATATGTTGTAAATTGGATTGAATAACATAAACTTTGATGGTTTTAGCCAGTGATGAACATTTCATGAATTATGTCAATTATGGATGCCTGTAAGTGATTGCAGGACAAGAATGAAGCCTTTGAGTTTTGCAAACATATGAACCATTGACATGAAGGGTTGGTAGACATTACCAGAAGTGGAACAATGAACTGCAGATACTGGAAATCCGAAACAAAAACAAAACATACCAGAACCACTCAGCATCTGTGAAGAGAGAAACAGAGTTAATGTTTCTATATTAATTCTGTTACTCACTCCACAAATACTGCCTGAGCTGTTGAGTACTTTTGACATTTTCTGTTTTTATCTTGATTTATCTGATTGGTCTTTGCCTAATTGTACTTTTATATTGATAACCTCTCTTGTGACTTTCATGGTGGCCTCTCCCTCTCTGCTGGACATGGTGACAATCCCTGAAATACAGGACTGTCCTTGGAAGTAGTCCTTTGGTAGCACCCCACAGGCTCCCTGTTCCTGAGACAAGAGTTAACTGCATCATGCTGCCAAGGTCTTATTCTCAAACAATTTCCTCTCCAAGAAAGTGTTAGAAGATCAGCAAGGTTTTGTTTCTTTCTCTCTTCCAGGACGTTTACTGATCACTGAGGCTGAGTGCAGCTTAGCCCAGGACCTTCAGGGAGTAGGTGACTTGGCTTAACACATTTACTCAATGGAGATATCTTATACAGCTCTTAGCTATAATGTAGCAAATTTCATAAACTTCATCGCATCTTATAATTATTGGCACACCATAGCTAAATGATGCAGATCTTGTAAGTTGTGTTTGGAATGCTACTGGCAAGGCTGGTACAAATTGCTTTGAACATTTCGAGAAGCTTTTTATCTTTAAGTTTTTGTGTCATACAGCATAGAAACAGGCCCTTCTGCTCAACACTATTGAAACTTTTTGCTGACTATAAAATCCTCGATGAATGAACAGAATGAGGCAATGATTTGGAATGGATTTTCAAAAAAAAATCCTTTAATCATTTTCCGATATTTATTTCAGGGAAATAATTAGATCCAGGTTGGTCAATATAGCTGAGGAGGGCTTATGTCAAGAAAACATACTTCATTAATGTTTAGTCTATCAACTGTGAGGAATCCAATATAAACTAATTACTTTATTAATCTATACAGCATTATTTGTTGGCTATAGTGCAGTAAGCTTCTATTGCAATTAAAATATGAAAGTTTTTTAAAACTTTTCTATTACTGTCCGTTTGCCCAGAAGAACAATGTTAATTTTTGAAGGCCCTTCAAAGACCTGCATTCAAATACAATCAGCAGGAATTTGCGACTGCACTTCACTCAATAAGCAGACATGGGCAGTTTTGTGGACAGAGTCTGCTTCTGGGACAATGACTTTTAGATCTGTGCAAAAGAATCTGGAAGCTTGACTTTTATAGATTTAACTTAAACTTTAAAGTAATTGTCCATGGTATCGGTTTCCCCAATTTCGGGCATAATGTACTGCTTAAAATTATACCAGACCTTTGCAAGATCAGAAACAAGGTACAGTTCAGTGTTTTTCTCACATCACACCAACAACAAATACATTATATGGAATCAGACAATGCGAAGCGATTGTCAAGCGGGGGAGTTTTCATCTCCCAGATCCAGGACAACAGTGTAATTTTGGAAATGCGAGGATATAGGAAATGCTTGGTCTCATTATGTCCCTACTATGACAGGAACTGGTCCTCAGGCAATTTAACTCACTCCATGTGGTGTCAAGAAATGGCAGAGTGCACTGGATAAAAGAAAGGCTGTGGCCCCATCAACATCCCAGCTGACAGGACTAACATCCACCAGACAAAGTGAGATATTGACTGTTATGTTCTGTCCATTAAACAGGTGGAGAAAAAGATGGACAAATGTTACATCCCAACCCTGAAATAATTGACTGGGGGAAATGGAAAGGTTGAATGGTCTACTTCTTTTTCTATCTTTTAATCTGAAATGTGGATTCTAAAAACTTTTTTTTGGTAATTTTCCTACAAAAAACCATTCTTTGTCTTGCGTAAGAGGCTACTTTCAGCAATATCAGTCACAGCTCCAGTGTTACTAATGTGAACTCATTAACTGGTCCCTTAGAACTTAACAGGTCGGAATCTCCTAGCCTGGCACTTACAGTATGTATTAAGGGCTGCTAATTGATTTAGATCTAGATTACTTGCAAGATACATCTGATAGCTCCTGATGAATAATAACAATTCAATAATGATGACATTTTGATAATTATGACAAAGGGGGGAATTCAGTGCAACTTTTACCTGTAATATATTTTTTAGCCCCCTGTATCAGCTTGCTTTTGTGGCTTTTAGTAACAAGAGTGGGCTACCTAGATCCTCAGATGTATTTTGTCAATCAATAGGATCAGATCTGATGTGTCTAGTCCCCTTTTACCTTAATGACTTAGGTCTTTGTTCAATCTCATATGTCATATCAGCAAGGAGACCTTGCATCAGTTGCAGTTGCTAAAGAGATTTGGATTTGGATTCAGAGGTGTTTTCCAACTCTACTCCTGAACAGCCTGCATTTAATTTTCAGATTATGGTTCATAATCCTGGACTCCTCCCGTGGAAGTAAATATTGTCTTTTTCTTTCTCCTTTATTGGTTCTCCCAATATCAAACCAACCCTTATTTTACATTCCATGGAAAATAAGCTTAGTTAACTTTCAAAAGTGGCCCTATTGGTTCAAGGTTTGCCGTGAGAGAAATATATTTATTGAACTTTCCTTAATCAAGTTATATGAACACATCCAACCAAACAGTAAGCCATAACTAAAATCATAGACTGCCATTAAATTTTATTTACTTAAAAGTGGAAATTTTAGATTTGTTAGTCCAGGACAGATATATTGCATGGAATTTTACAAAACATAGTTTCAGGTGCTGTAGTTCTTTTCTATTGTCATAGAAAACACATGAAACTGCAAGACTCATTCTTGTTTAAGGATCTGAAATTTATTGATGTCTGAAATATAATCAAAGCAGTGCAGATTAAATCAGCTAAATATTTCATTTTCTTGTTATGAAGAATTGAAAGAGACAATTATACCTTCTATTGGCCGATATATGCCAGCTAAAATAGATTTTACTTCAAATATAACTCCCCAATGTCACATTAAAAATTTTCCTTAAATGTCAAGTGCAAAGTTTGTTCAAAAAGTATTGTTGATATATTACAGAATAAAAAGAACATTTGAAATACTGGATATTTTTAGGGAAATTGATTATATATTTGTGCATGTTTGGAACATAGATTTTGGAGCTATTGAGAAAAAAAATCCTCAAATAGGAAAATGAGAAAGAATATATGAATAACTCGAGTCAAGTGGTGTGGTCGTGTTTAAGACTGACTTTAAACTCATGTGTGGAGGATAGTGAGAGCCAATTGTCTCTGGGATGAATGTGTGTGTGGGTGTGTATTTGTGGGCATCAAAGAGCAGTACTGCCCATTGTGCTGTAGAGGTCACCTTCCTACACCTAGTGATGTCACGAAATTGTGTCCAGCCTTGCTTCTGGCATTTTATCTTCTTCACCAGCACTTCAAAGTCCCTGTCAGAGAACCTTTGTGCCCTCTCCCCTTCCCCTGCTGCCTCTCTCTCTCCTCCATGGCAGTCATAATGTCTGCTGCTGATGTCTGGCTGCCATGGGGAGTGTACTGTTAAGGGATGACGCCCTCAGCCGTGATTAATTGGGAGTTCATCCATCAGGACCTCTGCACCTCATAAATTCATGCAGCTTTTTCAATGGAAGCACACAAACACTGTTAAACATATCTTTACAGCAAATTCATGGCAATGTATCAAGATATAAGAACATGAGAAACAATCCCCTTCTACCTGCTCTGCCATCCAAGCAGTTCATGTATGATCCTATCCCTCTGCGTCATTTTCCAGACAAGGTAATTCTGATAATTAATCATGAGCTTCTTCCAGGTGCTTGGATAAATTATTCTTGATTAAAGCACAACGCAAACCTGTGTCCTTGGTGAAGTGTGACCAACTCTGCATTCATATAGAGACACAAGAGAGATGTTGGAATCTGGAACAATGCACAAAAAACTGGAGGAACTCAGCAGGTCAGGCAGCATCTACGGAGCATCTGGAGTTTCCATCGAACATCCTTGCAGCAACTGGACTGGGAAAATGAGAAATTCCAGATGTAGGGTCCCCACTCAAAATGTCGACGGTCCATTTCCCTCCGTAGATGCTGCCTGACCCACTGAGATCTGCCAGTGCTTTGTGTGTTGCTCTACGTTCACATGATTTGCAATATCCCGACCCAATTGGCTTTAATGAAGTATGATTGAAGATTGTTCGTTAAACTAAGGGGAGTGCTCCTGTAAGCAGTTTTTCTGGCTGGTAATCTTAACTCCCCAAATCGAACATTGCATTCTGAATAGTCTTAATTTGTTTTAAATTCAGAATATTTGTATAAGAAATAAATCCTTAAGTTTTAACTTCTTATGGGATTAATCTATTCATGGTTTATGAATTCCCACTGTAAATTTTGTTGCTTTGCTAACTGTCTCTCCTACTTTGACTCACCCCTTAAACCTACCTCTTTGAAAGAGCTTTTGGTCACCTGCACGTCTTATTATCAGACTCCAGTACTGTTTTTGTAATCATTCCTCTGAAGTGACATAGCATAACGCTTTACAGCGCCAGCCACCCGGGTTCAATTCCGGCTGCTGTCTGTAAGGAGTTTGTACGTTCTCCCCATGTGTCTGCAAGGGTTTCCTTCGGGTGCTCCGGTTTCCTCCCACGTTCCAAAGACGTACGGGTTAGGAAGTTGTGGGCATGCTATGTTGGCGCCGGAAGCGTGGCGACACTTGCGGGCTGCCCCCAGAACACACTACGCAGAAGGTGCATTTCATTGTGTGTTTCGATGTACATGTGACTAATAAAGATCTATCATCTTGTCTTTCATTAATTTAGGGGGCTATATACAAGTGCTATGCATATGTTATTGAGCATAATGCTCTCTGGATCTTGCTCACTACTTGTTGTTGAATGTTCAAGCAGAAAATATCTCAATCTTACCAGATGGCATGGTACTTTTCATGCTTTTAAATAATCAGGAGAACATTGTGAGCAGATGGACCATGTACCAGATGTACCAGACACAAAATGTTCTCTTGGGTCATTACCAAAACTAAGTGGTGTTTTTACTTTGGTAAATCTATTTTCACCAGAGTGCATACTTGGTTATGTGTTTTTGTTCATCAAAGGAACTCTTATGCTTTCATTGGCTGCATTTTGACTGAACTACCAAGCGAAACGGTTGAGGTCTCAAAAAAATCCTCTATTAAATTACAAAGAAAATGCCATGAACTAATTAGAAATCACTGCTAAAATTGTTTAGAATGTTTCTGGATATGTCACTCGCTGGCCATTTAAGGTGATTCACTTGGTTTAAATAGTTTGCCAGCGCAAAGTGGGGCTGATGAATGAGCTGTAAATGCAAAATTAGAGTAAGATAATGAAATATTAGGGCAACTGATCTAAAGTTCATTCAGAGAGCTAGGTTTTAAGGAACAATTTAAAGAAAGAGACAGAATGGTTTAGGGCATGTGGAGACAAAAGCTCAATGACCGTCTCTATTTTTATTTGGCCACTTTTGTGATTTATAGAAATAAAATAAATTTTGATTTGTGCTTCACAGATCAAAAGCTTCTCACGAGCAATATCGACAGACGATTATTTGAGACTAGTCCTATTTGAAACGTAGAGGCGAAGTTCCGTGACGGTCCTTTCAATTGCCTCGGAGACTTCGGTGGAAGACCTGCTGAAAACCTGGAGAAATGACACAAACCGAGGCCCTCCGAGATTTCTGCAGATCTTCCACTGAAGGTGTTGTTGTTTTTCGAGGCAATTGCGGCAGATATTAGACCCTGGGCTGCCTGTCTCTCTGTCCATAACCATCACGTTCATTTTCTACTTCCTCCAACATCAAACCAACAGACAATGAAGGCAAATTTGTGATGGTTTACCTGAGTGAGTTTGTGGGTGTTTGTGTCTATTCACTTTGAGCAATTTAGAAAATTTTAATTCCCTTTCGTACATTCGATATGTGTCAAATGTTGAATGTTTGAAGAAATTCCTCACAGTTTTATGATTTTTGAATCTGCAAATTACCAATACACTCGAAAGCATTTACCACAATTAAGGTGGCATAAACATAACACGCCCACTGCAGTTAACAATGTAATTCCCTCATTAAACTAGCATGGTATACTCAGCTTGAACATTTTCATCTGATGTCTCTTGTGACATTTCGGAGCATTTCAGGGTGGTATCAGAGATCAGGGATGATGCTAATGGAAATTGTGAAACAGATGGTGTTAGAGATTGAGCACAGGTTGATACTATAGGTCAGGCAATGAGTGTGTTTTCAGATCAGAAACTGGGTAATATTAGGGATTGGGGTTCACGTTCAAGCTTGGAAATCTCTCCACCCTGTGAGGTGCACCCTGTAAGTCTGAGATGTACTTATCCAGTCCCTCTTAAGCATCACCAGCTTTTAGCAAGCCACTGTAAATGGTTAGCCTTCAGCTAAAACTTGGTCATTCCCTCATTAATCCTTACTTTCCTTAATACACCCCTTAAAACTTATGGGAAACTTCCCTGACATCACATGTGGCTCGGCAAAATTTTGTTTTGTTAATGTTTGTATCCCACACTTGAAAACATTTTACGGCATTAGACACAGTATAGAAATACATATTGTTGTTATTGCTGTAGCACATGAGGAGGTATTGGATATTGGACTCTGGACAGTTTTGAGGATTAGACAGGATGGTATCACATATTGGGTTTGGGTGGGATTGAAAACTGGGGACTTGGTAGCATTGGATTGGGTACCAGGTAGTTGTGACGATTAGCCTAAGTGATATTGGATTGGATACTGGATGGTATCAGATTGGTAACAAGCACACATTAGATGGAGCACTGGGTGGGGTTAAGCCAGGCCCTGGTTGTCATTGGAGATTGAGTACTTGAACTGGGTGATCCTTAGGCACTGGTTGGTATTAGATTGGTAACTGGCAGATATTAGACTGGGCACAGGGTGACAGTGACAATTCCGCACCAGGTGACAGTAAAACAGGCACAAGATGCTGAAAATCAAACAACTGCAGATGCTGGAAATCTGAAACAAAGACAGAAAATATTAGAAGTACTCAGCAGGTCAGGCTGCATCTGTGGGGAGAGGAACGGAGTCAACTTTTCAAGTCGGAGACGGACAAAGGGTCTCAGGCTGCATCCGTGGGAAGGGAAGCAGACGTAGCAGGTCAGACCTTCAGATTATTTTCAGCATTTTCTGCCTCTCCTGTTGTTAGATTGAGAAACGGGTGGTTATGAAGACAGAGCACTGGATGGTATGGAGGTGTAAGGACTGGACGGCATTGAAGATTAAACAGTAGAATGTCACTGGATGGTATTTGGGCACTTGGTAATTAGGATGAATGCTGGCTGGCATTTTGGCACTGGTTGGTATTAAGCAATGGATGGCATTGATGATCAGGGCACTTGCAAGTATTCCAGATTAGGCACCAAGTGGTACCAGATCAGGAATGCAATGGTATCAGACTCTGGGTGATACTAAGTTGTCCACTGGATGTAATTTGTCACAGGGAAGTGTGTGCTGTTAAAGGTTGGGCAATTCATAGTATTAGAGACGGGACACTGGACCAATTGGTATCAGAAATTGAGCGTGGGGTTGTGATAGTAGAACAGAGCAAGGTGTTGGAGATGGGGCACTCAGGTGAATTGGGAATCGGGCATTCATGGAAGTTGGATACTGAAGAGCATTGAAGATTGGTCTCTGTAATTATTTTGTCCAGATACGCTTTTAAGTGTAGTCCAGACTGTTATTTTAAATTATCCTTGTTATATGGGAACGTAGAATCTTGAGTTTCTCTGAGCACATGAACAGTGAACCACATAGAATGGACAGGAGTTACGTATGGTCTAATCCAGACAGGAGTGCCAAAACCCTGCCAGTGAAAGAATCTTAATCACAAAAGTTTACTGAATTTAATTTCTGAAAAGGTGGGCTCTGAATGTATAACATCAAGGTTATTTGTCCTGTATTGCAAACACTGCACTTCCATACCCCACCAGACACCCTCTGCTGACAACCAGATTGCAGACAATCAGACTTCTTTGGGTGGTTCTATCTACAATAGGAAGAAATCAGCTCGACTATTTCAAGGATAGGCATTGTGGCTCTGTTAAAAAAAATCAGTTGCGCAAACTGGGCTAAATTTGGAATCTTGCAAATGGGTCCAAAATAACTCAACTCAAATTGAATCAGGCTATAAATTAAATTTACTGCCCTGTCCCATTAATAGCAAGATGTGCTGTCACTAAAATTTATAGAATATTACGTGTTTAATGCCTGGTAATCATTATCATCATGATTTAATAAATGCAGTTGTTGTGTCCTTCAGCTGCCATTTCATTCCCAGCACCTTCAAGATTTTCCATTCCCACGTACTTATTCACAGACAAAATGAGATGAAGGGCCTCAGCACCTAATACAGTGTTAATCTTTGTGTTTATTTTGTGGAGAAATCTAAAGGAAACATATTAGTGAGAATAGAGCAACAAACCATCTGCTGGAGGAACTTAGGGGGTCGAGCAGCATCTATGGTGGGGTGGGGGGGGGGGGTAAGGAATTGTCGACGTTTCAGGTTGAAACTGGGTCCTGATGCAGGGTTTCGACCCAAAACATCAACCATTCCTTCCCCCCACCCCCACAGATGCTGCTCAACCCACTGAGTTCCTCCAGCAGATGGTTTGTTGCTGCAAATTCCAGTGTCTGCAGTCTATTGTGTTTCTGGCAGCGAGAATACTTTCGCCTCCTCACCAAGTACAGCAGCATCATAAATAAATTGAAGGAGTTGAGCTTATAATTGCACTGAAAACATGGGGCAGAGGAGGGGCAGAAATGTCAGCCATAAGTGATACACTTCGGGAGATCAAATTTGAAGGCAGAATACAAGGTTAATGGCAGGGCTTTTAGCAGCGTGAAGGAACAGAGGGATCTTGGGGTCCGCAACCATAGATCCCTCAAGGTTGCTGCACAGGTCAATAGGGTGGTTAAGAAGGCGTGTGGAGTGTTGGCCTTCATTAGTCGGGGTATTGAGTTCAAGAGCCGCGAGGTGATGTTGCAGCTCTATAGAACTCTGGTCAGACCACACTTGGAGTATTGTGTTCAGTTCTGGTCGCCTCATTATAGGAAGGATGTGGAAGCTTTAGAGAGGGTGCAGAGGAGATTTACGAGGATGCTGCCTGGAATGGAGAGCATGTCTTATGAGGATAGGTTGAGTGAGCTAGGGCTTTTCTTTTTGGAGAGAAGGAGGATGAGAGGTGATTTGATAGAGGTGTACAAGATGATAAGAGGCATAGATCGAGTGGACAGTCAGACTTTTTCCTAGGGCGAAAATGGCCAACACAAGAGGGCGTAATTTTGAGGTGATTGGAGGAAGATATAAGGGGGATGTCAGAGGTAAGTTTTTTTACACAGAGAGTGGTGGGCGCATGGAACGCACTGCCGGCAGAGGTTGTGGGGGCAGATACATCAGGGACATTTAAGAGACTCTTAGATAGACACATGAATCATAGAGAAATGGAGGGCTATGTGGGAGGGAAGGGTTCGATAGATCTTAGAGCAGGATAAAATGTTGGCACAACATCGTAGGCCGAAGGGCCTGTACTGTGCTGTCGTGTTCTATGTTCTATATGTTAAGAAATAGCACCAGCCAGCAACACAGAAAATGCTGGAGGAACTCAGTGGGCCAGGCAGCATCTATGGAGGGAAATGGACAGTTGCCTGATAGATGCTTCCCTTCACAGATGCTACCCTTACCTGCTGAGTTTCTCCAGCATTTTGTGTGTTGTTCTGCGGCTGGCTGGTGCTATTTCCTATGGCTGACATTTCTGCCTCTGTTCTGCGCCAGGTTTTTAGTGTTGCTCCAGACTTCCAGCACCTATAGTCTTTCCTGTGTCTCCAGAGGGGTCAGTAGGAAGGGTCGCCTGCCAGAGGAGCGAAGGGAGATCAGCCAGAGGAGAACTCCAGAGGGGGAAGAACAGTCGTTTAAAGAAGGAATCAGGTCAGAAGATGGGTAGCATGGTGGAACAGCTGATAGAACTGTTGTCTCTCAGCCCCAGAGTTCATTGCTGACTGTATGGACTTTGCACGTTCTCCCTGTGACTGTGGGTTTTCCCCCGGGTGCTCCGGTTTCCTCTCACATCTAATTGGTCAATGGTGTGTAGGTGAATGGTAGAATCTGGGGGGAGGATAGGTTACAGGGGAAATTAGTGGGAGATTAGGATTGCGCTGTGGACCAGCATGAACTCCAGGGGCCAAAGCAGCCTCCTTCAATGTTGTAAAGATAGTTACTTCGATCTGAAGAAATGTCACCCATTTGAAACATTAACACTGTTTCTCACTCTACAGATGCTGCCTGACCTGTTGAGTTTTTCCAGAATTTTCTATATGTATTTCCTTTTTGCAGTATTAGTGTAGAACACTGTTAAACAGATTTGGAATTTCCGTTCCACATGGCACAGAAATTCTTCTCCTAAGGTGACATTAGAAAGTGTTCTAAAAATCAATGCTGATTTCCTTCAATTGCATCATTATATAATTAATCAATTCCTATATTTAATAAACACCCTTGTTCATGACCACTTCCTGTGCAAATACAATGTGACAGAAACAATGCAATGCAATGGTAGGGCACTGAGGAGTGCGGAGGAACAAAGGGATCTGGGAGTTCAGATACATAATTCCCTGAAAGTGGCGGCGCAGGTAGACAGGGTTGTAAAGAAGATTTTTGACATCCTGGCATTTATAAATCAAAGTATTGAGTATAGGAGCTGGGATGTTATGGTGAGGTTGTATAAGACATTGGTAAGGCTAAATTTGGAGTATTGTGTGCAGTTCTGGTCACCTAACTACAGGAAGGATATTTGTAAGATTGGAAGAGTGCAGAGGAGATCTACTGGAATGTTGCCGGGTCTTCAGGAGTTGAGTTACAGGGAAAGATTGAACAGGTTAGGACTTTATTCCTTGGAGCGCAGAAGAATGAGGGGAGATTTGATAGGGGTTTACAAAATTATGAGGGGTATAGACAGAGTTAATGCGAGTAGGCTCTTTCCACCTAGATTAGGAGAGATAAGTATGAGAAGACATGGCTTTAGCGTGAAAGGGGAAAAGTTTAGGGGGAACATTAGGGGGAACTTCTTCACTCAAAGAATGGTGGGAGTATGGAACGGGCTGCCATCTGATGTAGTAAATGCGGGCTCACTCTTGAGTTTTAAGAATAAATTGGATAGATACATGGACGGGAGAGGTCTGGAGGGTTATGGACTGGGTGCAGGTCAATGAGACTAGCGGAATATCGTTTCGGCACAGACTAGAAGGGCCGAATGGCCTGTTTTCTGTGCTGTAGTGTTCTATGGTTCTATGATATTGACAATTTTAAAACAAACAATAACATTTGTATTTATCTCTGCTAAAATCACTCTGGCCCAGAAATAAAGAGTAAAGGAATAATCTATTCAGAGATGTGAATCTGAAATCTTGCTGTGGGTTTTTTTCTGTCTATTTCAGTAGAGGAAGTTGCATATAAAGGTCTCAAAGGCTCTAAATACTAGTCCTTGTGTCTTCTGAAAACATGCACATCATTTTGGCCAAGGCAAATAACATTGGACAATCTGTCACCTCTACCTCCCACTGCTCACTTCATTTGCTATGTATTGCTAAGGGGTAGAAATACAGATTATATAATGCAGAACCCATAGAACATAGAACACAGAACAGGAACAGGCCCTTCGGTCTACAATGTCTGTGTCAACCATGAACTAATCCCATCTGCCTGCACATGGTCTGTATCCCTCATTCCCTGCTTGTTTATGTGCCTGCCTAAATGCCTAAAGGTTGTGGTGGTATCTTGCATGTATAGACCATGTAGAAATGATGGTAAAATTTCAATGTTACCTATATAGTGTTTTATGGACGTTGGTCTCAATGACCATGCAATTTCTTTCATACCAGAAAAGGGAGTGAAATTACACTGCTCATTATCACAAAATTAATTGGGAAGATTGGAGTGGGGGGGAGGGGGGTAGTGAAATGGTGAGGGAATGAGGTAGGCTTTACTTTCCCAAATCTTCCCAGTGATATGCCCTGTGCAGTTGAGTTGATTCTCGGAGAGGATGGGCAACATTTGGCTCCAAAGGCTCCCATGGTCCAAAGCTCTGTTTTTGGTCCTGCTCGGTGTATATAAAATGGCCACAGGCCATTGTTCCAAAGGAATGACTGGCAGAATAGAAGGGGGACACCTGAAATAAGTTTATTTTTGTATCTCAGTTTAAAGAAATACAATTCATATTGTTTATTGGCTACTAAATTCCATTCCTCAGTACTCTACTTCCTCTCCAACTAGTCTCAGGAATCCTGGAAAATATGAAGATGTTTATATACTCTATGCAGTAAGCAGTGACCCCACATTTATATTAAAAAAACTTTGAGGACTGCGAAATCCTAACCCACTTTAGTTACCTGCATTACGTTCGTGACTACACATTAAAAAAAGTACTTTGTTCATTTTTGGTGCTTCGGAATGTCCTGAAATCAGCAAAGGTGTAACAAGAAGTCAGGTCTTTCTTTCTTTAACAACAGGATGTGTGGCAGCGTATTGGTGGTGTATCCAGAAGATTAGATATTTATTTATGGGCCATGGGCATGTAACTGCGGCATGACAAATTTATGTCAAAGCAGTTACAATGTTGGCAGACCTCCCTCACTGAGTTACTGAGAACAAACACTGATGAGTGGTCCAGAGTTCAAGCAACTTACATTAAGCACAAATTAAAGGATATTCGGCTTTTCAGTTCAAGCTCTGTAATTAAAGACTTGCAATACATTTTATTCAGTTACATCCCCTTGGGAAAAAAAATTCTATATTGCAATGTATAAAGGTTCAACGAAACACAACCCTAAGTTGTTAATCTGTCCTTTATTAACATAGCTGCTTCTAGGTTTTTCAAATTTTCATCAACGACAGCCTCTCATTTTGTTTTATAAATTAGAAGTGCAAGCCGTGTAAATCTGTGGAGTAATGGAGAAATTTTGTACTTCCTTCCGACAATTTTCTCCATCTCAGAGATACCAATCTGGCGGTGGCAGGGCCGATATGCAGCTGAATCCTTTTACAGTTAAGCCTTGTGAAGCACAATAAAGTACCCTCTCTGCAAGAAGCGGATGAATTTCACCGTCCTGGTACAGTTTGAAATACTGTGCAAAGACAGAACAATGTGATCTAGCTGATGTATCAACAATAATTTTAAAGGTTGGTGCAGGGGATTTCCAGTGAGAGAATTTATGCATTCTTCTGCTGCTCTGGGTTTTGTGCTTGGTCACAGAGTACAGTCAGCAACAACCGTTACAGTGAGAAACAAGGTATTTCCTCCACAACTAAACTCAAGAAAAGATGTTGGTTCTGAGATTCAGCTGATGTGCAGAATTTCTTAATCCCCACTGCACTTATTGAGAGGTTGCACCCTTTGACCACTGTTAGAGAATTAATCATTTCACTGTACCACAGCTTCATCATTACATCTGGCATTTTCTCATTTTCATTATGGAGTACACAACTGAAGCAGATTTGATTAGATGACTGCTAATATGAGTAAGGGTTATCATTGAACATTTCGGTTTCCATTACTATTTTGTTTTCGTACCATTGCAATTTTTTAAGCGGGTCAATTTGAGGAAATAAAACAAAAAACAGTTACTTTTATAAAAATAAGATTTGCTCTAAAGGTGACCATTCTTCTGTCTTCATGAGCAGTCCCTTGGCGTTGAGGATGACTCGTTTCCACGACAGTTGTAGGTGACAGTGCAGGATTTCTTTAGCAGCAGGGTGACACACCAGCTATCCCTGGTCCTAACAGAGCAAGGTTAGTTGGAGACTGGCTGTCCTGCACATGCAAATACTGACTCACACTTTGACTGAACAAGCTGTGCACAGCAAAGAAATGCTTTATTGTGGCCAGGAGGTAAAATATTTGAACTGGTATGGAAAGCAAGAGTTACTGGTTCCCCTTGGGGAAGAGAAGACAGCACACGTTAACAGGGCACACTTGATCAATGCATTAAACCTCAACATTTCTTTTCTCAACATAGTTGCTCCATAGTTGTCCAAATATGCCTGAAGCCTTAAACCCTAAAAACTGTAGCCAGCCTTTATTATATCTCCAGATTCAAAACTTTATTTAAAATTCAGAAGTGCAAAGCCAAACACAGACTGAAAAGTATTGGCACAGTGGACATCTTGGCATCACAGCAGATATTGACAGAACACATTATAAGGCAACCTCTTTTGGACACGGTCGTGCATGCTGCTTAACTGGTTCAGCACAAGAATAGCCGTACCATTACCTTTATCACACCATTAACCCACAATCAGTGTAGGTATTAAAATTGCTGCTAACAGTTGGAAACTCAGGTCTGGTGGAACAAGTGGATTCAAATATACTGTTATCATAAAAGTTCCAAATGTTCTGGTGATTTGAAACCCTACTTTATGTTACACTAATTCTAAAAGCAATGTTATGGATATGCACAATTGAGATAGATCACACAAGCTCACAAATAAAGCATTTTTTCCGAGAAGCTTCTGGAATCCTAGTCCAGCTTTACGGCTTTAAGTACTTACAAATGCACGGTACTTGATTTATATATGTTCAGACTTCGGAACAGGAATAAACCAATAAGCGCTCTTAGCCTTTCAGCACTCAATTAGATCATGGCTGCTCTGTGACCCAGTTTGATATCCATGACTTTGCCTTCAGTTAACAAAAAAATTACTGATCTCATTTAAGATTAAGCAATGACACACAGAAACTTCTAAATTCCGAGAAATGAAAGTTTGGTTTGTATAATTGTTCCTTGCTACTTAATCCTTGGAGTCCAGTTATCATTCAGGTCAACCCACTCTGCACTTCCCCCAGGATCAAAGCAGAAGGTGTGGCAAACATTACAACTCATGATACACTAGGAGTGATCTAATCAGGACATGGTGTAACTGAAGAGATAAAGAACAATTTCCACCTTCTTTTATTCTAAATAAAAAGGCCAGCATTTGATTTACCTTTGTGATAATTTTCTGGTACTTGCCCATGAGATTTTGATGATTGATTCACACAAACCTCTGTTTCTGAAGACCTCCACTGTCCTGGGCTTTTTGCAACATAGGACACATTTTGCTCTAACCTTTTTGATTCTAAGCTGAACCATGAGGCCATTAACTGATGTTGGCTCATTGCTCATTTTCAGATATAACATGGTCTGTCCTCATTATTGGTTCAG
This sequence comes from Pristis pectinata, assembly GCF_009764475.1. Taxonomy (NCBI): domain Eukaryota; kingdom Metazoa; phylum Chordata; class Chondrichthyes; order Rhinopristiformes; family Pristidae; genus Pristis; species Pristis pectinata. Next base: position 2,644,295 of record NC_067420.1, on the reverse strand, counting down.
TTACAAAACTCAGTAGCCTTAAAAATGACACTTAGTTACACAAGGGATAAACTACCTTGATGATAAAATGGCTAAATCCACTGGAAACGCTTGCAAGTAAAATTGAACACTGCATGTGCTTGAAGATGCTCAGAGTTTGACTAATATTCATAAACAATTGCTCTTAGCTTTGACGGTCTCAATTATGACAAAGGAGTGTGTTCTCAGTCATTACCCATTCTCTAATGACATGCATTGAATATGGAACATCCTGCCATCCAAGCAAAACTCTGTGATTCTGCAGTACTGATATAAAGGATTATAAGCCCTTTGTAATTATTATGGCTGAGACTGAGGAAATCTAAAGAAATATACAGAGACGTCAGTGAAGCAGAAAAGCAGCCACAAGGAAAGGGAGAGATAACTTAATCAATAAAAGTCTGTGAGATATCCACAGGAGATCATCTGGTTCTTTGATAGGTTTATATTATTTCTACATCTGTCTTTTTTTGGGCTTTGTCCTTCCATCTCCTGTGACGCCTGAAGAATCCGTGAGCGCCTGCTGAATTAGGCTTGTCCGACTAAGTGTGGGGGAGGGGAAGGCTCTTTATGAATGGGCAGAGAAAATAATTCATAAATGTGTGAGTGGAGCAGTGATGCAGTCTTGAAGAGGCAAGAGACAAATTACGTTATTAGTGAAGGTACAATCAATAAATTGGATTAGGACGGCACCCATCACTTGTCACAATATGGTATTACAGGGAATAAATGCTAAAAGCTAATTTTTTTGCAACTCTGACTAGAATAAAAATATGTTCACTCATGATTATCGTTGACTTGATCAGACAAGAGAGATTTGATATGAGTGTGGAGCCTGATGCATAAAGTCTTATCAGGTTAACACATCACACCAGATCAGAGGTTGAACTGTGAACTTCTTAACACTATGATACTCATTTCACTCAGTGACAAGTAAAGATTCTCATCAAGATATAATTTTAATGAATATTCTACCGCTATGAGTAATTTTCCCTTCTCATTTTTTTGGTTGATTTATTTGTTACCAATGAGTAGGAATTTCACCAAAATATTTCAAATCAACATATTTATAAGTAGAGGAACAACTATTCACCCACTAGAACCCGGGAAACAATTAGATCATGACCCTTACGTCCACTTACTCCAACTGTGCACCATTGTTCATTGTGCTTCGAAACTCTAACCTAACAAAATTGTATTGAACTCAGTCTCATAAGATCCAATTAAAATATAAAATTTTTAAAATTGGGTTTGAACTACTTCTGCCTGTGATCCACTGTTCTCTCACTTTGCCGTGAACTTCTTGCTGTTGCTCACAGATTCGGTACAGGAGTTGTAAGCATCTTAAAATATTGGCCTTAACCTTGGCGTAAAGGGCCATGAAAGGTTATTAATACTGCTTAAAACAGAAACCATTGTTGGAGAATCCAAAAAGAAAATCTACAAATACTAGAAGACTGAAGTAAAAATAGAAAATGTTGGAAACACTCAACAGGTCGGGCAGCATCTGTGAAAAGAGAGACAGAGCTAATGTTTCAGGTAAAAGACTCTTCATCAGAGTTTTGACCAAGAGGTCATTGAGCTGAAACCTTAACTCTGCTTCTTCTGTTTTTATAACCAATTAGCATGTTTCTCCCCAGTCGTACTGTTAGTATCAATGGCCGCATCCCATTTCTGTAGATTGTCATGGTAACAGTGAATGAATGATAGGGAGGCAGTCAGATGGGAACACAGTTATATCAGCTCTACTTAACATACAACATAGAACATGGAACAGTACAGCACAGGAACAGATGCTTCAACCCACAACATCTGTGCCAACCATGATGCCAATTTAAACTACACATCTGACCCCACATGGTCCTTTGTTCCCTGTCTGTCTAAATGCTTCTGAACCATTGTTATTGATTCTGCTCCCACCACATCCCCTGACAGTGCGTTCCAGGCACCCACCACTCTCTGTGTAAAAAACTTGCAAATCTCCTTTAAACTTTCCCCCTCTGACCTTCAACCTATGCCCTCCAGTATTTGACATTTCCACCCTGGGAAGAAGACTTGATCTACCTGGGAAGAAGATCGATCTACCCTATCTCTGACTCTATGTCATTTTAAAAACTTCTATGAGTTCGCCCCTCAGCCTCCAATGCTCCAGAGAAAACTTGCTGTGCAGATCTCCCCTAACAGTATGTATTTTTTGAATGGAAAAGAAAGATTTGCATTTTTGCAGTGCTGTTCACAACCTTTAAGATGTTTCAAAGTTTAACAACTGAAGTACTTTGGAAATGTAGCCACTGTTAGGATCATTGAATCAGAGGAGACATTCAACCCATTGAGTCCACACGAGAACTCAGTAAAGCGATCCAATCAGTCTCATTTTTCTGCTTTTTTTTCCATGGTCCTGAAGATTACTTTTTCTCAGTTGACTCTCCTCTTCCCTTTTGAAAACCCTGATTGACAGTTTCTGCCTCCCCTACAGGTAGCAAGTGCCAGGTCATCACCACTCTCTGGCCATGATTCCAAACCTGTGTTCTCCTCATCCTTGAATCATCCATCAGTGGGAATCACTTCTCTCCATTGGCACTATCTAAATGCATCATGGAAATACCAAAAATACACCAGCCAACTTGTGCATGATGAGCCGTTGCAATGATAACAAATAATCTGTTTTTGTGATAGAGTTCATAGAGTCATACAGCATGGAAACAGGCCCTTTGGCCCAACTGGTCCATGTCAACCAAGATGACCCATCCAAGTGAGTCCCATTTGCCAGCATTTGGCCCACACCCTTCTAAACCTTTCCCATCCATGTACCTGTCCAACTGTCTTTTAAAAGTTGTTATTGTACCTGCCTCACCCACTTCCTCTGGCAGCTCGTTCCACATTCATACCACCCTCTGTGTTAAAATGTTGTCCTTCAAGTTCCTATTAAATCTTTCCCCTCTCACCCTTAAACCTATGCCCCCAGTTCTTGATTCCCCAACCGTGCGAAAAAGACTGCGTATTTACCCTATCTATGCCCCTCATGATTTTATGTACCTCTATAAGATCACGTCTCAGTATCCTTTGCTCCAAGGATGTTGAGGAAAGGATAAATAGTGAAAAGGACACTTGGGATAACTCAGGTTCTTTGAATAGAGCCAAGGGACCTTTTACGTACATATTAGTGTCTCTGTTTAACATTGCCTCAGGAAAAAGATACCCATGACAGTCCCACTTTCCCTCAGGACTGAATTTGGGCATCAGTCTGCACTTCTATACTTAAGTGTCTGGGATGGAGCTTGAACACAGAAATCTCCAATAAAGGGGCAAGATTGTGAATAGATTCGAACAGATTTAGTGAGTAGATAACGGATGGACGATAGTGCGGGAAAATATGAGGTTATTCAATTTGGTAGGAAGAATGTCAAAGACATTTTAAAAAAAATCAAATAAATTTAAATAATTAATACACTTTGTTAACAAAATGAAAAATAAAGAACTAACAAGTCGGCACGGTAGCGTAGCGGTTAGCGCGATGCTATTACAGAGTCAGCATATTGGGGTTCGATTCCCGTTGTAAGGAGTTTGTACGTTCTCCCGTGTCTGTGTGGGTTTCCTCCGGGTGCTCCGGTTTCCTCCCACGTTGCAAAGACGTACGGGTTAGGTTAATTTGGGTCTAAAATGGACGGCGCGGACTAGTTGGGCCGGAAAGGCCTGTTACCACGCTGTAAATAAAATTTAAAAAATTTTTTTTTAAATTTACATTTTAATTAATACCAATCATTAAGATAAATGGAAATCACTGAACTATTAACCTGCACTTATTTTGATAGTCAAGTTGCGGACGATGTTCGACTGAATGAGGTCTCACTGCATATGCCAAATGCTAAGGGGCCAGCTGCAAAATGCACCTGATTCTTCAGGTCCACCCCTAGATTCAGTGCTGCGTCCAGTGGCGGAACAGGGGGGTCGCATGTGCATTGGACTCCAGATCTTCTCTGACTTCCCAATTCCAAGTCTGATGCACACAATTCAGGGGTGGGCTGGTGCATTCAGGAAATGTTACCAGAGGCTCAATAATGAAGAAATAGTAAAGGCACAGATGGCTAACAAATATTTTATATCTGCCTTCACAACTGAAAATGCCGCTAGTACCCCAATAACAGCTGGAAATGAGGAGGTTAATTGCAATGGGGAGGTTAAACTAATTATTACCACAAGAAAAAAAATTCTAAATAAACTAATGGGACACCGTGAGATTGGTGACTTCCATTGTAAAGTTCCGAAGGAAATTGCTGCAGAGCAATTGTTGCAGGTTCCACTGGATTGGAAACTGCAAATGTGGCCCTTCTATTGAGGAAAGTAGGGAGGGAGAAATTAGGGAACGTTGGCCAGCTAACCTAACTATTGTCATCAGGAAACTGGTAGGATCCATTCATGAGGAAGTAGTAACAAGATACTTAAAATATCAGAATAAGATCAACCAAATAAACTTATTTTTAGTTGTAGCAACACACAAAACCATAGAAGAACCATAGAACAATATGGCACAATACAGGCCCTTCGGCCCATCATGTTGAGCCGCCCTTGAACAAAAAGCTGAAGGAACTCAGCAGATCAGGCAACATCTGTCGAGGGGAATGGACAATCGATGTTCTGCATTGAGACCCTTCATCAGGACCTGAAACGTTGACCGTCCATTTCCCTCCACAGGTGCTGCCTGACCCGCTGAGCTCCTCCAGCTTTTCATGTGTTGCTCCAGATTCCCAGCATCTGCAGTCTCCTGTCCTTAGTTATGTTTGACAAATATATTGGGGAAGTTTGAGAATGTAACTACTGAGGTAGTAAAAGTGTCTGCAGTGAACTTGGATTTCCAAAAGGCATTTGCTAAGTCACAGTAAGATACAGTACAGAAAGAGACCCTTTGGCCCACTGAATCTGTACTGACCATCAGGCACCTAATTTTTGCACTAATCCTGCCCCCGAACCATTTTGTTCTTCCTATATCAACTACCCTCAGATTCTAGTACTCACTTGTTGGCAATTTACAGTGACCAAGTGTGCAACCTACCAACCTGCGCAGTTTTGTTTTGGTATATGTAGGAGGAAACAGAATATCTGAAGGAAAGCGACACAGGCACACAGTGAAGCTGCAAAGCCCACGCAGACAGCACTGGAGGTCAGAAGTGAACCCATGTTCTGGAGCTGTCAGGTAGCAGCTCTACTGGTTGTCCCGCTGCGCTGTTCTGCTCCATTACGTTGCAGAGTAACCTTTCACTGAGCACCTTGTTTGACCCCTTTATTTTATTGGGGCAAATAAGCTGCCCAATAAAACTTTAATCTGCAACATAAGGGCTCATGGTATTGAGGGCAGGCTGAGTTGGTTAACAGAGAGTTGGACCAATGAATCACTTACAATCCAAGTTGTAACTAGTCAGGTACGACATGCTGGGAACCCCACCATTTATAATTTGTATTAATGACTTGGATGAAGGGGCTGAGTACATTATATCCAAGCCTGCTGATAATATATAGATAGCTGGGAAAGCAAGAAGTCGGGAGCAAACAGGATACAAGGTGTATTGACAAGTTAGTTCCCGAGACATGGGAAGTGGTCCTGATTTTCCAGGACTTTGCTGTGGATCTTTCGTGTCGGAGGACGGTGCTGTACAGTGGGCTAAGCTTGTAGAGTGCCTTTGTTTTGTTCTTGCTTCAGTGAAGGAATTTATGACTTGCAGCTTGACCTCTGAATGTGTGCAAACACAAGAGCCATCTTTGTACTGCAGCTGGGCCATGAAGACTGTGGTGACCTGTGATTAGATCCACTCCAATAACAAGTCCGTGGGAGATGAGATGCCAGACATTGACATGGAATCCACCATTAGCTTCAATACACCTCTATCACCTTTGACTGCCTTAAGAAAAGGCAGTTTAAAGATCATTTTCTCAAACCCAGGAGAAAACTCATGGGCTACAGCATAGCAGTGATCCCTCCTCTCCGATATGCTTCTGAAACTTGGTCAACCTACGCTTCAAGGTAGTGGAGAAAATACTGCTGCTGCTGTCTCTGCAAAGTTCTCCAAACCTACTGGAAAGATAAACAAACCAGCCATGCCTGCCTTTCAGTGGGATATGTAGAACCTTCAAATCCTTTCCCAGCATATCGACAACTGCATTGGTGCTGCTTCCTGAACTCTGCTGAACGCTAAAATTTCATCAGATTTGGCGCCAATTTTAATCCTGCTCTCATCTGCACACGGTCCAACAGCCTCTGCACACGGTCCAACACTGTCTGCACACGGTCCAACAGCCTCTGCACACGGTCCAACACCGTCTGCGCACGGTCCAACAGCCTCTGCACACGGTCCACCACCGTCTGCACACGGTCCAACACCCTCTGCACACAGTCCAACACCATCTGCACACGGTCCAACACCCTCTGCACACGGTCCGACACCCTCTGCACACGGTCCACCACCCTCTGTACACGGTCCAACACCCTCTGCACACGGTCCGACAACCTCTGCACACGGTCCACCGCCATCTGCACACGGTCCGCCGCCATCTGCACACGGTCCAACACCCTCTGCACACGGTCCAACACCACCTGCACACGGTCCGACAGCCTCTGCACACGGTCCGACAACTTCTGCACACGGTCCGACGCCCTCTTCGCACGGTCCGACAGCCTCCGCGCACGGTCCGACAGCCTCCGCGCACGGTCCGACAGACTCCGCACACGGTCCGACGCCCTCTGCGCACGGTCCGACGCCCTCTTCACGTGGTCCACTGTCCTCTTCCTTTCCCTTTCCCTCAGCCATAGCAACAAGGGGATGGGATAGCCACGAGCATCTGTTACATGCCACAGTTATCCTGACTGCTCTTCGTCCAACACTGCCTCCTATAAGGATTCCATTCCATCCTCCCAGCTCCCCCATCTCCCTGCCATTTGCTCTGACGCTGAGACTTTCCATTCAGGTGCCTCTTTGATGTCTTCCTTCTTTCCGAACTGTTACTTCCCCTCCACTATAGTTAGCAGAGCTTTGGACCACACCTCATCCCACACATTTCCCACACATCTGCTTCTACCCCTTCTCTTGCACAGAGCAAGGACCGTGGAGGGTCTGGGGTCACTTTCTACCCCACACCCTCCACGTTCCATGGATCATCCCTCACAGTTTCTACCACCGTCAGTGAGATTCCACCATTGAGTACGTCTTTCCCTCCCCTTTGAACACTTCAAATGGGCTGGCCCACTGTTCCATCTCCGCCAACCAGTGCCCTCTCTATCGCACTTTCCCACACAATACCTTTCCTTTCACCGCTTCCCTGTCTACCACCCAGGCAGCCAGCACAGTCTTCCCAAGTGAAGCAGCAATCCATTGGCGCTTCGTCCAATCCAGTGTACTGCATTTGGTGTTTACAACGTGGTCTCTCAAATGGGAGAACCCAAACACAGGTTGGGTGACCTTGAACCTCTCGCTGCCTTCCACTTTAACTCTCCACCTCAGCTCCCCCTTCACTTACCTGTCTGTGGTCCCCCGCCCAGTTGTAATGAGACCCGATATAAACCGGAGGATCAGCACCTCAACTTCTGTCCACTCACTTCTGCCTGACTCAATATTGAATCCAGCAAATTCAGTTTCCTCACTTTCTCGGTCTGTCTCAGAACTGACCTGTGACATTGGTTCAGTTTTATTCTCTCCAGTAATGGATATGATGGACATGCCCTTTAGCTCTGGACTCCTTTGTCCCTCTTCTCACTCCCCCACTGCTGTCCTTTCCTTGTTATGGACAACGGACTGTATCCCCACTCCAAACAGCCCATTAGCCCACTCGCTGGGCGACATTTTCTACAGCTTATTCCAGGGCAACCTTCACCTCACGCTCTCACAGACATTCCTTTTGTCTTGGCCGTCCCTCCCTCACCCCCCGCCCCCCCGAAGTTTGATACTGGGCTGTCTTCTCTCCTTCTCAGTTCCGATGCAGGTTCTTCGACCTGAAACGTCAATTTGGTTGCCCTTTCCACAGCAGCCACCTGACCCGCTGAGAGCAGCCGCCATTTTCTGTTTTCATTTTGGATTTCCAGCATCTGCAGTTTTCTGATTTTCAGTCAGCGTCCTCTCTCAGGATAACATTTCCAGCAATGACACCGGAATTATACTTAGCTGACTCTGCTGGGCAGGTTATATCGTTCACATGCCCAACGCCAGATTCCTGAAAAGGACACTCTATTCAACATTAGGTCATGGGTAGTAATTACTGGGGGGGGGGGGGATTGGGGGCAGAGGAAAAGATTCAAGGATGTTCTCAAAACCTCCTTGAAAAAGTGCAATATCCTCACTGACCCTTCCCCTCAATGTCAGCAAAACAAAAGAGCTGGTCATTGACTTCAGGAAAGGGGGCGGTGTACATGCACCTGTCTACATCAATGGTGCTGAGGTCAAGGGGGTTGAGAGCTTCAAGTTCCTAGGAGTGAACATCACCAATAGCCTGTCCTGATCCAACCACGTAGACGCCATGGCCAAGAAAGCTCACCAGCGCCTCTACTTCCTCAGGAGGCTAAAGAAATTTGGCATGTCTCACTGCAGAGAGTTGTGGACATGGCCCAGCGTGTCACGGAAACCAGCCTCCCCTCCATGGACTCTGTTTATACCTCTAGCTGCCTTGGTGAAGCAACCAGCATAATCAAAGACCCCACCCACCAGGGTCATTCTCTCTTCTCTCCTCTCCCATCAGGTAGAAGATGCAGGAGCCTGAGGGCACGTACCACCAGGCTTTTGGACAGCTTCTACCCCACTGTGATAAGACTATTGAACAGTTCCCTTATACATTGAGATGGGCTCTTGATCTCACAATCTACCTTGTTGTGACCTTTCACCTTATTGTCTACCTGCAACGCACGTCCCTGTAGCTGTGACACTTTACTCTGTATTCTGTTATTGTTTTTACCTGTACTACCTCAATGCACTCTGTACTAACCCAATGTATCTTCACTGTGTAATGAATTGATCTGTACAAATGGTAGGCAAGACAAGTTTTTCACTGTACCTCGGTACAAATGACAATAATAAACCAATTCCAATACGAAGAATACCTTAGGAATCCCTGACCATGACCTTTCAACATAGGGAAGAGCATTGGTCAAGGTACTGAAAACCTCAAACCTGTCCATTGGGATCACACAGAGATCCAGCCCAAAAGACCAAACTACACAGCCACATGCACCACTGGGGGACTCACACTGGCCTCAGCAATCACCCCGAACCCACAGATCCTGAGGGACTGCATTAGAAGAAGAAGATTTGACAGGTTAAGTGATTGGGCAAAAATAAGAAGAAAAAGGCATGGTAGCGTAGCGGTTAGCGCGACGCTATTACAGCGCCAGCGATCGGGGTTCGATTCCCGTCGCTGTCTGTAAGGAGTTTGTACGTTCTCCCGTGTCTGCGTGGGTTTCCTCCGGGTGCTCCGGTTTCCTCCCACATTCCAAAGACGTACGGGTAGGTTAATATGGGTTTAAAATGGGCAGCGCAGACTCGTTGGGCCGGAAGGGCCTGTTACCACGTTGTAAATAAAATATAACGTGGAGAAGAATGAGACCATTCATTTGTAGAATAAATGGAAAAGTAGAATGTTATTTAAATAGTGTGATATGAATAAATGCTCCTGTTCACACAGTTCTGGGAGTCCTTGTACATAAATTTGGAATATAGGTTCAGAGAATAACTAAGAAGGAAAATGAAAATTAACCTTTATTGCAAGGGGAATGATGCACAAAAAATCATGAAGTCTTGCTACAACTGCAGAGACATTTGGTGAGATCACATTTGGAGTGCTGCATAGAGTTTTGGCCTCCTTACCCGAGGTGGCAGAGGGTTCATTAGACTGATTTGTGGGATGAAGGGATTATGAAGGAAGATTTAACAGTTTAAGCATATGTTCCATGGTATTTAGAAGAATGGGAAGTGACCTTATTTAAGCTTGTCTAATTCTGAGGGAGCTTGGCAGGATAGATGTTGTGATGTTTCCTGTGGCAAAGGAGTTGAGATTAAGGGAACATAATGACAAGGTTTTCGGAATTTCTTTCATCAGGAATGTGAAATCTTTAGAATTCTCTGCCCAGACAGCTGTGACGGCTGATTCATTAAGTATGTTGAAGGCTAAAGTAGATTTTCAAACTGCAGTGAAATTGAAGGTTGAGTTGAGGCCAAGATTAGATTAACCATGATCTTATTGAATGGCAGAGCAGGTTCAAAGAAACTTATCACCTACAACTACTCCTAATTTTTTATGTGCTATGTTTTCATATCCTCAAAACCCAATTTTCAGCAAGTCTTGCACCTACAAATGTTGCTGTGTCTTTCAGGAGTAATATTCATTGAACAACAAGATCATTTTCTCTGCATTTGTGCCGCAGTTTATTTCAACAGTAGGCATGCAGAATTCCCTCCTCTTTGCTCTCTCCAGGTATCTCAATATAGAATATGATTTCTTCTCCTTTTCAATGATAGTCACCATCATTAAATTGAGATCTCCAAATTTAAAACAACATATCTGATTGATTCTTTTGATCTTTTCCAGCACTGGTTATCATTCTGGCACGACTCAGTGGGATATTCCATTTTAATCAACTCTCATTCGTCTGTATTCAGAATACAGAAGACTTTTTGGAAAAAGTATCTGATATTAACATGAGTTCAAAAGTGATACCAATCAATTTATCCAAGACATGGGGAATTTAAATTAACTTAATGCAAAACACCAACTGGATTTCAAGTATTCTGACTTAAAAACACCATTTAGAGTATGTATTTGTTTGATGAGTCTGGTTTATATCTCTCCCACTGAAATGGTCGTACAAAGGCAAAACTGATTTCAATATATTTCAGTTTATACACTGCAATCCTGTAGTAATTCACTTTCCTTCAGTGGTGACATTTCGAACTATCTTCTCTGGAGAATTTATCTACTTGTTCTGACAGACTCAAGGCCAAACATATCATGAGATGGCCACAATCTTATCCTGCCTAACTTTTAGTAGAAAACCTCTTCCTCGGGAATTGATAAGCTTGTCCTCGCAGGTAGGACAGAAGGAAGGGGCAAACAAACGTTCACTTAGCATAATGCCTTTGATTCAATTCCTTGGCATAAATCAACTATGCTTTGATTAATGGCAAATTTGCACCAAATCTTTTTTACATTAAAGATACTCACCGATTTTCCATTTAACGTTAGGGAACCAATTCCCCACAGATTTCTGACAATCAGTGTTTCCAAATGGAAAAGTACATGGACTGAAGGAGCATTCTCAATCGTAGCACCCAGAACAAATTAAAACATTAGTATTTTGTTAGTGTCCCTTTTGAAATATTACTCATGGTGAGTCAGTGGAGATGTTACTTGACCATTATATAATGGTTTACAATATATTACAGTCCAATGCTCATCAAATAACACATGGCAGTGCATATATCCACTGTGAAGGCATTTGGTTCAGGCCACCTTGAATCCTGATATGTCGGTATAGTTTGCACGCTTAGGGTTGGATGAATTGAGTCACACAAAAGCCAGAAATCTTTGTGCTGGGGGTTGGTGGAGCTGCACTGGGAGGTTAGCTTGCGACCGCTGCTAAGGAGAAAAGGAGTGACAACTGATAATCTCAGTGAAAACAAAACTCCTTAAATATGTTTACATGGGTCTTCCAACCGGAAATGCTACCTGCTACAAGGTACAAGTCGAAGAGAGATAAATACCTCTAGTAAATCAGCAGCAGATTGCAACAGTATTCTTGCTGCATCATAAACAGAGGGACAAAAGAGCAAAATGAGAAGGAGCAGCTCGCGGTAGACCAGGTGTCCCCATGTCTCGGAGCGTTGCTGCCAACTTCTTTCATTTGGTTTTACATACAGTAATTATTTTACAAACTGCTTTACTAAATACGAGGAAGTTGTGCAGAAGCATTGGCAGCAGACTCATTTAGCTGTCTGACTTTGTGTCTGATTACTGGTGATAAAGAAGGAAAAGTGATGTAAACTTTATGCAGAAAAATGGCGACTAACAAATAACAGATAATGGAACGAGGATGGGTAGGTGTAAGGAACCTCTAAGAAGAGGGAAAACGGGAAGGAATAGGGCGTAAAATGGCTGGTAATTTCAATCCTGTTGCTTAATACAAAGTCAGATTTCAAACTTTCAATATAATGGAGATTTGTGAAAAATATTCTGTACTGCATAAATGCCAGATGACTCCAAGTTGATTGGGCACTCTCTTGTTATTATTTCCCCCCCCCCCCCAAGAAATTTTAGCTGCTGTGAGGTTTGAAAGATAACAAAAATGGACAAATATAGAATCAGCCCAGGCACCAGGAGGAAAGGATGCTTTATGCAGTTTTAAGCTCTCAGTGTGAACTATTTAATATTTGCGCATCAATCATGTTGTAAGTTATTGTCCCGCCAGGTCTTCTGATGTCAGAAGCATGTAGCAACAAACTGGCATGATGTGCGCTGAGTTTCACAGAGACTGTTCCGGGATAGCACTAGTTTGGACGTTTGAGCTCCATTTAATGCTCACATATGTACTACATGAATAATTATATCATAAGATGTGAGATTGATGCAGGGAAAAGGTGCTAATGTGGATCATACAAGGAAGGACCTGATCTACCTTTGGTGTGATTTCATACAGAAATGTCTACCTGTGCCTCTTGCTCTGGGTAAATCTGAGCTTTGTCTGACAAGCATCTAAGTGGTTGGTGTGCTACGTGATCAGATTTGTAGTCTTACATATGCACAGATGTGTATTTAACTGGATGAAATCAAAACAGCCCCTTGCACCACCTTGGCACACAAGCTGGAAGATGAATCTCGGTTTTATCCACAGCATCCCCACTGGTTATTTCCCTCTGCTCCATCCTCAGCTGATAACCTTGACCAATTAGGAAGATAAAGTTCCTCACTTGAAGCAATCAGAGGAGTACTGCTCGTGTCCTTTCTCTGCAAAAACAGCTTGCTGTGGTTGAAGTGCGGTGTTCTTGTATCTGAGGTAGAAGGCTGTGAAGCTAGGTTCTAAATCAAGAATTTGAACACAAAAATAGACCAAAATTCCAATAGCGTGTTAGGGGTATGTTGCACGCACTCAGAGCCCATCTTTTGGACATGTTAAGTCAAGGCCTCATCTGCTGTAATTGGTGGTCCCAGAGCAGAAGTGTCCCGTCCAACGCTTATCCCCAGTCCCATAAAATGGAGTATCTGCTAATTTATCTCATTACTTTTTGTGAAATTCTTCTGAGCACAAATTGGCTGCTCTGCCTGCTCATATTTTAATGTTTTATGGTTTCTCATAACTTCTTGCGACCGAGAAGAAGGCCATTTGGCCCACTGAGTCTATGCTAGTCCCTAGAGCAATCTCCTCAGTCCCTTTCCCCCACTTATTTCCCTGCAATGTCTCTTTTTCACAAGCCCATTAACATCACCCTGATTCACTTCCCACCCACCTGCACCCGTGACAATTTACAGTCGCTAATTACCCCCAAAAAAACCCAGCGTGCTTTATGATGTGGGAGTAGATCAGAGCACGCAGGGGAAACCCACACTGTTACAGGAAGAATGTGCAAACTCCACACAGATACACCCGAGGTCAGGATCGAACCCAGACATTGGAGCTGTGAGATAGCCCCTTTACCCGCAGTATTGCTGTGACACCCCAACATAATTATTTTACTAGCTGCATAGCACTTTGGGATTTTCTGAGGTCATGAAAAGTTCCATGCAAATACATTTTCAAAAATATTACTTAATTATATTCGATCTGTGTTTCTTTATCCACCCAGACAAAATACTTGGCTGGCACATGAAGTGAAGCAGCTCCCAACATTCCCGCGAGCAGCTGAAGAATGTGAGGAATGGATGAATAGTGTAAGATCTGGGAATAGATGTGAGGAAAGAAATGGGAACTGGCTGACCTGTGGAGGGGCGAATAATTTATTTTTTCAACCAGTACCTGAATGACTGAACTCATTGGTAAACTTTTTTGATTGCATGAGGCCATACAGTGAGGAGGTGGGGGAGCCTACACTTGGAGGAATTTTAACTTCCCATCATCTTGATTGTTTCTTGGTCTGAAGAGATGTTGTCACCATTCTCTGGATCAGCTGAAAATCCACAACAACCAGTCAGCAAGCTGTGCCTGCTTTGAAAAAGCCACAAACATTTGTCGATATGAAGACAGAGAGGGGGGAGGTAGAAGTCAAATGCACCACAGTGATTATTGCTGTACTGCTGTATCAAGTACATGACTGAGCCAAATATTACACCTGATAATAGCTTTTCACTGAACTAATTATGTCTTTCTGATCCCATAGGTAAAATTTCAATATCAAAGTTCAGTAAACATAAGGAATGATTTTTTTTACTAAGGAAACTTTTCACAGAACTGAAAGCAGATGCTGGAAATCTGAAACAAGACTGAAAATGATCTTTCATCAACCTGAGACATTGACTGTTTCTCCCTCCACAGACGCTGCCTGACTTGCGGAAAATTTGTGGCATCTTCTGCTTTTGTTTTCACTGAACTAACCTACTTCTCATCTCATAACAGCTGCTAAGCAGGACAAAGGATAAAACCATGTGGAATATCAGACACTGCAGACAAAGAATGGTAAAAAATAAACACTGGGTATCAGTCATTGTCACTTCTTAAAGGATTTGCCTTTAACTACACGCTGAATATGTAAGGATAAGGTAAAAAATCATATATGAGGAATGGTATGGTTAATTTTAGTAACAATTAACCATAAAGACAATCTTGGTCAAATGCGTTTCACTGCAGTGCAACAAACACTTTATTTTTTCCTACAATGAAACTGGAGAGACTTACATCGTTGCCCAAACCATTTGGATTATGTAGCTGCATTAAACATTCTCCCAAGTACAATTATGAGTGAAATAATTCCCCATGGTTTTGGTGTAACTATCCTCTTTTAGACTCCCCGAGAGGGAGTTTAATCTTCTGTTACCTTCACTAATCAGTGGCCTAGATTCCCACACAGCTCATTTGATAAGGAGGAACTTCTCCCATTTTACAACATGGGGTCAGAATCCATGTCTAAATTGGCTGCACACAGTATAATTTCCCAATCCAAAATCTGTATTAGCTCATGTTGTATGCCTTAAAACCTGTTAAGATCTTTTACAAGGTACTTATTTATTTCCCATTCCTAATTGCTTTTGAGTTTCCATCTTGAACCATCGGAGTCCAGTTGGAGAAAGCACAAGCAAAGCAGTTGGGTTAGTTTCCAGGATTTAGACCCAGCGATGATAAATGCTGCTGTATGACTTGGAAGGGAACCTTGGTGTACCCAAGCATTTACTGTTCTTGGAGATAATGGTCAGGAGTTTTGGAGGTCCAGTTGAGCAGCTGCAGTGCATTTTTCGATGGCACGCTCTGTGACAGTAGTGGAAGGGTGAACACTTATCGTGGCGGTGAGGGTGTTGGTCAAGTGGGCTACTCAGTCCTGAATGATATTGAGCTGCATGCATTCAGACAAATGGAGAGTGTCCCATCACAACCCTGGCACGTGCCTTTAGACAGTGGAACTGAGCTGAACCACTCACTGCAGGACTCCTAGCACCTGATCTGCTCTGGTAACCGTGATATTTAACTTGCTATTCCACATGAGTTTCTGGTCAATGTTGACCTCAGGGCATTGATGATGGAAGATTCAGTGATGATTATGCCATTGAAAGTCAAGGATGGGGGTAGTTATTGCCTGGTAGTTTTGTGGTATGAATGTTACCTATCACTTATCACTGCATGCCTGAATGTTGTCTCAGTTTTGTGCAGGTAGGTTTGGGTGACTTCGTCTGTTCAGCTGTGAATGGGACTGAACATTATGCAACATTTACACACATCCCAAATCCTGACCTTATGATGGAGGGAGGGTCACTGATGAGGCATCTGAAGATGGCTGGGCCTGGGCAATCTTTGTAGCAAAGGGATAATTGTGATCCAACAGGTGCAACTATCTTCCTTGCTGCATTGGAGTGTTTAGGACCAAGGCTGTGATGAAATCTGGAGCTGAGTGGTCCCAGTGGAACCCAAATTTAGCACCAGCGAGGATGGTGTTGGTGAATAGGTGGTGCTTGACAGCACTGTCGATGACACCTTCTATCACTTTGTTGAGAATAGGTTGATTGGGAAGTAATTAGCTGGATTGGACTTGCCCTGTTTGGTGTGGATAAGACATACCTGGAGAAATGTCTGGTTAGATGCCAGTACTGTATCTGTGCTCGAACAGCTTGGCTAGAGGTACAGGTCATTCTGGAGCATAACTCTTTGGTACTGTAGCCAGAATGTTGTCTGTTCCATAACACTTGCTGGATCCAATGATGTCACAAGGACCAAGCTTTTGTGATGTTGAGGATCTCAGGAAGAAGACAAGATAGATCATCCACTGGGCACTTCTAGCTGAAATGGTCGCAAATACTATGTCTTTTGCACTGTGGTTTCCAGCATCGGTAAGAATGGAAGTGTCTTTTGAGCCTCTGTCTCCTGCTAACTGTTTAATTGTTCACTATCATTCATGATTAGATATGACAGAACTTCAGAGCTTTGATCTGATCCATTGGTTGTGGCATTGTTTAGCTTTGCCTAATGCACGCTACACATTCTGGTGAGCATGCCTGAAGTTCTGATTTGATTGTCTTGATGGAATGGGGGATTATTCTGCGTCATGCAGTTAAAGATAATGGTGGAATACATTTCTACTGCTGCTATTGGTCTACAGTGCTTCATGAATGCTCAGTTTTCATCTGCCAGATCTGTTTTGAAGCCATTTTGCACTGTGGTACTGCAGTGCATTATGACGGAGAATATCCTTGGTG
Organism: Pristis pectinata; assembly: GCF_009764475.1. NCBI lineage: Eukaryota > Metazoa > Chordata > Chondrichthyes > Rhinopristiformes > Pristidae > Pristis > Pristis pectinata. The sequence goes on along the minus strand of NC_067420.1, from coordinate 2,627,417 downwards.
TGAAGATGGGACTTTGTCTCCACAAGAACTATGTTGTGGCTACTCCAACAAGACTGTCGTGGACAGATGTATCTACAACAAGGAGGTCGAAAGAGATGGACGTCCATGATTGGGAAAAGAGACCAGGAGAAAGTAATGTTCAGGGATATATAGTAAGAATTCCAGAGTGCTGGAATATGTGAAACACTGAAACTCCTCATGAGGATCGATGGGCGTTGGGGGAGAAGTCATGGGGGGTGGGGGTGGGGTGGGAGTGGTTACCAGTAGATTAGAACCTTGTTAACTTTGCCAGCCAATAAGAGCAGTATAGTAAAAAAAGCAGTCATAAACAGATACGGATCTATCAGTCTCACCTCAGTCCTAGATAGTGCAATGGGATCAACACCCAGCAATGGGGTACGTGAATATCAGAATATATAGATTTGGCCTCACTAATCTTCATGACTTTACAGAGATGACATGCTCTGTCAGAAGCTTTAAATCATGGTAAACCTTAAACTTCAAACCATAATTGATGATGTTTCAAATAGGCTAATATCCAAGGTCAAAGTAGTTGCATTTAATTGAAACTTTGGGAATGGATCCAGCACTGATTAAAAGGTAGAGAGTCTCAGAAAATAGTTAAGGGAGTTATGGCATAGCAGGGAGAGGGAGTGGAATGCCAAGAGGAATGCCCCTTGACTTGGTAATAGAACTGTGACTGCTTCTTGTTAACAACATTGTCTTGCTTACAATGCAAATTGGCCATAACTGCAGGTAAAATTAAATGTGGATGCATGGTTGGTACCGAGGGAGGAGTAGAATGAATTAGACAAATAAGTTGATGAATCAATGAAATTTTGAAAAATAGTTAATACATATATACTGTGAATCATAAATAAGGAGGAAATGAACAGCGATCTTAGATTCCCACTGGGCACAATGGTCAGAATGTCCGTTCACTACAGTCACCATGTTGAATTAGCCAATGCAGTTGAGTATATTTCATAGGAGGTCACATGCAAACGGTAGGATACTCTGAGCACTGTGTCCAGTGTCACCATTCAGACACTGGGGATCAGAGCCACAATCTGAATGTTAGAGGTTATGTTATGAGGTAAGATTAGAAAAGTATAGAATACGGGAATCAGACAGTCATTCAGTGCGTGGAATTCTTGCAAAGCCATCCACATCACTTATTGTATTCCTATGAATTAAAGCGTTTTTACTCTTCAGTTAGAATATACACCCCTCCTGTTCATGTAAATAAGCTGCATAAATGGGAACTGTCAGATCCAATCCTTGCTGTAATGTAGAGTTGCCTTAATGGTCCAGATTTCTCCCTTGGCCCAGATGCCACCAGTGGTATCTATTTCCTCCTTCTAGGTGCCTCTATACTCACGTCCATCCAACACGTCAGCGTCTTTGTCATATCTGGGTCTCATGAGATGGAGAATGGGAACTGTCACTAAGTACTTATTGCTTATACTAGTCCCTTTGAGATGGCTGATTAAAGACTGCCTCCTTAAAAAGCCTCTTAGGATTTCGGACTCTTTTGAGGGCCATACAAATCTAGATCTTCACCTACATCCAAACTGTTATTCCTGACCCCAGTGGAGTGACAGTATATATCTAAAGGAACTTAAGGGAAATGTGATCTTTATGACTCTGCGTTGCAACATGGCAACCATCTTCGTTGATGTACTACTGAAGGTTGATGAAAAACAAGATTTTTTTTTCAACTGTAGATGGTTACAATAAAATTCAATACGAGGTTGAGATATTAATTCAATTTTGGGACTAAACCCATTTATAGTTACTTTGGGCTGGTTTCCCGATCTTCGCCCTGGTTGTGCAGAGAGATAGGTGGTAATAAAAACTAGTTTCTTGTTGCTGAAACATCAATGTGCCAAATGCAAAATAGTTACTTTACATCTAAGCAAAGTGTCTGTGTGCTGCTGCAGAAGATCGCCGGGATATTCAAGTTTATGTCAAGTATTCAGTGAAGATTTAGTTTGTTCTTTGTGCCAAGTCTCTGCATCCCTGCACCTGGTTCTCTCTCTGAAATGTGCTGCGACAGTTTGTAATTTAATCAGCATTGACAGGGAACATTGCATGCACTCTGTGTGGATGGTGAAAGGAGGACTCCTTCACGACAAGCAGTTCAGGACAGTGCAAAAATTGATTTGTTCCCTGCAATTCAACAGGACTCCTCAGTTTCTTCCCCCTCCCCCCTCCCCCTTTTTGATTTCCTCTGCGTTTGCTTTTGAAGTGTCGTCTGCCGCAGTCTGTGCCACGAGCCAACCTGTTCCCACACCTTTTGATTCAGCCGGGAGGAAGTTCATTGCCCGAAGTAATCAGGCATGGTGACCACGTGACTGCCTCCACTGTGTCTGGTGCGTCTGTGTTTGTGGTCACAGTAGGGTGTGTACACACTTACATGCCCAGCAATTTGGATGCAGTCACAGGTGTGTGACCAGTGCCAAGTTGCCTTACAGGAGGATGAATTTGCCTGTGCTAGCAAACTGGTCCGACACTCTCCATGCACCTTAATCTTTGCGGATCGAGTGTACCCTTCCCCTAATCAGACATATCCCTTTTTTGTCCCAAGTTAAGAATTCAGAAGACAGAATTTTGAACCCAATACCAAATTTAACTGAATATTCACATCCATCCACACATTTGAAACTCTGATCAATGACCCAGTTCCACAGAAATATTACACAACTTATCGTCATGCAGTTTGCAAATAAAAAGTCTCTACTGAAAAAGTTTTTAATACAATTCATTTTTTGGACAAACAAATTAAAAGCAGACCAGAATGTAAAATGCAGAGGTAGCTCATATCATTCCGCATCAGACGCCATGCCAGGAAATATTCATATTGACACTGTGATCTATCATTAAGTATCACACACAGCCTGTGTTACAAATCTATATCCCAGAGCCTTGTTACATAAAGGCAGTCACCTTGTTATATGATGCAGCAATCGGGGATTTCCTAAGGCAGGGAATCAAAGGACTCTTGGTGATATCCTCCAGCGGAGCCCATTCAAAACCTACTGAATTCTTATCGAGATGTTTAGTATCTGCGTTGCAATTCCATAATCGGTAGCTCACTTTGTAAGATTTTGCATGTAATCACATCACAGTGGAAATGTTGAAATGCTGCAGGATTTTTACTACATCTGATAACTGCTAACGGAACCCCTTTAAGGGAACAACTTGTAAGAGGTACGTGGCTTTCTTTTGGTGGAGGGGGAATTTCAGAAACTAGTTCAGTGTTCGGTCGTTACACATCTAGCTATCAAACAGACCAATACAACGGTGCACAATCGGGCTTTATTGTTTGGTGTTTAGGATGTTTCGACATTTTTGCTATCACATGCTGCAGAGGCGGCATTAAAAAACCACTGCAGCGCTTCCACACTACGGCCAGCTTATAAAAGAAACAGATTTTGCAGACCCTCATCCAGTCATTTTGTTTTAAGCACTTAACAGCTTAACACAAAGCAGATTTCTGTACCAATTCTCCTCTTGGAAACCAAATGACAGATTTGTTATTAAGCCACTGAAATCCGCAATATACTCTTAAGCTCTACGTAGTTATCCTCAACAGCTCCCTCCCCTCACCTCCCACTCCTGCTTGTAATTTAACATTAAGGGGCAACTTCCAAGATTTTGTTTCAAGGAAGCCGTCACTTCGGGTCTGGAGGGCTCTCGTACCATCACTTAAGAGTAGCCCACAATTATGAACCTCAGGAGGCAGACAGAGAGAAAGGCAAAGGTTGCAAATGATCAGCAGGAGTCGTGTAGTCAGCTCCTCTGAATCTTTCACATCAAAGAATCACAGCTGTCACCCAGCCTCCGCTGTGGTGTATCTGCACCGTACAACAATCTGCTTAATCCTAAACAGTGACAGCATGTCGAAAGGACATTTGAAGGCACCCTCAGCCACAGCTACACATTCCAGCACTGCAGACGGAGCTCAACATGGTAACCATGTATACAGTAGTGAAGCACATCACAAGCTTGCAGGCTCTGTCGATCTCACACTCTCTCTCTCCCTCCCTCTCTCTCTCTCTCTCTCTCTGTGTAATCCTATCTTCTGACACATGCACACACAGAGCAAGGTTTGACATGAAGCAACAAGACAGAATGCCAGCACTTACCCTGGTTTGGACCACCATCTCCGTCATCACATTCATTTAGATTATTGATCATTGTTTTCCCAGCTGGTCGTGGGCACGGGATAAGGGGGGTGGCTGTCGACAGGGGAGAAGGACCAGAGCCTTCAGCTTGCAGTCAGGTCCCTCTCTCTATCCACCAAACAGACGAGAAGGCTGCACTGCAGAGCGTCTCAGCACACACGACAGCAGCAAGCTCAAGCTGACTGAAGTCATCATGTATGCACAAGGCATTATCTCTGTGTGTGTGTGTGTGTGTGTGTGTGTGTGTGTGTGTGTGTGTGTGTGTGTGTGTGCGTGTGCGTGTGTGTGTGTGTGTGTGTGTATGCTGGGGGGGGGCAGTGGAGGGTGGTGGGGGGGAGGTGGATGGAGAGGCAGGGCTTTCCACAGAAGCCCTAGGGCACCTTTTTTTTTCACATTCTTAACCAGCAGTGTTGCACACTGTACAGCATAATGAAATACGAACGACAAACGGAAGAAAAAAAAATCAGTTCTAAGAAAATAGCAGGATTAATATTTATGTGAAATGGAGTGGGTCTAACAAAAGGCAGCCTGATTTGTATTTCAGAAAATTGGTTGATGATTAACAGCATCCTTTTGAACTGCAGCAATGTGTACAAATAAGGTTGCATGTAACATGCCGTAGAATTGAAGAAATAGACTATTCATCCTCCACAGACTACTGCTGCAGATAATTCTCTGGCACCACAATTTACTAAGATCCTACAGTTGGGATTTTTTTCCCTGTGTTGATTTTCGAAAGGGCAGCCTGTAAACCAAGCTGAAAGCACGCACACAACTCGGGCGATGCTGGTCATTGTGAGGAGGAAACCTGGCAGGGGAAGAGGAGGAAATAATTCTCAACTTCATCAATCTATCCGGCAACCTTCAGCTTCCCTGCAATATTTTGTGAGCATCCAGATTATCGATGGTCACTTGTAATATTAAAGTGTATATCAGTGTATCATGAAATGCAAGAGAAATGAATCTTTCTAAACACAGAGATGGGGATGCAAAACTGCGGGTAGGTGTTTATCCTGTGGGACTGTTTCTTATGACGTCCACTCGGGTTAATGCCTCAACCCAGTCGGAAGGAGCAAAATTCAATCAGTCTGAATACGGTGACGGCTGTGTCTAGGTTGGGAGCGGTCTTGCCACTGGGCCAAAAGATTTCGGCTCCAAGTCTCAATCCAGAGACGAGAGCACAACAGTCTCTAGTTGAGAATGCCTCAAACTTTGACCATGACTGTGCTAAACAGTGAGACTCTCCACGGCCACAGGAAGTGAAATCAAAAGGTTGTCTCTTCAGGGCAGCAGCAAGGGGATACTGCATTGTCAGAGGTGACATTTTTCGGATGAAATGTCCATCTTGCTTCCCCTGGCACCATCTTGGTAAAGGGGAAGGGAGATAACCCTGCCCAACATTTATTCCTCAACCATTATCACTTAATGGGTTACCTGTTTGGTACATAAATGCTATTTGTGGGATCTTGCTGTGCAGATATGGCTACCATATTTTCCACCAATGCCATAGTGACTACATTTCATAATCATTTCATTGGCCGTAAAGGGATACGGAAGGCCCCATCCAAAATGTCTTCCTGTGCTTTGCCTGAGAACGCTCCGAACATTAACCATTACCGTGCTAAACACAAGATTTGGCAATGCCACCGGAAGTGAAATCTGCTCCATTGGTGTGCGCCCAAATGCCTGTCTTTTGTGGAATGTAATTGTGATTTTTGTGATAATGAACCGAGTCTAACAATAGGTATGAATGAGGAGCAGAAGTAGACGTCTCAACCCCTCAAGGCTTCTCCATGGCTGATCTGGTTGTAACCTCAGTTCTGCATCCCGTATATCCTCAGTAAGCATTCATAGAGTCATAGAGAGATATAGTGCAGAAACAGGCCATTCAGCCATCCATTCCATTCTGACAATCAACCACCATTTACTGTCCTGCACTGATCCCATTTTATTCTCCCCACATCCACATCAACTCCCCCGGATTCTACCATACACCTGCACACTCAGGGAAACATAAAGTAGCTGATTAACCTACAAACCCACACGTTTCTGGGGTGTGGGAGGAAACCAGAGCACCCCAGGGGAAATCCGCGTGGTCACAGGGAGAACATGCAGACTTCATTCAGACGGCACCCAAGGTTGGGATTGAACCTGGGTCTCTGGAGCTCTGAGGCGGTGGCTCTACCAGCTGTGCCCCTGTGCCTCCCAAAGTTGGCTCCTCTATCCCTGCTTAGGTTGGCAAGCTGGGGTGGAAAGGCAGAAGTTAGAGGTTGGAGATGGGCTTCCATTTGGTGGTTCAAGGCAACTGCAATCTCATTCACTCCCTTTGCTGATCAACAATCCATCTACCTCTGCCTTAAAAAAAATTCAAAGATGCTGCTTCCACCACCAGCCCAGGAGAGGAGTTCCAAAGAGACAAGAAGCACAGAGAAAAGGAATTTCACCTCATCTGGCTAATTGGGCAACCTTTACTTTCAAACAGTGACCCCTCGTTCTGGATTGTCCCACAAGACAAGACATTCTCTTCACATCCACCTTGTCAAGATCCATCAGGATCGTTTTAATCAGCTCCCTTCCCCTCTTCGAAAATATCGAAGAGCATTTTGTCTATCACTCAGCAATATGGAGCGAGATGCAAACCAACAGCCTGGTTGTTCAGAGAGATAGAGGAAACAGCCAGCTCAGTGGTGTGGAGATCTCGACACATTCAACAACGGGACCTTGATCTGATTCGTTTCTCTTGTTTCCAGCCCAACAGCCAGTTTGGTCGGCTAGCTAGGATGGAAGGGCAACGGTAGGAGGGTGGAGATGGGCTCCGTGTGATGGTTTTGGGCAATTGCAATCTTGGAGCAAGTTGCAGCTCAGTGTTCACCAACTAGTCACTTCCCCACTGGCCTGTGACTTACCTTTTGCTGTCACAGGGCAACTCAATCTCTCAGTTATCTTCTGCTTCTCACCAGCAGCTGTCCCTATGTTCCTGATTTGTTACAGCCCCCCAACCTGAAAATGACAAGGTTATTCCTACTCTGTGCTTTGCCTGTTATCCAATCTTCAATACCCCCAATACCATGAGCTCTAATCTCTTGTATGGCACCTTATCAAAGGCCTACTGAAAATTCAAATACACCACGTCATCTGGCTTGTCATGACCTGTTCTGCTGGTTACAACCTCAACACGTTCCAACTGATTTGTCAAGCATGACCTCCATTTTATAAATCTATGTTCCCTGTTTTGCCTCTCCCTTCTGTCTTCAATGCTTACTTTTAAATAAATCTCTCAGGGCAAGTGATCTAATCATTTTTTTTTAAAAGTAAAGCATCCTATCTGGGTACATTACACATCAAACTGGCAACTGTTCTGCCCAAGACTGCAAGAAACTGCGAGAGATGTGAACGCAGCCCAGTCCAACACACAAACCAGCCTCCCCTCCACTTATTCTGTCAACATTTCCCACTGCCTCGGGAAAGCAGCCAACAGAATCAAGGACCCGTCCCACTCCAATCATTCTCAGCCCCCCACAAGGCAGAAGATACAAAAGCTTGAGAAAACGTACCACTAGGCTCCAGAACAACTTCTATCCCGGTGTTATAAGACTCTTGAATGGACCTCTTGTGTGATAAAGATCTCTCAACCTACCTCGTCATAGCCCTTGCACCCTATTGTCTGCCTGCACGGCACTTTCTCTGTAACACTATATTCTGCATTCTGTTTTTTTTTTCTTTTGTACTACCTTGATGTACTTATGTATGGAATGATCTGTATGGATAGCATGCAAACAAAACTTTTTCACTGTATGATGGTACATGTGACAATAATATTTACCAATTACCAAAACTTTCAAGTAGATAAAAGCTCTAACAAATTGAATGTGTGAAGCAATATTTGATGGGGATGGCAGGGCAGGTGAGGTAAAGCAGCCACTGTATGTGGGAGTTACTGGAGATCAGCAAGAACTCAAAAAAAAAACATTTGCAGAGACCCATAATCTGGGGAACTTTGGCTCAGAGTTGCTGAGCTAAAGTCTCACAGCATCAGACATGTAATGTCAGGGAAGGGGAGTTATCTGGAGGCTAACAGTTTTTTTCCCAGGAGGCGATCATGACTGGCTTGGTTAGTGGTTATCAGCAGATGTGGCTGTGAATCAGGATGCAATGATTTATCTTGGAGGCAATCACACCGTATATGTACGATAACAGCTAGGGCTTGGCTCATGGTTACCAATGGATATGAGTCAGAGATGCGTGGGGACTCAGGACCCATAACCTGTGACGTCCTGCTACTAAAACAAGGCTCTTGAAGGCTGTATATGTGTGAGACCAATGGAGCTGTTGGAGGGATGACCAAAATGACATTGTGGTATTGGAGGCCAACCAAGTGGGAGAGGTGAGAAAGAACATGGTAATGTCGTTAACAGTGAGCTCAAGGGGGGAAACAACTCTGTAGCCTGAAACTAGAATCCTAAACTTCACATTGCCTCATTGATAGGAGGGTTAGGTAGTCTCCATAGGTTGAGAAAGGACTGGAAGTGGGAGAGTCAGGATCCACTTTTCATGGACCAGTTAGAAACTAACATAGGCAGAGCTGGGTATAAGGTTCTGTTGAGAGAATCTGAGAAGCTAGGGTCAAGATTAAAATCCAGAACTGAATAATTAGTTGACAGGTTCACTGGATTGTTTCCTGAGCCATGCATAAATTGTCCCGGGGCACATAGAGCAGAGAGCTGAGTGCATAGTTCATAGAGGAGGGTGAGAGACTAGGATTTCTACTCTTGAGATCCAGGCATCTGTACCGTGGAAGGAGGAAAGTGAGGCTCAATCAGCGCTGGAAGGAATTAATAACTGAGGATTCTGGTGCTAATGATAGGACTTTAAATGAAAAAAAAGTTGGGGATAGTCAGTGAGAAAGTTAATAATGTAGAGAGAAGAGTCAAGCCTACAGAACAAATTAACAGATTTGCAATAAGCAGTGTGTGATAGGAAAGGTCAGTGAGTTCAACAGTAATGATCCGTCAGTGAATCAGGTCAAGTAAAGGAAAACTTCAAAAGTTAACAATAAAATGTGTTTCTCCAAATGCATGAAACGTTCATAAAAGGCTAATAATGGCACAAATGGAGATAAATATGCACTTTGATCAGGCGGCCGTAATGTGGGTGTGGCTGCCTGATGACAAAGGCTGTTCGTTAAACAATCCAGGATTCTTTACATTTAGGAATAGGACAGTGAAAGGTGGGAGTGCCCCGATGTTTAAGCATTTTATAAAATACTAAAGAGGAATCTTCTTGGCTGGGAGATCAGATGTGAATCTGTATTGGTGGAAATAACAGAGAATGAGGGACAAAAATCTAATAGAAATAGATGAGAGGCTTGCAAACAGGAGTGTCAATCAAGGAGCCTGTAGTGAGGTAATAGAATAATTATGGGGTATCTTCATTTTCACTTGGAGTGAACAAATAAATTAGGATTGGTGGATATATATGGAACATATTTTGGATAGAATGTATCTTGGAGCCAACCAGAAATCAGCCATTTTAAATGTATACTTATTTATTGAAGGAAGATTAGTTAGTAATCTTTTATTATGTAGTTCTCTAATGAAAAGTGGTTACAGTATGATAACATTTTACATGGAGTTTGGGAATGCTATATTTTAGTTAGAAACTAGAGGAACTTAATTGAAGTACATTTATTTCAGCATGAGAGGTGGGTTGTATAAAAAAGAGGAAAATTAAGAGATTGCTAGTGGGTAAATATAAGCAAAAACGTTATAATTTTCAATGAAAATATGACAAGAAATTACAAACTCTCCGGGAAAAGCGAATCATCCTTATCTATAAAGAGGTTACGAGTGGCATTTGACTAAAAGAGGAGGCTTATGATATTGCCAAGATAACCAGTTAAGCTTGAGATCGGGAGTTTTCAAATTTGGCAATGGGTGACCAAGAAAATTAGCAAAGAGGGAGAAAATAGATTATGAGAGTAAACTAGCGAGGAACACAAAAAATGTAAAAGTTTGTGAAAAGGAAGAGGGTAGTAATAATAAATTCGGTGTATTTAGAGGCAGAAGTAGAAGATATTATAATGGGAATAAAGGAACAGCTTAAGCACCTACTATTTTGCATCATTTTTCACAGTAAAATACGCATTACGTGTATCCAAAATAATGGGGAACTAAGCAGTGGGAGGAACCACAAGTAATTAATATCGGTAAGTAGAAAGTTAAGGGAGGAATGAATGGCTGTAACAGCCGACAAATCCCTGAACTTGGCCGGTATCCTAGAGTTCTAAAAAGTAGCTTTAGCGATTGTGGATGCATTAGTAGTGATCTTCTATAATTCCCCACACTCTGGAATGGCACAAGTGGAGTGGTAGGTTGTACATATAATAATGCCAACCAGTTAGCTTGGCATCCATGTTGGGAAAATGTTGTAATCCACAATTAAGGATTTGTTAACAGGCACTTAGAAAATTATGACGGTTAGGAAGAGTCGGCATGCTTTTGTGAAAGTGGAAGGGAAAATGTCTTCAACAAATCTAAAAGAGCTTTCTGAGAATGTAATTAGCAGTGTGGGAAGGTGAAACAGTGGATATGGTAAACTGGATTTTCAAAAGCATTTGTCAAGGTTTACACAAAAGATCCTTCAACAAGGTACTGGAAGACAAACATGAGAATAATATATTAGCCACGGATGGAGGAATGTCTAACGGGCAGAAATGTTGCTAAGGTTATTTTCACTCTGGCAGGTTGTGGGTGTCAGAATTAATCCTGGGACCTCAGCTATTTTGAGATTACGTTAATGACTCAGATGGAAAGACTGTAACATACTCATGTTTATGGTTAATGAAAAGCAAGCTGAGAAATACGTTGTGAAGACACAAAAGCTAGTCTGTTTTGAGCGTTAGGTCCTCATTGCATTTTGCCTGAAGGTCCATTATGATCCCTTGCAATCGTGACATTGGCCAAAAAGACATTTGAAAGAGTAGTTTAGGCCCAGGAACCTTGGCTAACATGGGACCTGCACAGTCCCAGAGAGGAATACACTCAACCTAATGCAGCTGTGACACTTTGACACACTGTAATAACAGGAGGACATAGGTCCTTGTAGGCACCTCTCCATGACGGTCAGAGAGCAGCAACACTTCCTCTGGCTGCCATGGAGGAGACAGCCTCTGCAGAGGAAAGAAGGGAGTCTCTACATTTAGTGAAATAAACCTCAGCAGCCTCATCTGTGTGATGTGCCAAGAGGGAGGTCTTCTGTGCTGGGGAGCCAGAGGAACTGCTGGGTCTAGTGTAGGAAGATCCCAGCGGGAGCCGTCTCCAGCTGTCCCCTCCAAGTGTCAAAAATTCCAAGCTGTGCAGCAGTGTATAAATCCGTATCGCGACCTCTCAAGAGATGTCAGGACGAGCTGCCGGACACTCCACTCATTCTGTAATTGGATCAGGCCTTCATCGGATTAATATAATGAGTGCGGATGGACTTTCAAAGCAGCTTGAGTGGGATTATTAGGAGGTGTTTCCTGGGCCCCCCTGCCTGATTATTTGGTGCGCTATGTCATGGTAACAATTGGCATGCAGCAACGGTCACTTGGTTTGCACTGGGGACGAGGACTTTGTCAACACCATGTGGGAGATGTGCCCCTTTCATCGAGTCCCAGTCGGGCAATACCTTCCTCACCTTCCCAGCAGGGAGAGGTGTTCGTGGACGCTGAGGGGGGATGCTCTCCAGATTGCGCAGCAGACAGAACACCACAATGAGGTCTCTGCGTCCTGCCTGACGCAGCCACTTTTAGATAACCAACAGGGCCCTCCACAATGATTCTGATACTTGTGTGGCATTAGTGTTCAGCTCACATTGCAGCAACTTGGCTTCAATCCTAACCCCGGATGCTGCCTTGTGTGGAGTTTCCATGTTCTCCCTGTGACTGCCTGTATTTTCCCCGGGTGCTCCAGTATCTTCTTACTAACCAAGGACACATGGTTTACAGGTTAATTGGCCACTGTAAACTGCCCCTAGTATGTACGTGAGTGGTAGAATCTGGAGGGAGTTGGGAGTTGGTAATTGCTCATTTGTTTTGCGTGTCATCCATACAGATCGTTCCACAACATCAGTACATCAAGGTAGTGCAAGGGAAAAACAACAGCCCCCCACCACCACGCTTCTTCTCTTCTTCCCTTTCCGAGCCTTTTTTTCTACCTTTTTTCCCCCTCTCCTTACCTTTGACCCATCCCCCGGTGGATCCGCTCTCCCCTCCTCCCCCGCACCTGCCTATCACCATCACTTACCTGCATCCACCTACCACCACCCTGTGCCCACCCCACCTCCTCTCTTTTGTCCACCTATCACTGCTCTGCTTTTCCCTCCTATATATCGGGCTTCCCCTTTTCCTATCTTCAGTCCTGAAGGAGGGTCAAAATGTTGACCGCCTGCTTTTCTCCACGGATGCTGCCTGGCCTGCTGAGTTCCTCCAGCATCATTGTGTTTTTCATCTAGATTCCAGCATCGGCAGTCCTTTGTTTCTCTAACAGAATATAGTGTTACAGAAGAAGTGCAGTGCAGGCAGACAAGAAGGTGCAAGGCCGTGACGAGGTAGATTGTAAGGTCAAGACTCTATCTTATCGTACAAGAGGTCCATTCAATAGTCTTATCACAGCGGGACAGAAGCTGTCCTTGAGCCCGGTGGTACGTGCTTTCAGGCTTTTGTATCTTCTGCCCAATGGCAGGGGGGGGAGAAGAGGGAAAAGGGAGAAGAGAGTTGATGGGAAAGTGGAGAGATACAAGAGATTCTCCAGATGCTGGAAATCTGGAGCAAAGCACACAAAATGCTGGAGGAACTCAGCAGGTCGGGCAGCATTCATGGAGGGAAATGAACAGTTGATGTTTCGGGCCGAGATCCTTCATCAGAGAGAATAGGTTATAGGGAAAATCAGTCGGGAAATGCGATTGCTCTGAGAAACGGCATAATCCCGATAGGCTACAAGACTCTCCATCTATATTGTAAGGAAATATGAACAATGAAATCTATCACTCCGGAGAGTACCACCGACTGAAAATATTGGCCAGTGAAGATTTACTCATGGTTAAGGTGTCAAGTGTGCTTCCTGGAAATATAGTATCAGGAAGTTCTTCTTGTCCCTCACATTTCCTTCTGGCGTGGAAGGAGGCCAGACTACCCTTTGAGTCTATACTGGCTCCCAGAGTAACCCCATCACTCAGATTCCCCAAGTTAGTTCCTTGTAACTTATTCTCTCCCACATCCCCATCAACTCCCCCCCGATTTGTCTACCACCCCCCTGCACTCCGGGTAATTTACAGCAGCCAATTAACCTGCCAGCACGCATGCCTTAGGGCTGAGGGAGGAAACCGAAGTGCCTGGGGGGAGCTTATGTAGATGCAGGGAGAATGTGCAACTTCCTCAGGGACAGCACCAGAGATCAGGAATTGGAGTTCCTGGAAAAGTGAGGTGCTGACACTAACACTACCTCTACATCTCTGTGCCACCAGCCCGATGATCCACAGACATCTGAACCTTGAGGCAATGGAAACCCCTCATGATGAAAAACTCTGAGTTAGTAAAGGGAGCTAAGATGGGGGTGAATGGGTGTAGTCAAAGGCTGTCTTGCACTCATGGGAAGCCAGCGAGGCGGACGTCCAAATGACTGAGATGCCGCGCTCTCCTCACTGAAATCAAAGCAGATGAAGTCATTCATTCACAAGGACAGTGTCTGGTGACCCCTCTGATGCAGCAGGGATCTGCAAGTTGGGAGACGAGGTAGAAATCTACTGAAGGCACTTGGAAAGATCTTGCAGCGAGGGAGCTGAGGGTTGATGTCACCTTGACCTCCATGGAGAGATCAGTCCAGGCATGAGAAAGCAGCTAAAGGTCATCCTGCAGATGCCATACATCTCAGACTTCATGTAGGATACAATGATTCTGAAGACTTTTGTGGAAGTAGGCTCTTCTTTATGGTGTTAACTTACAGGTATAGTAAGCTGGTATACAGGCTATCTATGCCCCAGGTCCTCAATCCACCTTGAGTGACCAGTAATGGACATACCAGAACTGGAGCACTGGCAGTGGGGCTATTACTAAAGCAGCCATTGGATGAGTAACTCAGTATCTAAATGTAGACAATACTGCAACACAGGTAATTATGCAATTTACAATGTATTTATGCAGGTATTTACACAGCCTGTGATGTTTTTATGCAGGTATTGACGTGGCCTGTAATGAGTTCAGGAGGTGCCCACTCAGGTCTTCCAAAGTCAGCAGATCATCCCTTAAAGTAAGTAGCAGATAAAGTGTGATGCACTCCAAGTGGTACAGAGATTGTGGTATAGAGACAATGGGCAAACACTGCAGCTCTCTGCTCCAATTTATATCGGTAAGGGCAGAATCAGCTGATGCATGAATTCTGGTACCATCAGACGGCTGCCTGATGATGGAAAACTGTCAGGTTCACTCATGTGAACGGTGCGTAGAAGGCTGAGCCCGGTTCTGTGATGGGCACAGTCTCTCCTGGAAATGATTGCTGATGTGACCTGCTCTGAGTCGGATTGTTTTTCGTGCAAGTTGCAAATGGAAAATAGGTGCTGATTAATTCAATATCTAGGCTAATAAGTCTGCAAATTATTGTAGGCAGGTTAAGTGAGTAGGCAAAATAATAAAGGAAAATGTGGACTTAGTTTGGAGAATGAAAAAAGGAAGCATATGTCTTATGAGGATAGGTTGAGTGAGCCAGGGCTTTTCTCTTTGGAGAGAAGGAGGATGAGAGGTGACTAGATAGAGGTCTACAAGACGATAAGAGGCATAGATCAAGTGGGCAGTCAGAGACTTTTTCCCAGAGCGACAATGGCTAACACAAGGGGGCATAGTTTTAAGGTGATTGGAGGAAGATGTAAGGGGGATGTCAGGGTTAAGCTTTTTTACACAGTGATTGGTGGGTTCGTGGAATGCACTGCCGGCGGAGGTTGTGGTTTAGGGACGTTTAAGAGACTCTTAGATAGAGACATGAATGATAGAGAAATGGGGGGGGGGGGCTATGTGGGAGGGAAGGGTTAGATAGATCTTAGAGCAGGATAAAGTGTCGGCATAACATCGTGGGCTGAAGGGCCTTTACTGCGCTGTAATGTTCTATGTTCTATGTTTTACATGCTACAGAATTGGTAAATCTTAATGCACAGAGGGATCTGGAAATGTTGCACATGAAATAAAGAAAGTCAACATGCAAGTACAGTAAGCAATTAAGGCTGAAGGTTGCTAATCCTTTCCTGAAGGATTGCAGTAGAGATGTAAGGAAGTCTTTCTCCATTTGTGCACCTGGAATTCTGTGCACAGCTTTGTTCTTAGCACATAAGGAAGAAAATACTTGTGTTGCCAGTGTGTAGTGCAGATTCACTTAATTGAATCCTTGGATGAGGGTCTAAACATTTGAGGTGAGATTGAGAACGATGGGTCTATATTCACCAGAGGTTGGAGGAATGAGAGGTGATTTAATTGAAGGAGGATATTCTCATTCAGATTGTTAGAGTAGATGACTGGAGAGTCTAGATCTAGGAGACATGGTCTCTGGACAGGGGTAAGTCATTTAAGATTGAGATGTGGAAAATATTCTTTACACAGAGGTCTGTGAATCTCTGGAACTGACTAGTCTAAGGAAGGCTGCAGATGCTGAGCGGATTAGTTTATTCAAGCCTGAGACTGACATATTTTTGGACTGAGAAGCAAGGGGTCTGAGGATCAGGAGGGAAAGTTGGTATAAAGCAGCAAGCCATCATTATCGGTGGTAGAGCAGGCTCAAACCTTCCTCTACTTGCATTTACTGTTATGTTTTTCCAATGTTCCTGTGCTCATTGGATTTGATTTTTATATCTTCATTCAGTGTCAGATTGAAAAACAAAATTATCTTTTAAATTGATTTGTCTTTATGAATATTTGATTAAAAGAATTAAGATTCAACATGCTGATAAACGTTCTTAAGTAAATATAGTCATGGGGTTAATTGTATTTCAGAACTGTGAGCCCCATCTTTCCTCCTTTGCAAAATAAAACATAGGTTAGTTATTAAAACGGAGTGGGAGTCTACCCAGTCACTTGTTCCTGTTCTGTCTGACCTCCTGCACTTTAAAAGTGAACGTGGGAAGGACAACATCCCTGATGTGGGGGTCTTCATTTAATATGTCTGATCTGGCACTTTAATGTCCGGTGTGAATGGGGGTGGGGGGGGTGTGGTTTCATGGTAGATTTCCCGCCAGATTTAATTCTTCACATTGGTCCCTCCTCATTAAGACAGAAGGCCAGTGTGTTTGTGGAGACTGTCTCATTTTTTCACTTGCAATCCAGCCATTGCGTCTTGGCCCCTCAAAGCTTTGAGAAGATCCACCCACTTACCTTGGACTCTTATAGAACTGCACCATACTTCTCTGTTGATGTAACATATTACCTTATCAGGAAAGTTATCTTCATACAGAGGCTTATCATCACTCAGAGAAGGTTACCAATTCAAGTGGTGAATTGGATTCACTGCAAACATTCAGAAGAGTGCTGAGTGAGTTGCTTGCTGTGACAGATACTACAGTACACAAAGGCTGGAGATGTCAGTTTTTGTGATAAAAATAAGCACCAATGGTGTTCAAATCAAACCCAAAGCAAGTGATTCCTTTTCAAATGACTTCCAGATGTCATGTGCCAGAATTTCTGTCCCCTTTACAATGTGCAGTGTTGAACTGACTAGCAAGGCAGTGATTGATTGGACCAATATTGACCTACACACGCCCTGGTGACCTCTGAATAAAAGCAGCCCAAAAAGCTGGGTTCTTTTTATTTTTTAAAAAAAATCAGATGTGGCAAGACTGCCTGAAATTGTACAGAACTTGAATGAGGCCATACTGTGTGTTCCTTCAGTGTCCATGACTAACATGGGTAAATATTTCTTTTGCAGCTTATGTAGAGTGGATTCATTTGATTGATTCGTCAGTTGGGAGGATTATTCTTTGAAGATATATTATGTAATATTTCTCTAAACTCTCTGGCTTATAATTAGATACAAGGTTCTGATAGTGACTGAGAGGTGAGAAGCAGAGAGGCTGTTTCCTCAGGCTAGAGGATCTAAAACCAGGGAGCATAATTTCAGAATAAGAGGTTAGTCATATAGGACTGAGATGAACAGAAATGCCTTTACTCAGGAATCACTGAGCCCAAAGAATTGGAAATGTTCAGTCACTGGTTATATTTATGCCTGACACTGATAGGTTTTTGGGCTGCAGGAAATATGAGGATTAGACGGGAAGGAAGGCTTGAGGTGAGGCATCAGCCCTGATATTTTGAATGACAGAGCAGGCTTAAAGCCCTAATGGTTTGTCTCTACTTCTACTTAAGCTCATCTCTCTAACGTTACAGGAAGAGGAGTATATTTTTATTGGCTAAACAATAACAATTTTTCCCTTGTAAATTACAGGTAATAATCATTTTCATTATTTTCCTATATGGTTGTAAAGAGATGGCGGCAGCATTTGACACAGAATACAAACGTGTAACAGTGGTTTTGCTACCTCGTACACCCACTGTTGCTGGAATTAAGCATTCACACTCAATAACAGCACAGTTCAGCCCCAACTCTGCTCCCCACACCAAGGAGAAAGATCCTTTAATAAAAAAAAATTGTCTGCCTTCATTCCTAAAAGTACCAACAGTGACTGAGTAAAATTCTGATTTCCAACCACCCTGTAGTCCCTTCTGCAGATGCCCACTTTTTTGGGTGTTAAGATCACTGCTTCTCAAAATGGCCACATGTCCTCATCACCCTTGGTTCCGTTCATAGTCGTTCCATTTACCTCTCTGGCTCTGTTCTTCAGCTGCCTGGTTGTCTTCCTTCCCATAGACTCAGATGTCAGTGTTTTTGCTCTGTTTATCGTGGTTCGGTGAACGGCATTTCTGTCTGACCCAGGAAAGTGTGGGTTCCAATCCAGTCTACATATTTGTACAATAAAGGCCAGCCATCCCTGTGTGGTGTTGAGGGAGTACAGATGAGCCAGAGGTGCCATCGTCTGGATGAAGCATAAGCCAATAGCTGGATCTTTAGGCAGACATAAAAGATCTCATGGCATTATGTCAAGAAGAGTGTGAGAGTTTTCCATGGTCTCCTGCGAGATGTTTATCTCCCAAGCAACATTGCTTAAATGGACTATCCAGTATTATCACATTACTGTTTGTGGAACTATGTTCTGTTCAAACTGGCTGAATAAACATTCAACTCAGCATTGGGTGGAACAAAAAACTGCAGGTAACAATAGCAGTCAGGGATTCTGCACCGTATCTGAGATTTGTATAAATAGATGGAACTCACTTCATGTTCAAAGATGATCGTTGCAGAATCATAGAATAGTTACGGAATGGAAGGTGCTCATTTATCCCATCGAGTCTGTAAAAGCTCTGCGTAAGTGCAATCCAGCCAGTCCCACTCCCTGCTCTCTCCCCAGAACCCTGCAATATTTTCCTTTCAGATGCTCATTCAGTCTGTGTTGAATACCACAGTTGAATCTGCTTCCACTCCAAAGCCTGGCCATGTGTTCTACACTGTAATCACCGCGTACAAAAAATAATCCTGATGTCACCTTTTGTTCATCTGCTAACCTCCACTATCCCATATCATCCAGTTCTGGACCCCACTGCCAAATAGAACAGTTTCTCACTGTCTACTCTGTTGATACCCTTCAAATCCCTTTGTCAGATTTCCTCGCAACCTTCATGTTCCAAGGTGAATAGCCCCAGCTCTGACGACCTATCCACGTAACTAAAGTTCCTCATCACTGGAATCATTTCAGTAACTCTCTCTTGCACCCTCTCAGAAGCCTTCATACTTTTCCTAAAGTGAGGCACCATTTGCTTCATTTGTGGCTGAACCTGTGTTTTATTAAAAGTTCATGATAATCCAATGATACCTTTGGTTTGCAATACAATTTTAACTTAAAAGAAAATTAACAAACCTGGCAGAGGAATGGGGTTATGCCATTTACGACCACTGCCGTTTACACCTTTTTCTATTGTGTGAGACAATTACGTTCTTTAAAGCCTTTAAATTGAGTTGAATAGACAATGTCAGATTAAACAACTGAATTTATCTTTATGGCAGGTATAGTGATAATAATAGTCTCCAAATCAGGTAAAATAATTATATCATGGTGTACCTCAGATGGAAAAATCATGTACCATGTGCAGTGACTCTGTGTCGGTTGGAATAACCATATTGTACTTAATGTCATGTTAAGTAGCTTTGTGTTTCTATCATTTGTGACTAGGATGTCATTGAAAAATCCAGCTCAAAGAAAGCTTTCAAAACATCGCGAACATCCTGGAGCGATACAGGTAGATATTCTAAATATTAGCAACCTTATGCCAATTTACAGTAAATACAAGTTAAAACAAATGTCTGAATTAGCTATTTCACAATTCCAATATAGGTTTCACCCTGTGGTGAATCTTTTATGCTGATGGAATGGAAATACCAATCTAATCAAGTACACTGTATGTGTGGACTCAGTCAATATATTCTGATCTGTTTGTGATGCTGTAAATTCCAAGTCTTATGTGGCAGGCAGTGTGATACCTAACAGCTCAAAGGGGAGGAAACAATTCCACTTTTAATTATCTGTGAAATGACGCTGAGAGGCTGACGTGCAGGGAAAGTGATCGTGACATTGAAGGGATCAGCGTTAGGCAATGAGACACCCATCAGGTTATATATACAGTACCCTGGCTTGGATCATCTTGGTTTGGAAATATACTCCTGTTCCATGATTGCTGGTGGGTCAAAATTTCTGGAACTCCTCACCCAATGGCAGTGTGGAAGCAGCTTCATGTCACCTGACTGCAGCAGTTCAAGAGCACAGTTCACCTGCTCAGGGACAACTCGGGATGGTCAATAAACACTAGCTTTGCCAGCAAAGCCCAAAAATTGGTAATTGGTAATTGGTTTATTATTGTCATGTGTACCATGTGAAAAAGTTTGTTCTGAATGCCATCCATGCAGATCATTTCATCACATCAGTACATTGAGATAGTACAAGGGAAAAGTAATAACTTAATGCAGAATTTAATGTTACAGTTACAGAGAAAGTGCAGTGCAGGCAGACAATAAGGTGCAAGGGCTTTTGACAGAGTAGATTGTGAGGTCAAGAGTTCATCTTCATTGAACAAGATAAAACTTATAAAATCTTACAATCCGATGAAATTATCATTATTTTATCACAAAATAAATTTCTATTTCAAACAAATAGTGCATTCACGGAAAAGTTTCACTCCTACAGTAAAAATAGCACTGTGACTCAGAGGTAACATTTAAAATATTATTTTGTTTACAGTGGGACATGGAAGCCACTGCTGAGATATGACTCTAAGGTGACCTGGACTGGGAGCCAAGTTGGATAAAAGGTCTATCAGAAAGATGAGGTAGAGGATAGGGGGCACAGATGCTTAAAAATGAAACTACTTCAATGATGAAATAAACTTTCGGGATAGAATTAAGTAATGTCACAGGATCTCACTGGTGGGAGTTGTGCACTGGTCTTCTTAACTGCATTGAAATAGCAGAATTTAAATGCTGAGGTTAGTCAAACGTACTGCGAAGACAGAGAGATTGTAATGAAGGTTGGAATAAGCAGACCTGCTCCTGTCAGGTAGTTGGTAAATATTCTGAATGTTTCAGGGTACATTTTCTGTGAGAGTGTGTCCCGGATTTAAAAGGCAAACATAATGAACTTAGCAATGGGTAGTGAATCAAATTTAGTGAACGGCAAATGAATGCGTATTAAACAGTGACTGTAATATGATTTAGTTCGATGTTATATTTGAAAAGAGAAATGCAGCTGAGATTCTAGATTGAGGTAAAGCTGATTACAGCTCAGTGAGACAGAGGTTTTCCACATAAACTGGGAAACCTGCCATTGGTTAAACTACTGACGATTAGTGGGAGGCATTTATAAAGGATTTAAGTATGATGCAGAATCAACAAGGGACAAAACTATTCTTGCCAAAAAGGGTTGTTCACAGAAGAGGAAAAGGACATCACAAAGCTTAAAGAATCACAAAAACTACCCCAGACTCTGGTGGTTGGGAAAGATACAAAAGGGAAACAGAAGTGAACTGAGCTGCTTTAAGTGAGATGGAAAGGAACTTGAAAGGTTTATTAAATTTTCTCTCTCCACAGACGCTGCCTGATCTCCTGGGTATTTTCGCATTTTCTGCTTGGATTTTACTAACGCGACATGTGGCTTATTCTGACAGCTGGTTTACATATTACAGTTTGCTGTTAGGGTCCATAAATAGAAACAAAAATTTAGGTAGATCTGTGGGTGAGAAACAGAGCTAACGTTTCAAACTGATGATTACTCATCAAAACAGGTGTTCTTTGTAGTATCTGCAGCAGCCTCAGGAATTCAAGATCGTTTACCTAAACGTTGAGTAGACAAAGTCGGGTGCCTAGAAATTAGCTTGCACAACATCGCATTGTTACGTGCCACACACTTTGGGTTCGATAAAATATAAAATGAATTGGAGAATCAGGGATTTACTGTGAGTCCCACAGAGACATTGATTTCCTTCTGGATGCTGCTTGCATGTAATGCACTAGTGCATGGACAAACACAAGGTGCATGCACTGGTGCTCATGTCATTTCTGCGGTTTTGCTGTATGCATGTGTGGTCCACAGCTGGTATGACCCACATGTGCAAAACCAGGTCCTCACAAGGCTTGTGAGACCTGCCTCACTGTCGCTTATGGGGGAGGTGTCTCAGTATCCCTTTTTTGGTAATGTATACTTTGATGGCTCTCTGTTCTGTTCCCATAGTACAGGCCCCAGTCATGACCTCAATAACCCCTCATGACTCTTGCATGCCCACCCCCTCACCATCTTCCGCACCTTCTCCATACCCCTAACCACAATCCGCCACTCTCCCGACCATGGTGCTGACCAACATCCACTCCCACCCTCTGACAGCTGAGCTCCAGCTCAATCCTGGCTCATATCCCCTTTGAATCCTGAACTAGAGCCACCTCCACCACTATTTCTTTCAAACCTGAGCCCCAGTCTGATCCTCTACCAAGCTCTGAAGTATGACACCACAAGACCCTTCAGAGTGTATCGAACAAAGTCTCGGGCTCTTGTGTGACTGGATTTTGGAGCAGGCCTTTGAACAAAACATTCATTGGCCCCACATCACATTCCCTTCCTCATACACCAACTTCTAGACCATCAAGTGCAGAAAAGTGCTGCTTCATCTGAGAAATACCTTGTGTAATGACCCACTGCTCTTATAGCATGCTACAAGTAGTTACTGCAAGTTTTAGAGGAATTCTAGAAGCCCAAATATCTCACACTTTGAGAAATCAATTTGTATTTTTTTATATAAATCTCAATTCTGATGACATTTATCAGCACAGTTGCTCAACACAGGAAAATTCCAGAGATGCCATTAGCTCTGTTATAATGAGCTCCAATGCAAGCTTGAGGAACAACACCTTATCTCTGTCTGAATACGCTACAGCTTTCCAGCCTCAAGATCAATTTCTCCAACTTCCAATGACTTGCTTTTCTCTGTATTTAATAGAACATAGAACAGTACAGAACAGGAACAGGCCCTTCGGCCCACAATGTTGTGCTGAACATGATGCCGAATTAAACTGAGTCTCCTCTGCCTGTACATATTCAATAACCCTCCATTCCCTGCAAATTCATATGTTTATCTAACAATCTCTTGAACACCACCACACCGAGCAGCCCATTCCAGGCACCCACCACTCTCTGTGTAAAAAAACCTGCCTCGCACATCTCCTTTAAACTTGCCTCCTTTCACCTCAAAAGCATGTCCTCTAGTACTTGACATTTCTACCCTGTCTACTCTACCTCTGCCTCTCATAGTCTTTTCAACTTCTGTCAGGTCTCCTCTCAGCCTCTGACGCTCCAGAGAAAACAAGCCAAGTTTGTTCAACCTCTCCTTATAGCTCATGCCCTCTAATCCAGGCAGCATCCTGGTGAACCTCTTCTGAACCCGTTCCAAAGCCTCCACATCCTTGCTGTAATGGGGAGACCAGAACTGAATGCGGTACTCCAGATGTGGCCTAACCAACATTTTATACAGCTGCAACATGACTTCCTGACTTTTATGCTCAATGTCCCGACCAATAAAGGCAAGTATGCCACATGCCTTCTTTACCTCCCTATCTACTTCAGGGAGTTGTAGACTTAGACTCTAAAATCCCTCTGTACTTCAATGCTGGTAAAGGTGCTGCCATTAACTGTGTACTTTCTCCTTACATTAGACCTCCCAAAGTGTAAAACCTCACACTTGCTGCAATTAAACTCCATCTGCCATTTCTCTGCCCATATCCTGCGGTGTCCTTTGGCAATCTTCTACACTATCCACAACACCACCAATCTTTGTATCATCTGTAAAGTTACTGATCCACCCTTCTACATTTTTATCCAGATCATATAGATACATCACAAACAACAAAAAAAAAATCACAAGTAACTATTGTGGATTGTGCCAGTCTGAAACTACAGCAGAAAATACTGGAAATACCCAGTAGGTCAGCCGTCATCTATGGAGGGAGAAACAGAGTCGAGTCCTGATCTCACAACATTAGTGATTAAACATGTTGTAGGGTGCAGGGGAAGGGGAACAAGAGGAAGGAACAGAAGGTCTCCAAAAGGTTGGAATGTGGAAGAGATTGATTGCAGTAGATAAGGGAAAGCAATGGGATGAGTAGAGAAACAAATGGCCAGGTGTGGCAAGAGATAGCAGAATCATCGCCTGGAACTATTGAAGCCAGTCCCGAAGAGCCAGCTCGAAAGATGAGGTGCTTCTCCGTCAGGCTTGGAGCTGTCACTTAAAAGCCCAGAGTTCCACTTGGAGCTTCCAGTGGTTACCTACATAACTGGGCAGAAGTTCAGGCAGCCTGAGTGGAGGTGTAAGCCTATCCTTCCTCTCAGATTCGGAACAATCCCAGGAAGCCTTCGGTGCCCATGGAACCCATCGAGGAAGGGCAATGAGTTCCCAGGTACTTAGGCCGGAATCGCTGCCTGCTGAACCTGTGCCGGGTTAAACCTGCTACAAGTCGGCATTGATTTCACTGGAAGAAATGAGTGTGAGGAAAATGGTAAGTACAAATTGTTTGATCTAATTGAGCTGATAGAATTGTTTAATTGTACTCTTGTGTTTCTTAGTGTTTCAACTTTTTTAATTGCTTTTTACATTATTTTATTTTTTAATGTTTTCTGAGTATTTTTAAAAAGATGTTAGGGGGTGTCTTTCATGAATATTCACCCTCAATAATATCTTTGGCAGCCAGTAAGTCCTTGGGGCTGAGGCTTTACCAGCTGAAGGTACTTCAGGGGATGGAACCAGCCACTTATGCTCAGTGCTGCCGTGTGGTGTGTGGAGTCTAACCACTCAGCTGCCAGCAGCTTACCCAATGGGATTCTGAGCCCAAGCGCCCATCCTTTGAAAAAGCAGGCTTCAAGGGCGGACAACCAGCGAGTGACCCATCAGTTGGCGGAAGATCAGGCACATCGGAAGAGAATGGAGACGCCAAGGGAGCTGGGAATGAGAATGGGATTAAATCCCAGAATCTTATTGCCACAGTCGCAGAGTGAATGGAAGTGTTCCACAAAGCATAACCTGTGCCCGTGCTCCCTGATCTGGAGGAGTCCACATCTTAAAACGCAGGGAGTAACAGTAAATGGATGGTCCACCTGGGGACAGGTTGTTGAAAATGGCTGAGGAGTGTACCAGGGCAACACAAAAGGAATGGTCTCTCCGTAACGTTGTAAGTGTAGAGAGAGTGATGCATCGTGACATCATTCTGGAGGTGTAATGTGAATTGAATGCTGAGGCTGGTAGGCTGGAAGGTGTTGAACAAAAGGAGAAATGAAAGCAGAAGTTAAGGAACTGGAAAGGCAATGGCTGAGGAGCCTGTCAATTATCATGCAGGGGAAAGCTCAATTTCAGAGAGATGTAGACCCACCAGAAGCAATGGTTTGGAATTCAGAACATTCCCCTGCCGCACCCCAACCCCAAAAGTCAACGGGAATAAGAGGAACAAATGTGCAGGGAGATCGCAGAAAGTTGCAGGGATAATAGGCTTGTCATCGTAGGGGATTTTAACTTTCCTAACATGGACTGGAGCTGTCATGGTGCTCAGGGCTTAGGTGGGGTGGAATTTGTTACATGTGTTCAGGAAAGTTTTCTCACACTATATATCGAAGGGCCTACCAGGGAGAGGGCAAAGTTTGACCAGCTCTTCGGAAATGTGGCAGGGTAAGTGACTGAGGTGTCAGCGGGGGAGCACTTTGGGACCAGGGACCATAGTTCTATTAGTCTTAAATTCCTTGTGGAAAGGGACAGAACTGGTCCACAATTTGAAGTTCTAAATTGAAGCAAGGCAAATGTTGATGGTATTAGACAGGACCTTGCAAACATTGATGGAGTAGGTTGTTTGCGGGCAAAGGGACATCTGGCAAGTGGGAGGCCTTTAAGAGTGAGATATCAAGAGTTCAAAATCTTCATGTTCCTGTTAGTGTGAAGAACAAGGCTGGCAGGAGCCCACGACGTTAAGCCAAATTAATTAAACTAGTAATTAAACACCTAACTAAACTAACCCCTTCTACCTACACAATGTCCATATCCTTCCCTTCTTTGTATATCCATGTGCCTATCTCAGAGCCTCTTAAACACCTCTATCATATCTGCCTCCACCCCCACCCCTGACAGCGGATTCCAGGCACCCCCCACTCTCTGTGGAAAAAACTTGTCCCACACATCTCCTTTGAACTTACCCCCACTTACTTTCAAAGTATGACCTCAAGTATTAGACATTTTGACACTGGGAAAAAGATACTGTCCATCTACCCTATCTACGCCTCTCATAATGATATAAACCTCTATCAGGTCTCCCCTCAGCCTCTGCCGCTCCAAGGAAAACAACCCAAGTTGGTCCAACCTCTCCTCATAGCACATGCCCTCTAATCCAGGCAGCATCCTGGTGAACCTCTTCTGCACCCTCTCCAAAGCCTCCACATCCTTCCTATAACGGGGTGACCAGAACTGGATGCAATACTCCAGATGCGGCCTAACCAAAGTTTTATAAAGATGCAACATAACTTCCTGGCTCTTGAACTCAGTCAAGAACATAACTTCTTGGCTCTTGCCTCGACTAATAAAGGCAAGCATGCCGTACGCCGCCTTTACCACCCTATCAACCTGTGCAGTCGCTTTCAGGGAGCTATGGACTTGGACTTGAAGATCCCTCTGTTAAGCGTCTTGTCATTAACAGTGTACTATCCCTTTACATTTGATCTCCCAAAGTGCAACACCTCACACTTGGCCAGTGTCCCACACTTGCATCCGCCCCTGCACCAGGTCCTCAGCCACACATTCTGTCCCTGCCCTGACTAGCATGTGGCACTGGGAGCAGAAAGATAGAAGAGATGAATGCGTGGCTGCAGAGCTGGTGCAGGAGGCAGGGTTTCCAGGTCCTTGGATCACTGGAACCTCTTCTGCGGCTTCTGTATTGTAGAGTGTTGGACAGACACTAAAATGCACAATTCTTTAGTGACATTGCCTATGCTATTTAAGAGATGACAAATACACCCCATATTCCTCCAATCTCATTCCAACGCATTGTGTTTGTTTACCTCCTCCCTTTGCAGAAGAGCACGTACCTCTTATTGGGAACAGCAACCCTTCTCAGTGACAGCAACCTCACTCCCTGTACTATGATGTTACA
The DNA here is from genome assembly GCF_009764475.1 of Pristis pectinata. Lineage (NCBI taxonomy): Eukaryota > Metazoa > Chordata > Chondrichthyes > Rhinopristiformes > Pristidae > Pristis > Pristis pectinata. The sequence continues at coordinate 2,600,446 of NC_067420.1, read as the reverse complement.
TTGCTTGATGCTAGCTGAAGTTTATATATTTAAAAAATCCAGATATACATGTGGAAGAATGTGCTCAGTAAGGTAATTTGATTCAAAAAATGGATTTTCTGAAGGAACAAAGAAAAACAGGAAGAATTTTTTCATGTCAATGGCTACCTGTGCTGTGGGAAAAATGCACAGAATTCAGCAACCAGGGCCCTGGGTTCTTTCTGACGAGTCAGCTTATATCAAAAGATGATGAGCTTCCTGTTGCAACACTCTGCTCACGCCAGATCATCTTTCTTGCTGAACTTCACCCCGACAAGTGTCCTGCTGGCGCGGAGCTAATACACAGGACAAACCGTAAACTGTTCAACCTGCATCGCCTCCACTCCAGAAACAAGGACACCCCCAGTTTACCAGCTGAGCTGAGGTTTGGGGATGACAATTGTACGAGCTCAGAGGTTGCGTTCCCAGTCAGTACACAGAAGCACGTTGAGGGGATGGGCCTTGCACTCAACATCAGCAAAACAAAGGTCCTCTACCAACCTGCTCCTGCTGAGCAACATCACCCTCCAACAGTAAAGGTTCTCAGCGAGACCCTGGAAAAGATTTTGCATTTCCTGGCCGCCTCTTAGAAGTCAGACATTACTGAGGAAGTTTACCTGCTGCTGTGGGCAGCCAGCACAGCCTTTGGCTGACCGAGAAGAAGAGCGCTTGAAGATTAAGATGTCGAACTGGGCACAGATCATCTATTGGGCAGCAGCGATCTCTGGCCTCCTATATGAGACCTGGATTACTTCCAGAAGGCAGCTGAAGACGCTGGAAAGACATCAACAAACTACACCAGAAGGATAAGCAAGCCAAAGTCAGGTCCACATCCAGGCCAATAGCTCCAGCAGTGAAAACCAGGTTACACTCAATCAGCCACATTGTTGGCATGCCCGGTACCAGTCTCCTGAAACAGATGGTCAGCTCTCAACTCTGTCCCAGGAAGAGATTACCAGAGGGAAAGATTGAACAATTGTGTTCAGTTCCGGTCACCTCATTATAGAAAGGATGTGGAAGCTTTAGAGAGGGTGCAGAGGAGATTTACCAGGATGTTGCCTGGACTGGAGAGCATGTCTTATGAGGATAGGTTGAGTGAGCTAGGGGTTTCTCTTTGGAGAGAAGGAGGATGAGAGGGGACTTGATAGAGGTGTACAAGATGATAAGAGGCACAGATCGAGTGGACAGTCAGACACTTTTTCCCAGGGCAACAATGGCTAACACGAGGGGACATAATTTTAAGGTGATTGGAGGAAGGTATAAGGGGGATGTCAGTAGTAAATTTTTTACACAGAGTGTGGTGGGTGCGTGGAACGCACTGCCGGCAGAGGTTGTGGGGGCAGATACATTAGGGACATTTAAGAGACTCTTAGATAGACACATGAATGATAGAAAAATAGGGGGTTATGTTGGAGGGAAGGGTTAGATAGATCGTAGAGCAGGATAAAATGTCGGCACAACATTGTGGGCCAAAGAGCCTGTACTGTGCTGTAGTGTTCTATGTTCTATGTTCTAAGCCTCCTTGAGAAAATGCAGCCCCCGTCTACTGACTCTTGGGAGTCCCTGACCTGTGGCTGCCCAAGGAAGGCACTGAGGACCTTAAGTCAATGTGCCAAGAGCCCATGGAATCCACCTGTCCATCCTGTCAGGCACTGATCCCCATCTGAAGCAGAGTCTGAGGATCCAACATAGGCCTCAGCAGTCATCACAGATTGGAAGCAAGTCTTCTCCCTAAAAAGAGGATTTCAGCCGTGCAATGTGACTTCCTTGTCTGAGGACAAAAGTTCACCAGGAGCAGCGATCGGCAGCTTGGAAAACTGTTGTCTTCACATAATGAGGCAAGATAAATCCTCCTGTGACAGAACCAGATTAGTGAAAGTGTGTACGTTTTGAATAAATGTTAAAAAGAAAGAAAAAAAAATGATTTCATATTTTATATTTTAGACGTAATATGACTGTCATTAACTTGGGACATTCCAATATTTTACAGCACATTTTGAAGTGAAGATCCACTTGAAGTGAAGCCATTACACATTGACTGTTCTAACGTTGAGAGAAGAACTGGCCAATTTGCACACAGCAAGCTCCCACTAAAAGCTTTAAGTAATGGCCTGATAATGGACCAGAAATTAAATCATGTGGCGCATGTTTCTTATGCACAGCAGGACTGACTTGTGGCATGAAGTTGATCACTAAACTTGAACAGAATCTTACAGAACACATTATGTATAATATGACTTTTAATCATGTGTTTTCTGTCGTGTAATACAGTCATCTACAAAGCAGACCATGCAGGAGTGATGTAAACTCTTGTACAACAGATTCTCCTTTGCAAATTGATCTGGGTAATGTGCAGTTCACCTACACTCTGGACTAGTCTTAGGGCAACAGCATTCACTGCCTTGACACAAGAAATTCTGCAGATGCTGGAATCTGGAGCAATACACAGAAAGTGCTGGAGGGACTCAGCAGGTCAGGCAGCATCCACGGAGGGAAACAAACAGTCAATGTTTCGGGCCGAGACCCTTCATCAGGACTGGAAAGGAAGAGGGCAGAAGCCAGAATAAGAAGGTTGGGGGGGGGGTGGGGGAGCACATGCAGGGGACAGGTGAGTTCAGGTGAGAGGGGAAGGTAGGTGGGTGGGGGATGCGGGAGAAGATGTAATAAGCCGAGAGGTGATGGGTAGAAAAGGATTGAAGAAGGAGGAATCCGGTAGGAGAGGGCAGTGGGCCATGGAATAAAGGATGGGGGAGGGGAGGAGAGGAGATGGGCAGGTCATCAAGGCAGGGGAAGGGAGCCACAGGAATAAGGGAAGACAAAGGAACGGTGGGGTGGGGGGGGGTGGGGGGAGAAGAAGAAGGGAAGGGGTTACCGGAAGTTGGAGAAATCGATGTTGAGGCCACCAGGTTGGAGACTCCCAGGGTGGAATATGTGTTGTTCCTCCAAGCTGCGTCTGGCCTCAACGTGGCAGTAGAGGAGGCCGTGGACAGGCATGTCACTGTGGGAGTGGGATGTGGAATTGAAGTGGGTGGCCACCGGGAGGTCCTGGCTGTTGTGGCAGACGGAGCGAAGGTGCTCGACGAAGCGGTCACCCAATCTGCGTCGGGTCTCACCGACGTACAGGAGGCCGCACCGGGAGCATCGGATGTGATAAACGACACCCTCGGACTCACAGGTGAGGCGCTGCCTCACCTGGAAGGATTGTTTGAGACCCTGAGTGGTGGTGAGGGAGGAGGTGTAGGGACAGGCGTAGCACTTGGTGCGGTTGCAGGCTTAAGTGCCGGGGAGGGGGGGGTTACCAATTCACTGCATTGAAGTTCCTTGCTCTCACCCCTCACACAAATGTCGGCGTTCCCTGAAGAGCAGTACAGTGAATAGGAAGGACATCCACAACAACACTGACAGATCAGCCGTAAATGCTGATCTCCCTCTGGCACCTGTCAGGCGTGAATGGGAATGAATAAAAAGAAAACAGGATCTCCTTGGCGATAGAGCTCCCATTTTACTATTGCTAACGATCTTAGACACTACTTTTGAAAAAAGCAGACAAGCTAGAAGCATCTGAGCATTTTGATTTACCTAATCCCCCTGGTGCACACCTTAGTCCCTATCTTCAGCATGTCTTTTCCTCCCCAAGTGGCTGCAGAGAGACTGGAGGAGAGGTGGCAGAGGGACGTGAAGGAACGCTTGTGAGAAATCTTGGCTTCAGATTGCACCGTGTGCCACCAGCGGCAGTCTGGGTCACCTGTCTGTCAGGCAAGAACATAATGTCAGACTTCAAGGCATTAAACGGGTTGGTGAGAGCCTTTGATACAGTGGAAGGAGTGAACTTGATCGCCACTGGCATGTTCTACACCATTGTGTTCCTATCATTCCTCTGGCAGAAAACCGTACAGATTTGGTGATCTTACACTTGCACTGAGAGTCGTGGAGTCACACATCATGGACCACTGAGTCCACTCCGCACCCAGTTACACTAATCCTATTTTATTCTCCCCACATCAATGCCCTTCCCCAGATTCTATCATTCTCCTACACTAGGGGCAATTTACAGCAGCCCATGAACCTACCGACCCGGATGTCTCTGGGATATGGGACGAAACCAGAGCACCTGGAGGAAATTCACAGAGTCACAGTGGGGACGTGCAAATCTCTGGAGCTATGAGGCAGCAGCTCTTCCTGCTCTACCACCATGCTGCCCTACATATATGTACCTATGCACATATATATGTTGATATAAATGTAAATAAAACTGCAAAATAAGGAATTCAAAGTCTTCCTGACAATGTCATTGGACATTATCACTTAAATAACAGGAACGTAAAATAATTTCCCAAGCACAAGACCAACAGTGGAAGGTACACCTAAGTAGAACAGCTGCCTAACAGCCCCAGTGACCCAGGTTCAATCCCGATCTCTAGCAGTGCTTGTGCAGAGTTTGCACGTTCTCCCTGTGATCATGTGGGTTTCCCACAGCTGCTCCCCCCATATCTCAAAGGCACATGACTTGTTAGGTTAAATAGCCACTGTGAATTGTCCCTGGTGTGTAGGTGAGAGGTGGAACCTGGAGGGTGTTTGTAGAATAAAACGGGAGGAGCATAAGTGGATTCTTGATGGTTGGCGTGGATTCAGTAGGCCGACACATCTACTTCTGTGTTAAGTTCCAATGCATGTGGTAGACAACAAGCCACCTGAGCTGATCTGAAGCTACAGGTCATGAGGAAGATCTAAGACACTTGAAACAATCGTTTGCTCCAGAAACCATGCAACCAAAAATTCAAAGATTTCTTGAAGTTAAATCAGACCGCCTTGGGAAAGCAGCCAACATAATCAACGACCCCTCTCACACCAGTCATTCTCTCTTCTCTCTCCTCCTGTTGGACAAAAGATACAAAAGCATCAGGACATGAACCACCAAGCTCAAGGACAGCTTCTGCCCCGCTGCTATCAGTCTCTTGAACAGACCTCTTAAACGCTGAAGATGAACTCTTGATCTGTCAGTTTACCTTGTCATGGCCTTGTACCTTATTGTCTGTCTGCACTGCACTTTCTCTGTAACTGTAACACTTTACTCTGCATTCTGTTTTTCTCCTTTGTACAACCTCAATATATTTACGTACGGAATGATCTGTCTGGATGGCAAGCAAAGCTTTTCACTGTATCTCGGTACATGTGACAATAATAAACCAACTATCAAATTGCACAAATCAGTTTTAATCGATTGTCTAAACAATTTAAAAAATGTTCAAAGCATTGAACCTTATTTATGAACTTGGATTCAATGCTTAAAACAGTACTATTTCACACAGCACCATAAGGTCAGAGAATCATACAGCCGGGACACAGGCCATTTGGCCCACGAGGTTCCACTATCAAGTTCCCATCTGTTCCAATCTCATTGTTCAGCGCTTCTCCTGATAACTTCTTTGCCATCAAGTACCCATCTAAATAGTTCTTAAAGGTTGTAAGAAGACCTGAGAACACTATCCCTCCAAGCAGTGTGTTCCAGCAATATCTTGAAGCCAGTTTCAACAGAAAGGCGGTAAAAGTGATGAATGGAATACTGGCTGCCAGTAGCTGCAACGCAGCCGGAATCAACTTCACCTTAAGAACTAACCAAAAAAAAAGTAATATATTTATCCTCAAATTAAAATCAGTTTCTATATAATTAGTTCCAGTGTCTACTGAGAGTTTGCTAAATAAAGCCTGGCTGGAAGCCGAGTACAATGGCAGCATTTACACAGCTTTCGTTTCACAGTACAGAAGTCCCACATCTGACTGGCTTCCCAATCTGTTAACACCAGCCAGTATGAGGACCCTGGGCCAGGTGTGGTGAGGGAACACCTCCTTCCACAGAAGGATAAAGTGGCATTGTGCATAAGGGTTCTCCAGCTACGTCCATGAGAAGTTTGCACGTTGAAGAATCAGCTTCCGGTCAGATGGCCCGGTGCTCAGCCTTTTCTGGTAGGAATAGGTTTTCACTTGCAGCAACCCATTACAGATTATTTTTGTGCTAAAATTAGTCAGAGCTGGGAAGTGAAGGGTGTCTACACTTCCTTTAACTAGTTTCCTCCCAGTTAATTTTTGCAAGCATTTGTACCAGATCAAGGTCAGCATAGACAGGGCAAACAAATGACCATCCGACTGAAGGACTGAACAGCACTAAGGCAGTAGAAGTAGTAAATTCGATGTAAAAAACAGGAAGGGAAGAATTCGACAGATTGAGAAAGAAAACAGTAATCCATTTAAAATAAAATCTTCCACATTAAATAGAAGCTGGAAGATTGAAGTTTCACACCTGTCACTGATAATTTTCAGTGCCACTGAGGTTGTTTGACAGTACGGAGACGTAGCTCACATCCATGACTTCAGGGTGGGAACTTTGCACCCATGTGCAGCTTTGTGCAACTGACAGTTGAATGGTGCACCTTGGAAGAAAAACTGTTCAACAGGCCACTTGCTGTCTGATTGGAGCATAAATAAACGTGAGTGATTTCAGCCTCACCATTTTAAATTTCAAACAAAATTCTGGTCCAATGTTTATTACTCCAGATGGACACGTTTTCCACTAAAATGCAAGGGACAGGAATTGTTTTAAAATTACTCCAGGGTGGTGACAAGACTTTGAAAGATCCTGTCAACAATACCTTCCATTCAGCTTGTGTTGATATTTAGCCAGTAGGATGTGGCCTAGTGTTTGTTTGATCTGGAGCATATCTAGAAAAAGGAATGGAAAGCTGTTGTTTGCTCTTGATTAGTTGCTGAGTGTAATATTCATAATTCAAGTATCAAAGCTGAATTGCAATTAATATTAGTGTCTGATTCTAGGTAAATGCCAAGTCTGATAAATTTGTGGTATTACATATGCTTCATTCACAAGTGGTTTTGAACTGATGCAACTAATCTTTGGCCTGCATTGCAGTCCTGCGCACACTTCCACAAAGCCGGCCATTGCTATGACACAAAGCTACATTGAAGTCCTTCCCTCTCTGGACATACCTTATCTCAATTCAGAATCAGAATCAGAATCAGGTTTAATATCACTGATTTAGATGATGTGAAATGTGTTGTTTTGCGGCAGCAGTACAGTGCAAAGACATGAAATTAGTATAAATTACAAAATAAATAAATAGTGCAAAAAAAAAAGGAATAACAAGATAGTTTTCATGGACCGTTTAGAAATCTGATGGCGGAGGGGAAGAAGCTGTTCCTGAATCGTTGAGTGTGGGTCTTCAGGCTCCTGCACCTCCTCCCCGATGGTAGTAATGAGAAGAGGGCATGTCCTGGATGGTGAGGGTCCTTAGTGACGGATGCCGCCTTCTTAAGGCACCGCCTCTTGAAGATGTCCTCGATGGTGGGGAGGGTTGTGCCCGTGATGGAGCTGGCTGAGTCTACAAACCTCTGCAGCCTCTTGCGATCCTGTGCCTTGGAGCCTCCATACCAGGCGGTGATGCAACCAGTCAGAATGCTCTGCGCTGTACACCTATAGAAACTTGTTGGAGTCTTTGGCGACATACCAAATCCCCTCAAACTGCTAACGAAGTAGAGCTGCTGGTGTGCCTTCTTTGTGATTGCGTCGTGATCACTTGTGTTCTCGGTTGGACTGAGAACAATATTTCACGATACTGAAACTGACAGAGGAAAGAGTTCTGCTCACTTTCTATCCAGTGAAAACCAGGGACCGCAGATTACTTATATAACAGTGGAAGTAGGATGCAGGATTATTGGAGACCGCCGACTAAGTGAAACTTGGAATCAATCAACTTGAAACAGGTATCACAGGAAATGTTGTCTTGCAATGCACCACTATGCATCTACAATATCAAGCTTTTATTTATAAGATATAAACCAGAAAATGCTGGAAATACTCAGCTGATCAGACATCAGCTATGGAGAGAGAAACAGAGATAATGCCTTTAGTTAATGATCTTTTTTTCAGAGGATGGAACATTTAGAAAAGCGGCATCTTTAAACTCGCAGGGAAAAGTTTGGGATGAAGAGCACAAAGGGGTTGTCTGTGATAGGGCAGAGACCAAGAGGAATGGGATGGCATGGATTGGTTTTGTCTTGGAGAGGGTGCTGAAGGTTTGTAAAGAGAGTGAGGACACAGGAGAGAAAATTCAGCAGGAACCGTAAGATAACAAAGCAGTTCTGGATGTCTGAGATAAGGAGGATGCTTCCTGGCCTGCTGTTTCATTCTGTTTTTATTTCAAAGTTCAGCAAAATTATATTTTGCTTTTAGTTTTCTGCACTCCTTTGTAATACAATTAGTTAATGGAAGCTGCAACAATTTAAAGAAAACATTTGTATTAAAATTATTTCTACCTGCAATTGGCAAATTGACCATGTGGAGCCAGCCTTCAGCACCCTCTCCCAGACAAAACCAATCCATGCCATGCAATTCCTCTATTGTTCCAGTTTTGTTCATATTCCCCTTTGTCAAAATATAGTTCTGTGTAGATATGTCAGATCAGAGTTAAAATATTGGGTGCAATGAAAGTTGATGAGAAGTGCTTGGTGTTTTAAATGTGAACACATTAATTAGTTCCTTACCAGGCATAGGGCAGGCTTGCCTTCATTGGTCGTGGCATTGAGTATAAAAGTTAGGAAGTCATGTTGCAGCTGTATAAAATGTTGTCTGGGTCACATTTGGAGTATCGTATGCTGTTCTGGCTGCCATACTGCAGGAAGGACGTGGAGGCTTCAGATCGGGTGCAGAAGAGGTTCACCAGGATGCTGCCTGGACTGGAGGGTATTAGCAATAAGGAGAAGTTAGACAAAGTTGGATTGTTTTCTCCCGAGCATCAGAGGCTGAGGGGCGACCTGTGCTTCACTGTTCAATTGTTCTGCAGGAATGGCGATGCAACTGACTCTATTTAAATCGATCTTTGCAGTGAGGAGGCTCAGATTCACAGGGCGACAAACATAATTTTGAACAACACTTTAATGGCAAAAAAGACAAAATCTCCAACCACACAAGAAGTGGTCAGAAAACCAACGGCCATTTAGCTTTGAAAAGTCCAGAGTGAGATTCTTTCTACCATGTAAGTGTGTCTACAATTTGCTTTGCTATTGGTTTTACTGAAAGTGAACATTATGTGGCAAATACTTTGACAAGCCTCATATTCGGTTGTTTGCCAATTGTACACAAAGCTGACATTCAAATACTGGATGCACGTTGTGAAACAGATATACGTATGTCACTATTTGCACCTAGTAACACCGAACTTCAAATCTCTCTTGCAAAATACACCCTTTCCCCTGTCACAAGTGCACAAGGTAATTCATGCCCTTCGGTTTACAAGCAACTTTAACAGATTGTCCAGACAAGATGACACAATGCAAGTCTAACCTGCATGCACTTTCCTCTTGTAACCTGATTTAGAATATAACTATTTCTCAACATCGATCCCAAAACTTGGATGTCAACTTTTCGTGTACCACGGGCAAGCAGCAAAATATGAGACTTGTTTTAGGGTTGGGGTGACCAGCTGCAATCGTTTTCCTCACCTGAGTGTCTGCATCAGCTGAGGGGGACTTAGACTCATCTGAACACCTATTGAATTAATTTACTTAAATTATTCTTTCACCCAAGACAGTGGAAAACTGAATTATTTACATTTTGGGAGGTTTTGGACACAGAGTCATAGAACAGGGCATCGAAGCTAATGCAGGCAAATGGGATTCATGTAGATGGACAAAAGGGTTGGCTGTTACGAGCCAGGTTGCTACTTGGTGAATGTCCCTTTAAGGCACCTGGACAGTAGAGTAGTGGTGTGTTTGTGTGTGTATGTGTGTGTGTGCTATCTACAAGCTACAAGATGGCAAGACTATAACAGCGTGCTGGCTGTTTTGCACAGAGAGTCGAAGAGAAAGAGAGAAAGAGAGAAAGACTGACTGCTGGTCTCTGTATCGATGGATGAAGAACAATAGCTGTGACTGTCACTACAATCCATGTATGGATTTTTGGAGCAAACAAGTGGAGTCCGCTTTGTTGTTAACCTGTACTGGAAAACAGGTATTTCTGTGTGTGGCCACGTATTCAATGCCTTCGGGGTGGCAGATACTTCGGAACAAAACCGTGGAGATCATTGGAGATTGAGGTGACGTATGGGTTCCATTGTGGAACATGTGGATTTCATAATTTCTCTCTACATTCTCTCTACATTTTCTCTTCAGTCAACGGTGGTTTTGCAAAAAGCCTTTGCTCATGTTTCACCTTATGACTTGCTGAACTGAACTTTGAGAACTATTCCTAGACTTGCGGTTTGGGAATTTGCCACACACACACACAGTTTTGGGGTTGATGTTTAATATCTAACATTTTTACTTTTCTTATTATCACAAGTAGTTTTTCATAAAATAGCTTCTAACACGTATACATGACTCGGTGTGTTTCTATTGTTGCTGGTACGTAACACGGCATGGACTAGGTGGGCCGAAGGGCCTGTTTCTGTGCTGTACGACTGACTCTGTGACTATTTACATTTTGGGAAGTTTTGAAGGAAAGAGATTTGAACTGAGTTGGCTCGCTGTGCCACGTAGTTTCCCAAACAGATGCAGGTTCAACAGTTTTGTTTTGTTCAAGCTGCCCAGTATCTAAAAACCAGATGCTGTGTTCCTAGCCCTGACCCCTACTGTATTTCCCACCAGCAGTGTTTGACCGAGACATTGTGTTTAATCAGTAAAATGTGCCACGAGGGAAGGTCTGTGGAATGCGAAATGAGGAAGTGTTGAGTGTTTGAAGCTTTCACCGATGGAGACAATGTGGAATTGAAAGTCACGATTCTCATTTGTCCTTTAAATGAAATGTCACAGGGGAAAACAGGCCACAGTCTCCAAAGGTTTTCAGGAGTGAACAATGGAATGAGTCCCGACAGTCCTGATCCTTAGATTTGATATCTAAAAACACCATTGAACGAAGGAGTTATTTGGTTTGTTAACCTTTAGTTCACATTCCCTCAAATTACACATGTACTGTTTTGAATGCTTCTTCAACCAATCTGTCTTTCCATCTGTATTGTTTTGTAACCTAGCTCCTCTTTATTCTGGCAGACTTTGAACTTCTCTGTTCCCCTCATGAAGGTTTTGGTTTCTGTTGCCCTTCAGCTCATGGGTGCCAGTCAATCACTGCCTCTGCCCAACTGGCTATTCACGGCAGAGCGAACCAGATTGTGCTGGTGACCCAGTTAACCATATCGAGGCTGGGCCACCTTCTACTCGACCTGGTGGGCAAGTGATTCTGGAACTGGTTGTCTTTCCCTTGTATAAACCAAATGCAATGCCTGGTGAGACAACCCAAGTGTCGGAAACAAATTGCTTTCACCTCAGCTGCGGGGCAGATATATCCAGTTTATAATTATGAATGAACCAGTGTCAGAAAGCTTATAGACATAGTTCTGGTGATTTATTAGTTTGGGGTGACCAAAGCTTTCTTAATTAAAAACTAGAAGAGAAGCTGTAAACTGACACAGAACCATTAGGGATAAGGGATAGAGGAAATAAAAATCTGGATTATATCGCATTTTTTGTGCAGTCAAGACACCGCAAAGAATTACACAACTAATAACACTTAGTCGTTGTTATAATGTAGGAAAATTGGCAGCTTATGGTCTATACAGAACATTTCCATAAACAATATTGCAAGGGAGATAATCTTTATTGAGTGATTTTGCATCAAGGGAAAATATCCCAAGGACACCAGGGGGTATTTCCCTCAATCTTCTTTGATCGAGGGATCTTTGAAATCCACTTGAAAAGGCAGATCTTTTATGGATTAGGTTACTATTGGTGAATGTCCCTTTAAGACCTGGCACAGTAGTGTGTGTGTGTGTGTGTGCGCGTGCGTGCGTGCGTGCGTGTGTGTGTGTGTGTGTGGCATGGTTACGACAACAGGAGATAAGGGACACAATGATGTTCTTGGAGCAGCCAGTCAGAGAAGAGAAGAGAGAGAGAGAGAGAGAGAGACACCAGCCTGCTGGTCTCTGTATCGATGGATGATAAACAATAACTGTGTCTGTCACTACAATCCACGTATGGATTTTTGGAATAATCCGGTGGAGTCCACTTTGTCGTTAACCTGTAGAGGGAAACAGGTATTTGTGTGGACAGCCACGTCTCGGATGCCTTTCAGAGTGGCGGATACTTCAGAACGAAGGAATGGACATCATCAGTGATTGAGATGTCGTATGGGTTCCATCGTGGAACGTGTGGATTTCGTAGTTACTCTCTATTTTCTCTCTACATTGTCTCTTCAGACAACGGTGGTTGTTGAAGAAGCCTTTGCTTACATTTCACCTTACGGCTTGCTGAACTGAACTTTAAGAACCATTCCTGGACTTGGAGTTTGGGAATTTGCCGCACACACATGACGAGTTTAGTCTTTGGGGTTAATGTTTAAGATCTAACATTTTTACTTCTAACATTCTAACATTTTTACTTTTATTTTTCTTATTATCGTAAGTGGTTATTAATAAAATAGTTTTAACACATAAATGACTTGGTGTGTTTCTTTTGTTGCTGGTACGTGACAAATCGGAGATTTATTTAACTGATCATCCAAAGACAATGCAACATTCCCTCAGGACCGTGCGAGGTTTCCTGAATGGGACATCCTGAAGTACCAATGCCCTTCCTGAATGACTTGTGATAAGAATAAGACTGCAATGAAAGAATGATCGAACATCATGAAACTTCTTACCATGCTGGGCAAGAGTTAAGTATTGTGTTTTGTTTTGAAACCCAGATGTACCAGGCATTGGAGCTATGGTTAAAGCTAAACATGCAAAATGGAAGAATCTCTTGGCTCAACCTATGGTCTCACATGGTTTTTGAGTGTTGCTGGCACGGGCAACATTTAACTTCTATTCCCAGCTGCCCTTGAGAAGGTGAAGACGTGCTGACTCCTGAAAGAGCTGTGGTGGGGGTATTCTTATAGTGTTGAGTGAAGGGAGTTTCAATGACAACAAAGGAAAGGCAGGGTAGTTGATAACTGGACAGAAACTTGCAGACAGTGGCATTGTCCTTTGCCTACTGGCCTTGTCCTTCTAAGCGGTAGAGGTTATGGGTTTGGGTGAAGAAGCCTTGGCACACTGGTGCCAATTCAACCTGAAACAATAAGTGTCAACTGACTCAACTGATTCAGTCAATGCGCCCTTTTTCACCTTGTTAACTGCAGATGATGTTTTTCTTCATTGTGAGAGGAATAATAGATTGTTGACAATCCTAATTGTTAAACATTGAACAGGAAAATGTCAGAGGAACAGTCATAGGAGACACAGACAGAAATAAGAAGAATACCTTTCATATCCCAGAAACCTTCTCAACTGCTTCTCTAATTCCTATAATAAAAAGTCTAGAACATTATGCAATAAGCAATATTCCAGGTGTAATCTCACCAAAACCCAACAATAAAACACAAAATGATGGAAATACTCAATAGGTCGGACAACATCTGAGGGGAGGAAATGGATAACGTTTCAGGCTGACGGCCTTTTATCAGAATACAGAATATTTGGAGAGAAAAGAACTTTACAGTTGCAGTGAGTGGCAGGTGCGAGAGCAAGATGGAAGTCCTGCGACAGGTCGGAGACCAAGTGAGATCGAATGAACCAAGTGGTGATAGCAGAGGCTGAGAAAAGGTTTAATAAATACCAGAGGCACATCGAGGGGAAGATTTAACCAGGAGGAGAGGGCTAGAACCTGAAATACCAGAAAAAGAGAGGGGAAACGAAACTGAGTGCTGTGAATGTGACCAATGGTTGATTACATGAAATTATTTAACTCATTGTTGAATCCCAAATGTTATAATGTGCCCAGTCTGAAGATGAGGTGCTGTTCCTGGAGTTAATGTTGAGCATCATTGGAAGTGTGCAGGGGATCAAAGGCAGAGCGGGCAGAGAGTGGGAAGGAGAATTAAGGTGACAGGCCAGAGGAAGTTCAGGGTCAATTTTGTGGACTTGAACAGAGGCATGGTACAAAGCGATCATCCAATCAGTGTCCGGATTCCCAATGTGGAAGAGACCACATAGTGAACACCAGATGCAGTACTTCGAATGGAAAGAAGTGCAAGTAACTCTCTGCTTCTCCCCGACTGTTGAAGCAAGACGTCACTGTCAGTTAAAGGGAACATGTCTGAGCACATCGCAGGTTGCAATGTATGCTGCTGGGAACATACCTCACCTTGGTCCTCCTTGTCCCTCGGACTCCCCCGTCACCGGCTCAACCCCTCTCCCCAGCAACTAATGACAAACATGGCTTCATCCCCACTTGATTGCTGGTCTGACCCTTGACCCCACCTTGCTGACTGCTGTCTGACCCACCCTCGAGCAGCCCACCATGACCACACACCCTCCATGACCTGAACCAATCTTCAAGGTGCCAATGAAAGGCACGATGATGCTGGAGGAACTCAGCAGGCCAGGCAGCATCCGTGGAGAAAAGCAGGCGGTCAACGTTTCGGGTCAGGACCCTTTTTCAAGATGCCAATCCTTCTCAGCCTCCCGTCCCTGCCTACACTAAACCCAATCCTTCTCCGAGATCCACGAAAGTCACATCCTCAATGGACACTAACCACAGCCCTTCTCCGAGATCTGCGGGAGATTATTTCTTCCTATTTTTCTGTCTTGACAGTGCTTGTGGATGTAAGGCTTTTCAGTAGGCAAGGCCCAAACTATAGAGGCAGCACCAAGCACCTGGTGTGCTATAGAACATCACCAGCAGGCTGATGCAAAAGATGTTTATTACTTGAGCGTGCTGTCACTCATTGTGCCCACCCAGGAGCTTTGAAGGTTTGCCGGTTCTGTTCCTTCCTCAGTCTATTCATCACGCATTTTCCCTGTAACATATGGGATTTCCAGCAGAAAGTTCCTGGATTAATGAATCAGTGAAACTCATCCAACCTGATTCTGGTGTAAAACTCATAACTCGAGCAATGTCATAACTAGTGATATAGAATGTCCATTTGACATTGGATCTGTTTGAGTACCTTCCTGCAAAGTGCGGCACTGAACACAATAGACGGCTTCAGCTGCAGTTAGGTTTTCACACCCAGATTCTCTTTAAATAATTAACATTTAAGAGACTCTTAGATAGCCACATGATTGATAGAAAAATGGAGGGCTGTGTGGGAGGGAAGGGTTAGATAGATCTTAGAGCAGGATAAAATGTCGGCACAACATTGTGAGCCGAAGGGCCTGTACTATGCTGTAATGTTCCATGTCCTAATGCATTTTGTTTTAAAAAAAATCTTAAACAGAGATAAATATTTAAACTATTAAGGTAGAATAAAATAAGTAAAATAAAAGCCAACACAATGGGGCTCTGCTGCTAGATTCATGTGGAGTCCGGTGATGGAGCAGGGTATCTGTTGTGCTGGCATTTATCGCTCAGTCCTTTCTGGACTTGCAGTGGGACTTGTCAGTGGCCGATTGCCAGAAATCCCCATCAGGAGCCTTAGCCACAGACAAGTCGATCTGACCCATTGATTTAACAAACGGCAGCAAGTCACCAGGCAGGAGGTACAGGAGCCTGAAGACCCGCACCGCAAGGTTCAACAACAGCTTCTTCCCCAATGCCGTCAGGTTCTTGAACTGACCTGAAAAACCCCAGTTCTACCTCAGACTATCTTTCCCTCAATTTGCACTAATATTGTTGTGTTTTTTTGTTTACTTTTTCCTGCAATTTATGTATAATTTATCTTTATGTATTTTACGTTTGTCATGTTTGTAAAGTACTGTGCTCCTGCTGCAAAAAGCTAATTTTTGTGGCATTTATGCCCTGGATATGTCTGCCCGTGGCAATAAACTTGAACTCGAAGCTACTTTCTGTCATGTCAGAAATAGACATACCTGGGAAAGGACTCTGAGGTTTGACCAGATACAAGGCACCACAGAAAGCATCCTATCTGGATGCATCACGGTTTGGTATGGCAACTGCTCCGCCCAGGACCGCAAGAAGCTGCAGAGAGTTGTGGACACAGCCCAGCGCATCACGGACACCAGCCTCCCCTCCTTGGACTCTGTCTTTACCTCTCGTTGTCTTGGTGTAGCAGCCAACATAATCAAAGACCCCACCCACCTGGGTCATTCTCTCTTCTCTCCTCTTCCATCGGGTAGAAGATACAGGTGCCTGAGGGCACGTACCACCAGACCTAAGGACAGCTTCTACCCCACTGTGATAAGACTATTGAACAGTTCCCTTATACAATCAGATGGACTATGACCTCATGATCTACCTTGTTGTGACCTTGCACCTTATTGCACTGCACTTTCTCTGTAGCTGTGACACTTTACTCTGTACTGTTATTGTTTTTACCTGTACTACATCAATGCACTTTGTACTAACTCAATGTAACTGCACTGTGTAATGAATTGACCTGTACGATCGGTTTGTAAGACAAGCTTTTCACTGTACCTCAGTACAAGTGACAATGATAAACCAACACCAATATAAGACCACAAATGTATCTATAACTCACTGTATATAGCTGCAAAGTCTCCAGTCAGAAAACCTGAAGCAGGAGAGTGGAATGAGCAAAGTCAGAATGTGACATAAAGGGAAAAAAAGAATCAGATCTATATCCCAATATTCGGTACTGAGTTCTAATAACCTCGAAGATTTGAAGAAGTTCTGAGCCTGAATTGGTGAGACCAAGGTTTCCACAGTGGAGTATGATACGAAAGAAACACTAGGCTACAAATGTGTTCTTGTTTTCATGCACTAAAAGTGTCATATAAAAGTCTCAGCACATTCCACTCAGGGAACTTGGTTGCATTGATTTCAGAGGAGCAGCAGGGCTGATTGGGGGTGTGAGATGGAGATCCACTGATGGAGGCAGAAGCATGGTTCAGGTGCCAAATGGGTACTTTGGATTGGTATTGACCGTGCAAGGGGGACTTCGCCACAGTGAGGGAGGAGATGGTCAGGCAGAGCAGCAGCACTGCAGTTACTGGTTTGCAGCTCCGGCCACCAGTGTTCAATCCTGCCTTTGACACTCACCGACATTTATTGATGCACCATAGAAAGCATCCTATCTGGAGGCATCACGGATTGGTACAGCAACTGCTCTGCCCAGGACCGCAAGAAACTGCAGAGAGTTTCTTCAGCACATCATGGAAACCAGCCGCCCCTCCATGGACTCTGTCTACATTTCTCACTGCCTCGGTAAAGCAGCCAGCATAATCAAAGACCCCACCCACCCCGGACATTCTCTCTTCTCCCCTCTCCTATCAGGCAGAAGATACAAAAGCCTGAAACCACGTACCACCAGGCTCAAGGACAGCTTCTATCCCGCTGTCATAAGACTATTGAACTGTTCCCTAGTACAATAAGATGGACTCTTGACCTCACAATCTACCTCGTTATGACCTTGCACTTTATTGTCTGCCTGCACTGCACTTTCTCTGCAACTGTAACACTTTATTCTGCATTCTGTATGGTTTTCCCTTGTACTACCTCAATGCACTGTGTAATGAATTGATCTGTATGAATGGTATGCAAGACAAGTTTTTCACTGTACCGAGCTACATGTGACGATAATGAACCAATTCTAATTCCAATATTTCCAAAGCCATTCAGGGAAGTAATCAGAAACCAGAGAGGCTGGCCATGAATTTCCGGCACTCCTCAGTCACAAAGATGGTGTTGGAGGATGGGGATTTGTTCATAAAAGAACAAACCCACCGGCTATTTTAACCAGCGGTGCAAAGCTGGTAGAGTCAATAATTTGGAAGAAAACGAACAACGGCTCAGATAAGTGTGCACAAACAGAAGCCAGCAGAGATTCACTTCCAACAAAGTGCAATTGATTTCATGTTTTCTCATGAGGTGAGAGGGAGGGTAAATGAGTGCGATGCACATGATGTGGGCAGACTTCCCTTCTGGGTCCTCTGTGCCTTTGACATGCTGATGCACGGGGAACCCTGGACACGTGCAGCAGCTTCAAGGGGCTCATGCGTCACAAATCTGCAGGCCTCACCCATGAATGTGGGACTTGTACTCTTCACAGACCACTCAAGCAGAAACCAGTCCAACAGCAGGGTTGTGCTCCAGGTAGATTTCCTTAAAGTCTTTAGCCCTCAAACTGGAGTGAGCCCCACCCCACAACATCACCCCCTCCCCTTCAAGCTCGTGACTCTTGACTGACCCTCTCTGCACTGACTACTTATCTGTTGACATGACTTCCAACCCTCACTCCTGACCACCGATACCCCACCAATTACTGAATCCCATTCTACCCACGGACTCTAACAAACCTCTATAGATGTGCTGTCGCAAGTATCCTGACTGGTTGCATCACGGTCTGGGATGGCAATTCAAATGTGCAGGAATGTAAGAAGCTGCAGAGAGTAGAGGACTCAGCCCAATACATCGCGGGCACATCCCTCCCCACTATTGGGAGTATCTACAGGAGATGCTGCCTCAAGAAGGCAACATCCGTCATCACAGGTCCCCACCATCCGGGCCATGCCATCTTCTCACAGCTACCATCAGGTGGGAGGTACAGAAGCCTGAAGTCCCCACACCACCAGGTTCAGGAATAGCTACTTCCCTTCAACCATTCAGTTCTTGAACTGACCTTTACAACCTTAATAACTACCTCAGTATAGCAACACCATGACCACTTTGCACTACAATGGACTTTGTTTTTTTTTGTTCTGATTGCGCTGTTTCTTGTAAAAATTGGACATAATTTATGTTTAATTTATGTTTTTCTTGTGAATGCTGCTTATCTGATGCTTTGTGCCTGTGATGCTGCTGCAAGTAAGCTTTCCATTGCACCTGTGCACAATGGACTTGTGCAGATGACAATAAATTTGACTTTGACTTTGATGTGTTCTGAGGAAAAACTTCTGAGCTTGCCAGTTTTGAAAGGAGGCTGAATTTTGTATTTTACTCTGATCACCACATTGATGTTAACATTTTCAGAGGCTGCAGACACAAACCCAGATTTAGAGGAAACATGGTTGCTACCCGTTATATTGCAAACCTCAT
The DNA here is from genome assembly GCF_009764475.1 of Pristis pectinata. Classification (NCBI taxonomy): domain Eukaryota; kingdom Metazoa; phylum Chordata; class Chondrichthyes; order Rhinopristiformes; family Pristidae; genus Pristis; species Pristis pectinata. The sequence continues at coordinate 2,581,435 of NC_067420.1, read as the reverse complement.
TAATGTCCTGCTCACGGGAATTTGATGGACAGGGCAGCTGGATTTGAACACACTCCCATCACTGCATGGTCAATGACTTCAGCCATCTTCCCGGTTAATGTATTCAATAAGTTCAGTCAGTCGTGTCTGTGCCTCTGTGTGAATAATTCCTTTTGCTTTGCTTTCAACTCACAGTTTATTTCAAAAGTTCATTTTAAAGGTTCCCTGGGTGATTGGAAACAGAATTTGGTCAAATTTTACGTGTGAAGGGGGACAAAACGGCCTTTACAGTATAGTGACTAGCCCCTTTAATGCCAGCTTATTTTGTGTTAAACGTGATCTTGCTGCAGGTCTGGCTACAAGTCTGCTCCACCCAGCCCCAATTCTGGGCACCACGTCAGTTATTAATAAACTCATCCTCAAGATCACAGATTGCACTCCTTCCCCCACTCACCAAACTTCACCACGACCTTTCTTATCCGTCAGTTCTGACTCTTCCGATCCGAAATCCCCCTCATCGCACTCCCCGGGTCTCTTCTCCCTCTGACCACCAAGAGCCACCGCAGGCTCATTTGATTTCGATTGCATGCCCCACAATACCACCTCACTTGAAGCAAAAGACTGCTTAGTTTGATGTGAGGTCCTGGGGATCATACACTGCAGAGTTTCACACCAACAGGCCCTTAAACAAGACCTCAAAAGTCAGGAAATTATGTTAAAACCAACATCAACACTATGTGGCCCTAGGTAAAGGTTTCCATCCAATTCTGGTCACCTGATCAGGAGGAAAACTTTGGAGAGGTGCTGAAGAAACCTGCTGGCATGGCTCCAGGAAGAGGGATTGCAGTGTCATGCTTAAACTGGAGAAAGTGGAACCCTTTTCCTTCAAGGAAGGGAGTCTTGATAAATGCCGAAAAACATTTTAAATATAGATCAAGAGAAACACCGTCCAATAACTGAAGGGTCAGTAAAGGGGACAGATGTGGCAATTGCCAAAAGAACTAAAAGTGACATGAGAAAATATATATTATTACAGTCATTCAGCGCAGGAACAGGCCATTTCACAAGTGACACAGGTAGAGAAAGAGATGCCACAGATGACATAAGGGACGGGGTCCTGTGGAATGAACGTAGGGAGGTGGGGAAGAAGTTAAAAAGCAGGACCTCGAGGGTAGTGATCTCTGAATTACTTCTGGTGCCACATGCCAGTGAGGGTAAGGATAGGAGGATATGGCAAATGGGTGTGCGGCTGAAAAACTGGTGTAGGGAGCAGGGAGTCAGATTTGTGTACCACTTAGATCTCTTCTGGGGCAGAGGTGACCTGTAGAGGGATGGGTTACACCTGAACTGGAGAGGGACCAATATCCTGGCAGGCAGATTTGCCAGTGTGCTACTAGGATGGGTTTAAACTAGATTGGCGGGGGTGTGGGATCCCACACATCAGGGAGGCAAATGGGAGACTGGAAAGTGATGCAAAAGTCAGTGGGCAAGTTGGATAGGCATGACGGGCAGGAGAACGGCAGGGAGCGAGGAAAACCTATTGGATTAAGTTGCATTTATTTCAGTGCAAGAGGTCCGATAGGTAAGGTGGATGAACTTAGCGCTTGGATAGCTACAAGGGACTGGGATATTACAGCCATTCCAGAAACAGGGCTCAGGGAGGGACAGGACTGGCAGCCTAATGTTCCGGGGTACAGGTGCTTTAGGTGGGATAGAGGCAGAAGAAAGAAAGGAGGGGGGTTAAGGTTAAGGGGTTTTGGTTAAGGGGGTGTCACAGCAGTAGTAAGAGATGAAATTACTGGAGGATCATCCAGTGTGGCTTTAGGGGTGGAGGAGAAGGATTTAATAGGAACTTGAGGGGCAAGTTTTTTACACAAAGGGTGGTGTGAATGTGGAACGAGCTGCCAGAGGAAGTGGTCGAGGCAGGTACAATAACAACTTTTAAAAGACAGTTGGACAGGTACAGGGATAGGAAAGGTTTAGAAGGTTATGGGCCAAATGCTGGCAAACGGGACTAGCTTGGATGGGCAGTTTTGGTCAGCATGGACCAGTTGGGCTGAAGGGCCTGTTTCTGTGCTGTATAACTTTATGACATTGTGAATCTATTTGGCTCATCGAGTCCACACCAACCATTGAATACTCAATTACAGCCATCTCATTTTATTCTTCCCACAATCCCATCAACTCTTCCCAGATTCTACCACTCACAGAAGCATTATGGGCAACTTACAGGAGCAATTAACCTATTAACCCCCCCCCACATCTTTGGGATGTGAGAGGAAACCCACATGGTCACACAGAGAGGACGTGCAAACTCCAGACAGAGATCGGGGCTGAAGCAGGGTCACTGGGCCTGTGAGGCAGTAGCTTCACCAGCCGTGGTACTGTGCCGCCATACAACACGCGGTGAAGTTTGGATTGCTGTGTCTGAGAGTGGCAGAAAGAGTGACTTTGAAAAGGAGAGTTGGATAAATACATGAAGGAGGAACAAGTGCAGGGAAATGGGCAAGAGGACAGTGAGATGGAGGCAACTGCTCTTTGATAGACCCCATGCAGACTCAGTGGGTGAATGGACCCCATGCAGACTCAGTGGGTGAATGGACCCACTGTGTGCTCGACGGCTCTGTAGATCTACCTAATTTTTAAAATCAGATTTTTAAGTCAAATAAATGCCTATTTTGAAGTGGAGCATGGAATGTGGCCACTAATTCCTGCACAGTGAGATCCCATAAATAGTAACAAGATCAATGACCAGGGATACTTCCAGGAGAATGGCGACTTCCCTTCAACCATTCAGTTCTTGAACCAACCGGCAAAACCCTAATCACTGGAGTTCAGCAACACTGTGACCACTTTGATCATTTTGCATGAAAATGGACTTTGCTTTTTTTTGTTTTAATTGTGTTCTTTCCTGCAAAAATTGTGTATGATTTATGTTTTTGTTGTGAATGCTGCTGATCTGATGTTCTGTGCCTGTGATGCTGCTGCGAGTAAGTTTTTCATTGCACCTGTGCACACATGGACTTGTGCAGATGACAATAAACTCGACTTCGACATTTTTTTCAGGAGCTGTTGGAAGGAGGATGTCCAGACACAGTGGTACACAAACCTGTGTGTTCTTTGAATAATGGAAACCTTTATGACCCCCTGTGAGACAAGATGTATCCTAGTTTAACATCTCCTCTGAAAAATGCCACTTTTATCAGCACCAAGTACCTCTGGATTTGCACTGGTGTGCCAGCAAACCTGTGACTCAGAGACAGGAGTGCTATCATGAAATGAAAGCTAATTTCTCGATACTGCAATGCACGCAATACGTATTATCACACGGCCAAGTGAGGAAGAAATAACATCTCTGTAATTACAGTGGATGCTGTAAAGCTATGAAATTGCACATGATGTATCTGTTCTCTAACCTGCTGCATTGCTGTTTTCCCTGAACACACTGTCCTCCATCATCACAGATTGTGGGAGAATTTTCTAGGTCATGTCTTTTGATTTTGCTAACATCAATCCCAGTTGTAATTGTTTGCCGGAGGAGGAATATGTTGAGAATTTCTTCTCTAATGTGATCTTTGTGGGAGATTGCTTTCAAATTAAGAAATAGTTTTATTGCAAAATGACTGGGTATAATTGAACAACAGAAATCTAAAAACTTTATTCAGTTTGCTAAGATTTTCAGAACATAAAGTATTTAGTTAAAATGTCTTGGTTTGATACTGAGTCATTATTCACCTACTGTTCTGTAAATGGGACCACAGATTAATGTACAAACCTTTTAGTGCAAGACTCCATCAATGGTCCATCAAATGCTTCCAGTAATCATTGAACAACACAATTGTTGCATACCTCATTTGATATAAGAGATGGCAGCACCTCCTTAGTCAGGATGTATCTGGTTCAGAGCCATCCATTCTCAATAGCTCATCCAGGTACAGGCTCTGTAGAGTCAGTAATGAGCTCTTTGTTCTAGATGTTATTGTTGTTCCAACGATGTTTGATTCACATTGTGCCAAGACTGTGGCTCAAATCAAGGAAACTATGGCAGGTGAAGCTCTAATGTTTCAGCCCATTTAGTAACAAGAATAATGAAGGACTCAAAGACAATATCTGGACAAAGATCTCACTGCTGACTCTATGAACCAGTATCAGGACGAGACATCCATGCAATGTTTGGATGGACAGTTCTGAACCAGATATGAGCTGGACAAAGAAGATGGGACCATCCTTTACATCAATGGAAATTCAAACCAGGTCCTGCGGGAACAGAGGTCAAACAGAGGAACCTATCGTCAAAGACTGCCCCCTCTCGTGTTTTCCAGAGTAAAAGCAGCTACACTGGTGGGCCAGAGGTGGAGAGAGTCAGCAACTTCAAATTCCTGGGTGTTACCATCTTGGATGAATTGTCCTGGGCCCAGCACATAGATTCAATCATGAAGAATGTGCACCAGCACCTCTGCTTTCTGAGAAGCTTAAGGAGATTTGGCAGGTTACCAAATACTCCAACAAACTTCTGCAGATGCACTGTTGAAAATATCCTGACTGATTACATCAAGGCCTGGTACGGCAATTCCAGTGCACAGGAATGCAGAGCGTAGTAGACACAGCCCCAGTCTGCAATAGGCACAGCCCTCCCCACCATTGACAACATCTGAATGAGGCCCTGCCTCAACAAGGCAGCACCTCTCATCGAGGACCCCCACCATCTGGGTTGTGCCATCTTATCACTGTTACCATCGGGCAGGAGGTACAGAAGCCTGAATTCCCACCCCACCAGGTGCTTTCCTACAACCATCAGGTTCTTGAACCGACCTGCGCAACCCCAACCCTACCTCAGCAATGGAACGCCACGGACTATCTCTTGCACTGCTATGGACTTGTCTCTGATTGTGTTTTTTTGTACTGATGCTTTGTTTTGCACCGTCTTTTTATCTTCATTCTCTTGTATAATTTATGTATAATTTATGCAGAATTTATGTTCTGTGTGTTGTCTGAATCTACGTGCTGTGATGCTGTTGCGAGCAAGTCTTTCATTGCACCTGTGCACATGACAATAAACTCGCCTTGACTTGACTTACACCAGATACCACAACCCGGCTCCAAAGCAGGAGCACTAATGTGCATGTTGCTACCACTGTCACACGGAAAGAAGAATGACTGAGCCACAGAGACCATGACGTAGGCCCTTGTATTCCGCTGCATCCTTTGGTGTCAGCTGGACAGCTATAATTGATAGCGGTGCCATTGGACAATGGGAGCTCTCCAACCCCTCCACAACTCCCTGAAGAAAACCATCAGTGGTCGCAGTGAAGGCTAATCATGAAGCAAGCCTCTTGGGCTAAATATTGGAGACCATTCATTTATCACAACCTTCTCCCCAGTAGGGAAGAGCTTGCACCTGCATAAGCAAAAGACGAACTGCTGGAGGAACTCAGCGGGTCAGGCAGCGTCTGTGGAGGCAGAGGGATGGTCGACCTTTCAGGTCGAGACCCTGCATCAGGACTGAGAGTGGAGAGGGGAGGGAGCCGGTATAAAGAGGTGAGAGGGAGGGGAGAGTCAGGGGCTGGCAGGCGATAGGTGGATCCAGCTGAGGAGGGAGTTGATGGGCTGATGGAGCCAGATGGGGGACGGAGAGGGCTGGAGGTAGAGACGGAGGCTGGAAGGTGACGTGGAGATACAAGAGGCTGCAGATTCTGGAATCTGCTGTGCGGAAGTTGGGAGGGAGGGATGAGTGCAGAAGGAACGAGGTTCGGGGAGTGGGTGAAGGGTGGAGGTGCAGGGCAGGCAGAAAGAGAGCAAAAGGAGCCCAGGGAGTGTGGGTTACCCGAAGTTGGAAAATTCAATGTTCATACCATTGGGTTGTAGGCGGAACATGAGGTTTGGCCTCACCCTGTTGGTGGAGAAGGTCGACTGACAGGTCGGTGTGGGAATGGGAGGGAGACTTGAAACGGTAATGCAACTGGGAGGTCCAGTTGGCCATTGTGGATAGAGTGCAGGTCTTCCACAAAACAGCGGTCTAGTCCACGCTTGGTCACGATGGTGTACAGGAGGCCACATCGGGAGCACCAAATACAGTAGATGAGGCTGGAGGAGCTGCATGTGTTTGCATTTATATAATGCTTGCAAAGATTGTATCAGTGAAATGATTGCTTTTGCACTTCCAGACTTCATCATCACTGTTGTAACGGAGGGAATGTGTCAGTCAGATTGGCCAGTGTAAGGTTTCATGAACAGCAATGTGAAAATTAGCAGATCATCTGGTTGGAGGGTAAATATCGAGCAGGACGCTGCAGAGACGGGTGAGGCTCTCACTGACAATATGCCATTGGTTCTTTTACATCCGTTTGAGAGGGAAGACAATACATCGCCAAGGCAGCACCTGTGGGAGGGCAGTACTCCCTCAGCACCGAACTGGAGTGTCACTGTGAAGTTCGTGCAAAGTATCTTGAATGCGCATATTCTATCAGAGGCAGGAGTGCTAACAATCAAACCATGATTGTCAATGCCTTAAGGTGGGGAGCAAACTACATGCGACAGATATCCATTCATACGTCCCAACCCTGGAAGCTTGAGATGCAGACAAAGAGGACTTCTATTCCGAAGTGGAAAAATTGCTGGTCTGCATCCCAAAGTCAGGCAAACTAATCCACTTGGACAACTTTAACGCTAGGGTGGGAAGGGGAAAAACCATCTGGCAAGGGAAGGCTAAGTCCTTCTCTCGACAGACTGCACGGAGCACAACCACTTCACAATGAGCGTGCTGTTTCATGGCAACAGCCCAGTCCAACACCGCTAGATTAGATCATCTTGCTCGTAAGGAACTGCAAAACTGTTTGCATCAGTCACGCCATGACAGAGCACTGGACTGACCACCACCCAATCCACTCCATTATCCCCATTAACCTGGCCCCAAAGCATCAGCGTCAACAGAAGCGTTGTCATTAGAAGATTAATGTCAAAGCTCTTGAGGACCCACAAGACTGGCTCTTCTCAGACAGCTCCACACACACACAACTCGTCAACTCTCAGGGTGGAGCTGCAGTGTGTGCGCAGCTCATGGGCTGCCCTGAGATCAGCCATAACCGGTGCCAATGAAGAGATTCTTGGCCTCCCTGCTCAGAAGAACCAAGGCTGGTCTAAAGAGGATGGCCAGGAGGTTGAGGAATTAATTCAGAGATATAAGGCTGGAAACTCAAGGGCTACGAAACAGTTCTTACAGAGCAAGTGGAATCCAGAGAACAGATGGCGGATGGAGAGAAGTGCAAGAAGCTTGGTGACTCGCTGACAGAATAACATGTGTGGATTGTTCACCACTGTAGAAGCCAACTATGGTCCAAAGACCCAAACCCACCCCACTGAGAGCCAGGAACAGGGGTGAAGTCATCAGGGACAGAGAGACAGTCAACCTCTGTTAGAAGGAACTCTTGGAAGATCTCCTCAACCACGACTCTGTCCTTGACATGAGTGCTCTTGACTCTATTCCACACCATCCTTTGATGTCTGACAAGAAGTTAAGGGGCCATAACATCTCAAATCTAGCAAGGCCTCAGAGCTAAAATTCAGCAGTTGAAGGGCTTTGTTACAAATCCACAATTGCTCCACCCACGTCTGAGAAGAGGAGGATATACCAGGGACTTCAGAGATGTGGTCATCATGAACTGTTGGATTAGGGTCCAGATTGTTGTTTTTTTTTGTTTTTCCTTGTAGTTTTAGCTTTCTTTACACTTGCTTATATGTTTGTATAGTCACCAGTTTGGCTGTAAACTTTTAGTAACTTGCAGTACGTTTGGTTCTGTACTTCTGTAGTCTGTAAAGCTGAAGTGTGACTCAGTCAGTACCTGCTCACATGTTTCCTTATCTAAACAGATTCAGACCAGTTTGCAGTATAAAGGGAGAGCATGAGATCAAGTTCCTTTGTTACTTCTTTACTTGCCTTGCTTGCCAGTACAGACTGACCTTATCTGACCTGCACTATGATGAACATCTAATAAAATGGCTGTAACCATAAGGTTTGCACTTCAGTCTTGACTTCCAAAGAACCTTCTGGACAACATCATCTCCAGGTCTAACACCATCTTCAAGAAAGGAGACAAGTCGGACTGCAGTAACCACAGAAGGGTCTATGTGTTGCCTGCCACAGGGAAAGTCATCACCAGGGTCCTGCTCAACCATCTCCACCCACGAGCCAAGATCTGCTTGGTGAATCACGGTGTGGATTCCGTCCATCCAGAGGCAGAGTGGACATGAATTCACTGCATAGCAACGCTAGTAAAATTGCAGAGACCATCACATGACACTTCTCACCAGAGCCTTTTGACTCCACCATCAGGGAGTTTCTGTGGAAGAACCCTCCTCAAATTTGTCCGCCCACAGAAAATCATCTCCATCTGCTGTTGCTTCACAGTGGCAAGCTAGACGTGATATGCATCAATGGGTCGGCAAACAGAACCATTCTGAGTGATGACCGGTGTCAACAAGGCTGTGTCGTCGCCCCATCGCTCTTGTCAAACTCTCTTGCTACACTGTTCAGCCTACAGCAACGGCACTCCAGAACCAGGAACGACCAGACCTCTGTGGTCGAACAGCAGCATGACGTGTCCACTTGAACATGCCCCAAAGCTGGATTCCAAGCCATTGTTGGTGCCTCCACTGAAGCAGAAGGGAGTATGAATTTTACCCTCAACATCCACAATATCTAGGGCCCTCTACCAACCTGCCCCCACTGCACCACACTGCCCTCCGACAATAAAGGTGCCCTGTAAAACCTGGTACGTGTGACTACTTCCCATATCACAGAGCACCTGTCAGCAAGGCAGATATCAATGATGAAGTTCACCATTGCCTTCCATGTCACAGCACAGTCTTTGGCTGATTGAGGAAAACGGGAATCTGAAGACCCTCAGACCTGACACAAATTTCACGGTCGACCAAGTGACTCCTGACCTCCACTGTG